>NC_083474.1:6260608-6600608 GCF_030014155.1 Tachysurus vachellii
TAAAAGCTGGGTTATACGTTGCTTTGTTTATTACTTTGAGAGGGTTGTAGTGTCTGTTCAGGAGGCACGGCCGGGAGATGTCTGTCTCAACACGTACTCTCTACAATCCATGCCCTCAGGGTGTATGGTACAAAATACGAGTCATATTATCAGCCGTATTCACAATCATGGTGTTAACCCTACTGTTTCTACCTGCATTATTACTGTACATGCTGAAACATTTGTCCTATAGTAAATACTGCACATACAATTTATACGACTGTATTCAACATCAATGCATCTGCTTTGTGTTAAAGAGGAACCCTCAGGTTCATATTAAAGGACGTTTAAGAGAGAGCGGCTGAGCTCCTGCACTCATCGAGTCAAAGTAGGATGAGTCAGCGATCCGTCCCAAATTCAACACACATCATACAGTAGCTTACTCAGCACTGCCAACAAAACAGCAGCACAGTGCTGTGAATCCAACTGCACTCATCAGCCAGAAGGATAGAGCAGTAAATCCCTGTCTGACTGGCAACTTCATAATAAACCAAACTCAACAGAAGTGCGGTTTTGTGTCACTGCATGACTTCCTCAGGGAATCAACCTGAAAAACAAAGAGATTCCCAGTGAGGCTGGGAGTAGCATGTGATCAGATAAACTCACTTGTTATGTCTTTTTATACTAATAGATAAGTGAGAGAGAGAGAGAGAGAGAGAGAGAGAGAGAGAGACAGGAATTCTTCACACTGTTACTAATGTCATATTCCAAACATGTTGAAAAAAGTGAGAAACTGACCATCGGAAAAGTGAGCAAAAAAAAACACTCCAGTCTTTTGTACCATTTGTGAAGACAACCGACAACCTTTTATTTATTTGACCGTTTTTTTAAACCCCGAATGAAAAAGGACTGCATTTTTGCCAATGAATTTACACAGCATAGTATTAAAGAGCATTAATCAAAACTTAGCGACAGCGTCGTGAGCGATGCGAGCGTTGAGAGCCTTTAATGGAGTCATGAATTACACCTGCTGCAATACGAACGATTCACTCCAGTGCTATCGTATATATGATACTGTCATGAAAAAGCACTCAGTCCTGGGCTATAAACCACACCACTGCTGCTGGGTTCAATCCTTAGATGCTTAGTCTAATATGATTTATATTCAAAATGTCTACAGACAGTTTAAGGTATCCATATTATGCATTCATTATTTTGTATTTTCTAATTCTTCTCTCCATTATCAGACCAATTATGAGTGTTGTTTTTTTTTCCACCACTGAAGGGTTTAAAGATATAAATAGACCCGCTCCCTGTTTCCTGGGGTTTGTTTATAGATAACAAGCTTCTGCCAGGCATTATGGATCATTTTACCACAGATATTTTTGTTCCAGGAGAAGGCTATGTGTTGTGCCTGTTTCCTGTTGCAGAGTCACGCTCGTTTGACATGTGGACTTACAACACTCGCAGCCTCACTTTAAACCACACAGCAAACTTCTAGCTGTTCTTGGTAGACTATTCGCAATATCCTTCTGAAATACAGCAGACTGACCAACTCTGGGTTTATACTTCATCGATATACTGTATGCAAAAATTCAAGCTCTGTCATAACTCCGCACGTGGAGTGCAAGACAAACGACGCATTTCCTCTGGTGAGAACATTCCAGCGTAACATTCTTCCACGTTAGATGACGTTCTGACAAACTGTGACTCAGAGCCACCTTTTAATTCAATTCCGTGACTCAAGAGGATGCAAACCAGTCAGAAAAAGAAAAAATTCTTTTGTCATATATTAATCATTCATAGTTAGAACTTATTCCCTATATTACTGCTAATGCATGTGCTAATTAAACTAAGTGAAATTTGGGACCTGAGCCAACAAAACTATGACCATATTTCTGGTGAAGACCAATTCATCAAATCAGTCCAGAGGACAACCAGGAAAGCAGAAATGGAACTATTAGTGACTGTTCCTGGAGGCTAACAGCATTGGTCTGGATTCAGACTGATGTTATTCTTTTGACCCCCGGTACGTTTGTGTTCAGTTTACAAACTCATCACAAACTTGCATGGAGAACACAACCATGTTGACTCACACCGCACACCATGTTTCTATTTTTTTTGGTCATTATTGCCATGTTGTCATCCACACCTGCCTCTTCTGTATCCCACAGCATTCCCCTTTCACTCATACAACACATGTGCTGTGGAAACTAATAATATTATCATCAGCTAAAAAAACACTTCACTTCCTAAACAAGTCCGGATTGTGTTCACATTCAAGGGAATTGCGGCAAAGTTCAAGCGCAACCGAACTCCTCTACCTCCTACAGGAAGCCTCGGGTTCAATACTAATACACTTCCTGTCCAAATGACAGCTCTCTCATTTCCTGTTTATCATCTAAACCGTGATCTGATTCAGACTAAACTGCCAGTGTGAAAGCTCCACCATGTTCTTCGGCACTTTACCGTTTTCTAAATTTTGCTACACGGCAGTACGTCTGTTATCAACAGAGCTAATAAATAACGGTCCCATCACCACTCAAGCAAAAGTATTAATGATGTAAAGAATAAAATAAAATGCAGTTAATCAGAGTTAGTGTGATCTGTTACCACAGAAGTGATAATCTCCTCATATCTCAGTAGTTTGTCTTTTCTTTAAAGAAAGACACAACATACTATATTTATTGTGGAACATCATTAAACAAAGTAGTTAGCGTCTGTTATCAGTAAACCTACAGCAATAACAAACAGACATTCCCTCACAAGACTCAATGTAAATGTAAACAAGAAAATGCAAAGACCTGTCGCATGGTAGAAAACTTTCACTCTTTTTGTGAACGTTTATATATGGCTACAATTCCATACAACCCGTAATTCTATTGACCCCTTTAGAAAAAGCTGTAGAAAGACGTCAAATGAATTATTACAATAATAATCTCTTACAGATTTCATAGGATTGTAGCCGTAAATATAAACGATTCTTATGTTAGAAAATGGAACCACTTTATGTTCATGACGCATGCAACATAATACAATGTCTAAAATCTAAAAAGAATGTTCTAAGGTTAGAGAAAGGAAAAGAATGATGATATAGTGGGAATAAAACAGCATATACAGCATGCATGGAAAGCAGAAATCCCTAAATCCCTTTAACACAAGTCATATTTGGCTTGTTCAGTTTGTTCACTTGTTTCAGATCTATGTTTATTATTAATGTCCAGAATCTGACACAACGTTCAAGGTTGATCTTTATAGTTAAACAGCACTTCTATTGAGCTAAGAGTTATGCTAGAAAATTTATGTGCATGCTGTTACTTTTCTAATTGACACTACACTCTGAAAGCTCAAGCAGATCAAAAAGTGTTTACTTAAACACCTCAATAGAAGCAAGAGCGGTCACTGGAATGACTTTTTGGTCAGATTGAAAGGGGCACTGCATTTAAATGGGAAAAATATCCGTGTTAACACTTGAATCTGACTATTTTCTCATTTGGATAGAAAAACAGGAGAAATGCTCTTAAGTACTGTTCAGAATATATGTAATGCACGTGTAAATGAACGTTTAATCGGATTGCAATGTATAGCCATGTACAACATGCACAGTACTTTCAGGATCTGCAATCAGACTGAATTTATAAGGACTGGTTAAAATTGCTGCTGTAAACATACCTAAAGTCACGACAGTGCCAAGTTTAAGAGAACAGAAAGACTCCCCACACGGAGTGAACCCTGAGGACAGGTCAAAACATTGTGGCACGACCACAGGGGACGCAGTGAGCTTATCTCTGTAGCTAAATACAAATTGATCCAAATTTCAATAATGTTAGGATGTAGGATACACTTCATAAGGTGTTTATGGTACACACTGTGATTTTACCTTCAGGCCCAAGCCTATGTATTCTGCCTACAGTTCAGTTCAATTTTGAATCAGATATACAGCTTTTAGATATATAACCATTAATTACAAAAATAGCATGTGTGAAAAGGTATGCATCTTTCCCTCAAGGAGTTAAAAGGAGTTAGTGGCTCACATTAACCAGGAATAGCAGTGTAACAGTATACGAGAGCCCATGAGCATGCTGAAATGACTGATCAACATGCCACAGTGTCTAGGACCAGCTTTATAATCACTGTCTCAGTCAGTGTCACTTGCTCTATGATTGATGCTATGCACCGTGCATAAGCTTTAATAAAAAATAAATAACAACTAAATAAATAAAATAAAAAAGACAAACTAATAATAAAGAAAACTTCTGAATACAAACTGTCAACATTTGGAAAACCATCGGATTGCATTAAACATAAATGATCACAAAAACCAACCAGAATTCATGAATTTAGAGGCGGATTTTACCCTTAAAATTTAATTCACCAGTATGATGATTAGAATTGTAGTTAAAGGACAAAAGTTCACAGTAAGTAATGTTCATTTAATCAGTTTAAATATTAATTCAAAGTAAGTTAAAAGAATTAACTAGAATTAACTAGGATAATTAAAATACCACTTGATATTTGACAGCTTGTTTATGGATTAATACAGTAGTTTTTGCTGTGCTGTAAGAATAAAGACCTGGTCCTGATAAATAAATGCATCAGTGCATCAGTGACATCAGTTGAAAACTGTAGAGAATTAATAGAATTTAGATTAAGACCACTCTGAAGCCCAAACCTAATGTGAACGCATGTGTAAATTTGACATGAAAGCGGTGTTCACATTCATGCACACTTACTTCTAAATCCTCATGGGTGCAGTGTGCAGGAATAAGTGCAGACTGGCCCTTTAAATACAAGCCACGTTTTCCTGATAGGAGAGTGAAGTGTAGTGGAGTGAAGCCGGTGATTCCTCTTTTCTCCTGCCCTTAGGAAATCCTTTGTTAGCGGTAGGTCATTCTTCCCAGATCCATGCCTAACGAGGGCAATTCTTCAGGAGCATGGCAGTCTTTAGTTGTCTTACAATACGCTATCCAGTGATAGTGATAGTGATAGTGATACTAATTATGGCTGCTGCTGCTGCTGTAATAAACCCGGTACAGATTTAGCTGTCAAACTGATGTCTAGAGCGTTGTGTAAAGACAAAGGTCTTAAGAGATGAACAGTTGCTGTCTCCGTCAATAAAGCAAACTCATTTCCTCGTCACAGAAAGCAGGGATGTGGAAAGAGTGAGAGCTTTTCCACTCCCCCTGAGTTTAAAGCGTCTATCAGCAGAGGGATTTCAGTCTGAACACCGCCCTCTAATACTAACCGACTGAGTCCCATTGTAGAAACACGCATGCGCGGAGTATGGACCCTTTTCCCCCTTCCGCCAATAGTAGCCTTTTAATACTTTATTTAAATTTGCATAATTTTTTATTATTTATTGACTGCAGACTGGACTGCAGAGTCACAAATCACATACGTCCAAAAAATAAATATTTATCTGAATACTATACTTCTGTCACAAAGTCATATACTTCAATGATCTTTTTCAACAAGAGATCTTATATATATATATATATAAGATAACATAAGAAATCATTTTAATTGTATTGTGAAGTATCACAATCCATAAACAAGAATGTTTTATCAGCATTTATGAGAAATTTTGAACTCTGAAGTGGAATCAATGAAACATCAGCACAAATAGAGACTAGATTTGTAAAGTCCGTCGTGAGAAACTGTGAGGTTCGCTTGTCGGAGCAAGTATTCCCGAAGGCCGGTATGTTAGGGTGCCAGTATTTTTGGAGGCGAGTAGATATGTGCATGTGACGTCACCTGAATACCCGTGACGCAATTCCCCTCATTGTGCTGAGTGTTTTTATATATCACATGTCCATTTTGTAGTAATTTTTTTATTTTGGGGGCAGGGCTGTGGGAACACCAAAAGTCCAGTAGGTACATCAATTTAAAGCTTTGTCCAGTGTATTACCCTTAAGAGGCTGGACGAGTTTTGTGTAGATAGTTCGAAAACTTGCAGAGTTATAAACCTCAAAATTTTATAATGGGTGTCTATGGCAAAAAAAAAAAGGCCATTTTGAGACCCAGTACAGTGAGTATCGGGACTCGGATCGCTTAGAAAAGTAACAGCAACAAACTTCAGTCTACGAGATATCCGATTTTGGTGCATGTGGCTCGGAAGCCCTAGGAGGAGTTACTCTTTTTAAATTTTTGTCTAAGAAGAATAAGCAAAACAGCATGTTAGCTTCTACAAGCCAACATATTTATGGCAAATAGTGCAAAAAAAAGATATGGCAAAAAATATGGCAAATATGGCAAAAAAAAGATACAAGTGCAAAAAATGGAAATCTCTTGCAATTTTGAGAGCTGTGTGATTACATAGCTATAAATTCCACAGCTCTCCTAAAATGTCATAATTCCTTGACAATAAACACTGTCATGCACAGTGAACGTAAAGAAATATGGACCGAAACGTCTTTAAAATGTTTGTCTAACATTCTATAGAAATTTGCAGTTCACTTCCTGTTTAATGTAGCTGATCATAGCCTATTGTCTAACGTCAGAATAACCCTAGATAAGAAAGAAATTGCTTGTACCTGATGTGCCGCTATCCACTATCCTTTGTTCAACCCCTTTCATCCTTCACTCATATGTGGTCATGAGGAAATAGGTGTTTTGTCATTTTTTTTTGGCTAATGATCTTAGATAGTGTATTTTCACAGCTATGTTTATTGGCAGTCTAAAAGCATGTCATGTATATAAAGCACCAGTATTGTTAACTAGAACTGCTGAAAACTCAGCAGCAATTTCCACAAATACTTTGCACTCAAGTCTACATCACTGAACAAGACCGACATCATGTAACAACTCGAATAAATGTCCTGGTTACATAATTGCACTTTTTGACCATATATTACATTTAGGGAAATGATTTATATTCACACTATGCACCATCACCCAGATGAGTATAGATTCTTTTTTGAGTCTGTTTACTTTCGAGGTTTCTTGCTTGTATTGTCAGGGAGTTTTTCATTGCAACCATCACCTCTGACTTACTGATTAAATGTCCATTGTTAAATGTGCTATACAAATAAAATTGGATTGAATTTAACTGTACCTGACTGTACACTAGAAAATTCAGTCTCTCCAGTTCTTCCTTTTACCCTTACATTTCACATCTAGCAAAGTTGTTTGCTTTTATCTAATGCAAACTGTATTTTTAACCAGAGAGAATTCAGATTTCACTGCAACACTTGAATTTCTAAAGCCCTCAGATGTTTTTACCAGACAGCTCACTCATGTCATAACGATCAATCCTTACCTTCCTGAAAATAATGACTTTCAGGCTTAGATATCACATCTCAATACAAGTCTGAAGACTCAGCAGGAGCTTGCGGTTTACCACAAATCAATTCATTCTGGAAAGAGAAACCTGCGCATTTCCTGAATTGATTTCCCTTCATTGCCTGAGCCCCCCAAAAGTAGACAACACTAATAGGTTCACAGTTTGATTCTAATAGCCTTTGTTTTATCATTTGTCATTTGAAAATGAGATTTACACGTATCATATCAATGAGCATTAATAAGTAATTTGTACCTGAATGTTAATATCTGGAAAATTAATGATCTGCTCACCCACTGGTTTACATGCTGTTAGTCACTTGTCTGTTTCTTTTCATCATCTGCTTTCTATAACTATTATAATCCAATGTAATTTCTTCTATTCAATACCCAAATCCTCTACATAGCCTGGTATAGAATGGGAAATGATCCAGTGGTCAACATGAGAGGTCATGTCTTTGACAATTCTCTGTTTGGAGGCAACATATTTGACAAGAACCAATGTTGGCTTCAATTTCCAGGATAATTTGATGACATATCCTATGAATACAAATTATTCTTAATAATTACATCCTCATCAGCCAACACTATGCAGCTTTTTGATTCTAGCAAGTCCAGCTAGTCTGACCATATTCCGATGAAGAGTAGAATTGAAACATCTTCAAGGTTATAATAAAAATCTAAACATTTTTTAAGAGACATTAAAAATGACTGCGCCCCAGTTAGGCCTACCTTGAGACAGGCGTACAGGCTTGGTGACTGGAAGTCCATCTATGCTACACTGATTTCCACAGGGGTTTAGGACGATTATTCCAGCCTTGTTCTCAATGAAACAGTGCTGAGCTGCAACTCCAGGACCCTGGATATTGATGTCCACAGCTTCATGGCCCAGTGTAGTCTTCCCTACAAAAAAAAATCATATTTAATTTATTTGCCATTAATAGTATAACAATAAGGGGGCACGGTGGCTTAGTGGTTAGCACGTTCGCCTCACACCTCCAGGGTTGGGGGGTCGATTCCCACCTCCGCCTGGTGTGTGTGGAGTTTGCATGTTCTCCCCGTGCCTCGGGGGTTTCCTCCGGGTACTCCGGTTTCCTCCCCCGGTCCAAAGACATACATGGTAGGTTGATTGGCATCTCTGGAAAATTGTCTGTAGTGTGTGAGTGTGTGAGTGAATGAGAGTGTGTGTGTGCCCTGCGATGGGTTGGCACTCCATCCAGGGTGTATCCTGCCTTGATGCCCAATGACGCCTGAGATAGGCACAGGCTCCCCGTGACCCGAGGTAGTTCGGATAAGCGGTAGAAAATGAGTGAGTGAGTGAGTGAGAGAGTATAGCAATAATATATTTATGTATCTTTGTTTTTGAAAATATTAATAGATTTTACCTTCATAATATGAAAATTTTTATTATTAGGCTTACTTTGCCCTGGCTGTCTGCCTACAAATATTGTGTTGGAGCCAGAAGATTAACTCAGACAGTCTGTCTACAGATGTGTAAAAGCTTCATAGCTAAAGTGTGCTTTTCTCATAGCATATCATGTCTTGATTATGTTTTAAACAGCAATAGATCATACTGAAATGAACATAGGCCTAATAAAGTGTAGTTTGTGATCAGGTAACAGCAGTCAAATTGTCATTAATGCCTTTGCACAATCATTTGTACAGTTTTGGGGTAAACAGTCTGGAGGAACATTATATGGCCAAAAGTATAGGGATACCTGAGAACTGAGCATGCTATTTCATAACTGTGAGGATTTATGATCATTCAGGCACAAGAGTGCAAGAAGGTAGGTTCCGACGTTTGTCAAGAAGACTGTGCCAAAAGTCAGTGTTCCGGTCCATCCCAAAGATTTGGTGGGATTGAGGTCAGAGCTCTGTAAAGGACAATCCAGCCGTGGAAAATCCATGTCTTCATGGAGCTTGCTTTGTGGACATTGTCATGCTGAAACAGGTTTTGGGTTTGTCTTTCCACTCAAAAGAAATTTCAACTCTACAGCATACAAAAATTAAGTACACTATTGTGTTCTTCCAACTTTGTGGCAACAGTTGGGATAATGTCCATATGTCCTTACATTAAAAGGGAAACATATTTCATGTCACAAAATTTATAGATTTTCAGAACTAAACTGTCCAAGTGAAGGGTTTTTGCAAATCAACACATATATAATGCAGTCATATTCTTTATCCAGTGGTCAGTAAGCCATGGGTCCAAGATATTGGAACTTATAGATTACAAGACAAGCATCATGTTAAAAACATCATACCCTTGGTATAAATTGCTTTTAATACTAACAGGTCAATTTTTAAAACCTAAAATCTGCACGGGCTTCAAACAGATTCACAATTCCACTGTAGGCGAGATACAGTATCTCACCTTCCACACCTAGCATTAGTCAGAAAGGGCTCAGCTATTATGTCATGCAAGACCATTGAGGAAGAATGTCTGCCTTTTTCTCAAAGGGGAATGAATCATGGAATGCTCACTACAAGACATGACAACACTTTATCCAGCACATGGCAGACCGTCTCCAGACCAGGATAAACAAACCCAATTCTGGCAAGGAGAAAACAAATAAAAATTCCCCTCTTTCACTGGCACTGCTCAATCTTCTTCAGTGTTATCAGTTAGATTAGTAAGGACATGTGGAACACCTCAGGCAGGGACGAGTCACTATTTCATTCTACAATACCTAACAATGTATTAAAATGTGTAAAATGTTTTTAAAAAAGTGATTTTATTGTAAAACACCATTTTTGTTTTGTTGTTTTTATCTTAGATGTCATTAAAAAATATGTAGCCGTAGCAATGCTACTGAGCAATGCTAAAGAGTATTATATTATATTATATTATATTATTCATTCATTCATTTTCTACCGCTTAGCTATGCTGTATCTGCTGTCTATTGGACATACACACAATGCACCTGGAAATAATTATTTTTCTGTTATCATAAGCAGAACAGTAACATGATTTGTATTAACTGTACAACTGTTTCAGGTTTTCTCAAGACAATCCATCAGGCCTACCTTCCAGCACACCCCTATATGGACATAAAGTGAATTTTAATATGAAAGCTTGTGAACGTTTTCCAGAACATTCCATGGATTTTCTATAGATGGCCAGATAAAGGATTGATAGGAAAAGGCTGGATAGTTCCATTCAGACAGAGAGGGACTTGACAGACAGGTATGAAATGGGTTTATTAAGGAGAAGGTCTTTACAAGGTCTTTTGTTACTGCAGTCTCTGAACAAATGGGGCTGAAGGAAGCACTATCATGCTGTGTTATTAGCCTTTCAGTGTGAAGCTGGTGGGGGTGGATATGAGGAGGGTGAGGGCAGGGTCATTTTGATGTTTCCAGTGGTTGTGTTCTAAGTCTGGGTAGAAGACACGATAGAAACGAAGCCTTTATTTTGTCACATATACATTAAAGCCCAGTGAAATTCTTTGGGGCCAGAGAGCAGGATCAACCATGATACAGTGCCTCTGGAGCAGTGAGGGTTAAGGGTCTTGCTCAGGGGCCCAGCAGTGGAGGTGGAACTTGGCCGTTCTAGGGCTTGAACCCCAAGCTTCTAATCAACAACTCAGTGCTTAAACCACTTAAGCCACCACTGCCCCTCATATTATGTTAAATTTATGATTAATAGAATGTTTACACACTTTTTTCATAAAGAGAAGGAATGAATAATCATCCATTAGGATTATCATCAAATAGTGAGTGTACTTAAGCCCAGCATTAAATTTGGTCTTCAGACACATTTTTCTAGTCACTGTAAAAGAGTGAAGAGTGTGTGTGTGTGTGTGAGGGGGAGTATGTGGGCCGATATTTATTAAATTATATATTCATCCATTTATCTGCAAAACTGGCTTTATCCTTCAGGATTGCAGTAGATCCAGAGCCTATCCCAAAGCACTAGGCACAAAGGAGGGACACATCATGGATAGGATTTACACACTCATGCCCAACACATTACAACTGGAGGCAATTTAGAGTAACCAATCGACCTGCTAGCATGTTTTTGCAAAATGGGTGGAAACTGGAGAACTCAGTGGAATCCCACACAGACATATAGATAATTATTTGCTGTTCGGAGGTCACCAAAGCAGATAATCTGATCTGCAATTTTTTTGATTTGGCACAGGTTTTATGCTGGATACCCTTACTGATGCAACCCTCCCATTTAATCTGGGGCACTGAAAGTTAGCTGATCGGTGGCTGGCTTTGCTCCCTGCCCAGAAATCGAACCCGGCCCGTAGCAATGAGTGTGGGATCCTGCCACCGGACCACCAAGAGTCTCGTAGATAATTATTTGAATATTCAATATAATTGAGCCTTTCTTTCACTTCTAAAACTACATAAAAACAGCAACAAATATTTGACCTTCATGGTGGAGTGGCCATGTGGAATTATTAGAGTCAGACAATGTAGGTAATTATTCATTCATTCATTCATTCATTCATCTTCTACCGCTTATCCGAACTACCTCGGGTCACGGGGAGCCTGTGCCTATCTCAGGCGTCATTGGGCATCAAGGCAGGATACACCCTGGACGGAGTGCCAACCCATCGCAGGGCACACACACACACTCTCATTCACTCACGCAATCACACACTACGGACAATTTTCCAGAGATACCAATCAACCTACCATGCATGTCTTTGGACCGGGGAAGGAAACCGGAGTACCCGGAGGAAACCCCCGAGGCACGGGGAGAACATGCAAACTCCACACACACAAGGTGGAGGCGGGAATCGAACCCCCAACCCTGGAGGTGTGAGGCGAACGTGCTAACCACTAAGCCACCGTGCCCCCCGGTAATTATTCAGTCAGATATTTTTCTGTGGCTGAATATGAAATTGTTTAAGGTAAAAATGTTGTTATATGTTTTCTTAATAATAGTATTAATAATAATCAGTTTCAATAAAAAACACATGTATGTATAATTATAAATAAAATGTGTTATTGTTATATAATAATAAATAATTACATATATTTTTTCACTCCGTATATGTAGAATGCTGTGGGTTGGTGGAAATGGCACATCAAGTATAATTAATTACGTCTGACCAACACTGATCAAAAAATTATTATACCAGGCTAAATGTTTTCTCAAAGCTACTCCGGTGGTTCAGAAGTACATTCATTCTTCTATAAGCATGTCCCTCTAAAAGACAACATTGATGCATCTCAAAAGCACAGTTTAGCCCATTTTTTGCTGATGATGTTCGATTTGTACACATTAGCGGCTTTAAAATGATTATAAAGAACATCCTGTTGAACTCACCCTCAGGCAGGGGCAACAATGTGATGGCTGTGCTGAGTCGGCCGCTCCCAAGACTGACCAGATGGGGGCGTTCTGCTTGAACCTTAAGCCCCTTCCCTGTCTCTATTAGGTCCAGAGGAGTGCTCTGTGGAGGGAAAGACACCCGTCTGAATAAGGATCTGGTTTAATCTGGTCCATTAGTAATAGTATTTAATCATTTTTCACTGTAAAATGCTGCAGATCCATTTTAAAGTGGTGTGCGAATCATCAGTGAGGAAAATTCTGTATCATCCTCAGCACTGGTTTAGCTGTAATTTCTAAAGTAAATGGTACAGCTACATATTAGTAATTGCATACTGTATATATTAAAAGATCCTAAATGGCTTGTAAAGTGAGATTTAATTTCAGTAGGAATCAGTGGCTGAGGATGCATTGTTTATTCCCCTGCTGCTGTGCCTCAAAAGCTGAAAAAAAAAAGATGTAGTCAAGTAAGCTGTAGTTGTCATGGCAACAGTGTGATGGAATAGCTGAAGCTTGGCATTTTACTATCTTGCAGTCACATAATTGTCCTGAAGCTTTCTTGTCGTTTTATTGGGGATTCTTGCACGAGGTTTTTTGTCCTGATAATGTGCCAGATTTAATGTTCCTCTTGTTGAAAATAATCATTTTCCTTTACTGTAAGATCTTTCTTCAAATCTTAATGGAATTTTACTAGTACTTTATTGGAAATAATGTCTTGTCATTAGAAAGTTATTGGAAATTTTTTTTTAAAATTAAATTAAATGAAATAGAGCATTTTAATGCTAATTCTGTGTTCAAAATTACATACTATACATGGCAGAAATATTAAGAGCAGCTTGGTGCTTTGCAAATTTGAGTATATAGTAAATAAGTAACAAGGTAAGTTTTGCAGGCTTTTTTTTATTTTTTTTAATAATCAACACCCAAAATAACAGCACTACCCGACTGTTGTTGTTATTTATGATTTCGGTTGATCAAATTCAAATTCAGGGGGCACGGTGGCTTAGTGGTTAGCACGTTTGCCTCACACCTCCAGGGTTGGGGGTTCGATTCCCGCCTCCGCCTTGTGTGTGTGGAGTTTGCATGTTCTCCCCGTGCCTCGGGGGTTTCCTCCGGGTACTCCGGTTTCCTCCCCGGTCCAAAGACATGCATGGTTGGTTGATTGGCATCTCTGGAAAATTGTCCGTAGTGTGTGATTGTGTGAGTGAATGAGAGTGTGTGTGTGCCCTGCGATGGGTTGGCACTCCATCCAGGGTGTATCCTGCCTTGATGCCCAATGACGCCTGAGATAGGCACAGGCTCCCCGTGACCCGAGTTAGTTCGGATAAGCGGTAGAAAATGAATGAATGAATGAATGAAATTCAAATTCAAATGTATTTGTATAGCGCTTTTAACAATGGAGTTTGTCTCAATGCAGCTTAACAGAACATATACATAAAACAAAAATTTTATATAAAGATTAATACAATACAGAAATGTGTTTGTATTTATCCCCAGTGAGCAAGCCTGAGGTGACTGAGACGATTGTGGCAAGGAAAAACTCTCTTGGATGGTAAAGAAATAAACCTTGAGAGGATCCAGAATCAAAGGGGAGCCCATCCTCATATACAGTCTGATAATTGTGTATTGATAAGGAGGGTGTTGTCCTTAAAGACCACATGGAGTTGGTATCTCCTTTTAGTATGTCCGAATGATAGACATGCACCGTAAGTAGATATTCTCAGTACAATATTTCTGCTGATGGAAGTTCCATCAAACTTGTTTATAAAACACACACACACACACACACACACACACACACACACACACACACACAAAAACACACCTTTGGGATTCTTAAAAATAATTAAATAATAATTAAATTCCTTAATAGATCTGAATAAGAAACCAAATGAGTCTCATTAAAATAATCCAGGTAGAAGGTATAAGACAATTCCAATTAATACAATATAGGTATCTTATAGGAATGGGTCCAAATTATGATGGTGAAATTCTGATTAGATTCTTGTGTAATTTTCTTATTGGAATCTTTTAATATGTATGATATGATATGATATGTAATGATATGTAATATCTTTTTTTCTGTTCTGTACAGGATGGTCGTCAAAAAAAAAAAAGCATTTCACCGCACGTTGTACAGTGTATTGTTTATTGGATCAATAAAATTTTAATTAGAATTTGATGATTTCATTGCAGATTTGATTACACTGTGTACAAGTAAGTTACTTTATATTCCCATTGTATAGCATTCCCATTGTGTGCATTGTGTAGCTATTATCCTTGTGTTGTATCCTTTATAACTCCTTTACTAGTGAAGATGCACTAGAGGATATGTTTACATGTTCCTTTATCTCTGCACACACTCACTCCTCTATCTGAATGGATTAGCACTGACTAGAAGAGTTTACTCTTCTATACTGTCTACATCTGGTGTCACTCAGAAGAGGATGGGTTGCCTTGTGAGGCTGGATTCCCTCAATGTTTCTTTCTCATCTCATCTCAGCGAGTTTTCCCTTGTCACTCTCACCCTTGGCTTGCTCATTAGGGATCTAAATCTACATCCAGATTTCTGTAAAGCTATAAGGACACATCTTACTGTATATATTAATATCAAAAGCAATATAATGGAAAATGTACACATGACTATTATAGCATGACATTAAACTGTCTTTTATATAATCCCAATCTCACCTGTAGCACCTGATGTGTTTGTCGTCCATGATCAGGCGTGTTTCTGTTCACACGGTCCATGTCTTCTGTGTGATTTGTTACTCCCCCTAATGTCTGAGCATCCTGTGAGACACAATGGGCAGCCTTGAGAAATTTGCAACAATTTGTTTTGTGCAAAAGTGATAACAGAACACATCCCTGAGTCTTATTTCAATGTATTCTTATATTATGATGGTTTAACAGTCATGCATTACAGTGGGTCGTGAATCGATTAATGAAACAACCTTTAAACAAAGATGCTTCAGATTTTACTATTCATATAAACTATTCATATAAAATTCTCCTGGTCTCAGCTGAGCTCTACCGAGACCTAGCACACTCACACAAACATGCCGCCCTCCCCAGAATTCCTCCTGACTTACTCACAATCCTGGCTCTGACTTTTCTTTTAACCAGAGCAGACAGAAACAAAGGCAGGTTTAGAAATGGCTATATTTGTCCATGACCTATATAGAGAGATGGCTGTAATTCTGTAATCTGGATAGAACAAAAAAAAAAAAACACTTTTCTGAAAAAAGGATTTCATATGTGAAAGTCTCAAGCTGCATGGATGCTAATACAGTAATTATTACAAATGTCATCACTGTTAATTCAATTATATTGTTATAAGAGAAATAACTGGTTATGTTGAACTGGAAATCATTGGCAAACTAGACATGAAATTGTACATTCATTAGACCACAATAAAAGACAGAAAGGTTTAGTAATAAAAAATAACAAACATAATCGAATATATTCAAACCATCACTAAAGTCATGAAAAAGTTGTTTGTTTTGTAGTAATAATAAAATGTTAGAAATTCTTTAGAAGAGTATTTACTGTGGGTTTTTTCTTTTTTTATTTTTATTTTTTTTTTTTTTAGTTTTAATGAATATGTTGTAGTTATGCAGCATTCTTTATTCAAATCCAAAAATGATTTTACCTTTCACCAGTGGTCCAGCAATGTAATTTCACCACATCTTATTTGTGGTCCTTCAGTCCAGAGTGTCCCTAAATATCCTACAGCGAGTCAAACTAGGTATATTATAGTCCGCTTGTAAGACTTCTCTCCATTCTGAGCAAAGAGGAGCAGGCTTTGCAGCACAGACCTGCCTGTACATGCATCAATGAGCCGTAGCCTGCATTCCAGCCTACCAAAGCCAAAAGCCCTGATAACAGACTCTAGAGAGCAGGTCAAAAACAGCAGAGAAGAAAGAGAAAAAGGCAGAGGATGATAAAAAAGGAAATGGGAAATTCTGAAGCTCAGGCTTAGACAGGGCCAATGTGCAGAGCTAAAGGGAAAAACAATGAAGCCACTGTATATGGGTCAGTAGAGTTCATACAATGAGACACTATTGTAAGCACACAGCATATTCTTCCAATAGAGTTGGGTTTGATCTCACTCCAGAGCCCATTCATGACCACAAGATCATCAGAGCTTATCATCCGTCCATATGCTCCCTACATCCCCAGAATTTCCACACTAGCTTTGTTCCAAACCTCACAAATAACCATCTGAATGATGAGCATTTCTTTTTCCAGCAGCAGCAGCCTTAAAACTTGCCGTTATTTACCCCGAATGCATACAGAGACTTGTCTCGGTTGCTGCGTCAGATCTGTTGTCTTGGTAGGTGGGTGTATGCACTGAGAAAGAGCTAAAAGATATGGTAGCAAGACATGTGGGTCTGGTATAAAGCCACATCACAGTGAGAACACAAACAAGACAGTCACTGACATGCACAGTCCATAACAATGTGGAGCACACATGGCAAATATGCATTCTTCCTTTCAGTGCCTGAGAATATTTGGCCATAAAGAGCATGCGAACACCTTCTTTCCTGATCTCCAGTAAAATGTGAGGGCCTAAAATTGTTTGCTTGTAGAAATGTGGTGTGTTGGATGAGCAGAGGAGGAATTTTCCAGGCCTAAAAACAGCCTAAGAATTCTGTTTTTTTGTTTGTTTGTTTGTTTGTTTTTGTTGTTGTTTGTGTGTTTTTCAATAGAATTGTCGTGCTTTGTATATAATCACTGTAAGTATTCAAGTACAAGTCTTATTTTGGTGTTAAGTTTCATTTGCCAACAAAAGCTCTTAACTCGTCCAGTGCTAAAAAGAACATTCTCAATAACGATTTTTCTTTTTCTGATTATCTGGATAGATACAGTTAACTCCTTTTTTTTGTTTTTCTGAAATTCTTTGTCAAGTTACACTCTAAACTGGTGGTTAATGGCTCATATGAAATAGACACTCAGGGTATTAAAGGCAGGGTCTCAGATTTTTGAGAAACGCTTCAGAAAACTGAGTCGGGCCGAAAACTAAACAAAAATAAAAACAAACGTGTAGCCAATGAGCAGAAAGGGGTGGGTCTTGTCAATATGGGCGGAGAGAGTGTTCAGTGCGCATGTGTGACATTAGCAGAAAGCGGTTTTAACATTGACATGGAGGATAAAAACAAAGAAAGAAAGCGAAGAAAGGCTTACCATAAGGCAAGAAGTAGGACCGTGTTAATATAGGATCAGCTTTCCAGCGCTGGAGAGAACTGAAGGAGCAGGAAGTTGGCGCATATTCACAGATTGGAGTTTCCTGAGTCAATAACTCCTGAGCTAAACGCTGTTACTACACAAATAACACCTCTTTTCTATCGTAGTAATGTAGAGAGGCAGCTACAACCGTGTTTTGTGTAGTAACATTGTTTAGCTCAGGAGTTATTGACTCGGGAAACTCCAATCTGTGAATATGAGGCCAACTTTACTTAAGACGCCGAGGTGCTTTTTTCCTTCTCGATAGGTGAGTAACGTTGGTTTTGTTTTGTTACACAGAACTAATATATGTCGTCCTTTGCATGATTATACCTGTGTGTCATTTTTGCTTGTTTGTTTATCTACAATCATATTGTTCTTCCCTTCAGCTATGATAAAGACACATTTCTTTCCATTAGTTGCCTGGGTTACGTATGTATGTGTGGGTGGAGCTATCAATACAGGGGCGGGACCCATTTGGGTTAGGGGCGTGTTTGTTTTGGTGATTTCAAATGTCAACATTGGCTTTCAAACATCGGAGACCCCACCTTTAAGACTTTGTAGTTTATTATAAGTATTTCTGTTTTTCCTAGCCTACTCAGGACTATATATTCACAAAAATAACCCCAAAACATTTTTTACACAAATGTTTATATCTTCAAAGTAAAAGGTAAGATCAAACCCATTTCAGCAACAAAAATGTTGGCTTGCAGGTAGCACAGTGCCAGAGCAGGTGTAACAGAAAATTATCAATACCTTCTGACCAGCTAGAATGAGAATTTTACAGCGCTGCAGTATATGACTCTGTAATACAGACTCTGATGCGTAAACTAACGTATTCTGACTAATGCACTAGAATTTTCTGAATGAACATCGTTCCACTCAATGGCTTTATGCTGATAAACAGTTAAACAATATATTAAAGTATTTAACATGTACACTATTATTATTGTAGAGAAACACTAACACTTCAGTCCATATGGGAAAATAAGGCAGCGTTTGCATTCCCCCATTCAGAAGAAAGCAGAAGAACAGAATGTTGTTGTCCTTTGGCAGCTCCATGTTCAGGGTCACGACAGATCGTTCCAATCCACAGATTTGATTTTGGCTCTTTTTTTTTATGCCGGATTCCTCTCCTTATGAATCCCTCCCAATTTATCTGGGCAGTAAGGGTTAACCAGTTGGTTGGGTTGGTTGACATGACATGGTGGTGAGAGCATGGGATCCTGCCACTGGACCACCAGGAACCAAAGAAAATAACAGGATAATCTTTCTTACTTTGGGCAATTTTAAATACATATGTAAAGCTTGAAATTGTGATGCTAAACCCAAAGACAGTGAAGGAATTTCTTAATGGCTTACCTACCCAACTGTAGCAAAGGATATAGGTACAGATTACTCATTTCTCATGAAATATGTTAATGATATCATCATTAATGATTATTGTTAATAGATATTGCTGAAATTTGATATTGATATTGATATTACATCTTAATGTTCCTTTCTCAGTCCTCAATCATAGTCCTATGTACAGGCCCTACAGGCCCATGCAATCCTCTAACACAACTTACTCAGTTCCTCTAGAATGATAATTAATCAGCTAATGAGCTGAAATAAATAAGGTTTAGGAAGTGGGTTTTTCAGGAACCAGCTGATCCGAGCTGCAACCTTATGGACTGAAAGGAGAGCAGGGAGCAGGGGAGGAAAGAAGTGATTACACTGCTAGAAATGTGGATATATTACCACTTTATCCCATGCCTCATAATAGTCAGCAGTGGTTTAAACCATGCTGAGAGCATTAGCCAGGACTGGAGTGATGGAGTGACTTCAGTGTATTCCTGCTGCCTAGATAATGGAATTTTCCCTTTGGAGATGGTACGCTGCGTTCTCATGAAATGGTGAACAAAAAAACCAGGAGGGATCATAGGATGGAAATATAGAAGAAATGCCTTTAAAGATTGTTGTTTCAGTAGTCTCATAATAGCGTGCTGATTATCCATCAGTGGAAATTCAGCTAGACTTAAGGAATGAGAAAGAAGATGGAAAGAGGATCCAAGACCTCCACCTGGTGGTGAGCACAGAGCACACGTACCATTTTCACTGGCACATTTTCCATTGCTGGTTGTAAAGTGTTAATAACAATAATACAGGTAAATGATCTGACATGGAAATGTTCATGAAAACTTTTCCAAGTTTCCAATTTTAAAAGAAAGAGCACCACTACTGCACAGCCCATGTTTCAAACTATAATTATAAATAGGGACAAGTGTTGCCTGAGGCCTTTGTTACTAGTTTGGATAGGCCTATTCCAAGCTTCAGAAAATTCGTTTAGGAAGAGGAATCTGAATTATGCAGTGCACCACGTGTAGCCAGGATATTGAGGGGCAGAAGAGACATACTTGACATTTCTGTGAGTGTATGATTATAGCCACACTGGTGCCCAAGGAAAGATGTGGGCAGTTAAGTGCATTCCCTGTTATAAACCATTCCACAACTATGTGACAGAACTGCTGAAGAGGTAAATGGGTACGTCAGTGACTGTGTCTTGCAAAGAAATATGCAGGCAGCAATTTGTGCATTCAATTTATGTAATAAATTGTGGATGACTAAAAAAAAACCTTGTGGTAAAGAAGCAAAATTCTATTTTTTTAACAATGCTTACATATTTCTAAAATCATGACATGAAATCTTTTTGCACACATGCATTTTGATGTTTTTTTCTGCTTCAGTACTTTTTAGACAGACACCAAAATATTGCGCTTGTACAAAGTCCTGATGCTGTTTTATAATGCTTGATGGAATCTTTGGTATTCTGCCATTCTGAGTTTTATTGGGTTTCAAAAAGCAGCAATTTGTCTAAGAAAAAGGTCCATCAAAGCATGTTTATTTAAATGGCAGTTAAATATATGGGACATTGGAAACAAAAGAATACGATAAACCCGGTCGAACGAATGTATAGAATTTCATGGGGAGAAAAATGTAAGAAGTGAGTAAGAAAGATTCTATGCTTCTTATGCAAATGACAATGAACAGGCAATAATTCTTATTAATGTGCAACACTCTTGATTGCAAGGTCAGACCCAATGATTAATGTGATACCCGAGATCTTTTCAATTTCTCTCCAGTACTTAATTAAAATTCTCAACAAACAGCTGTCTAAAACCTTAAAAGCTATCCTTGGTCTTGTATACAACAATGCACAGATAGATAACAGAGGGAGATTCCCTAACTTCCAATGACTTCCAAGTCTCCAGTGAGATTCCAATATGCTTCATGAATACAGAGTCACAGCAGGAAGAGCACAGTGAATGAAAGCCCTACACAGCAACATAACATGGAAACATGTGATCAAGAGAAAAGAAGAAAAAAATAACAGTGGCACAGGAACAGGAAAATAGGAGACTGGAGAATCTATATGTAGACTTCCTGTAGTTCATGGACAAGCAGGCTGTTTCCTGTGAAACCAGACTGGGAAAAATCTTTTTTAGACACTTCAATTCTGAGGTGTTTTCCTCAGAGGTGTTGCTTCAGATAGCCATGAAACATTCACAAAAGTGAGAACACTAGTGGGGTGTCTGTTAAACTTAAGCAGCTTAAGCAATGATAAAATTTACTTTCCATACTACTGATTGGTATGGGATTATCCAAACCTCAGAGAGACGAACTATTTGGACAAAACCACTTTACTTTAAAGGTAAAGAAAAGAAATACATACACATGTACCAAATTACAAGAAATCACCAAAAACATATTGGCTTCTAGTCGAGATCTGCAATAATATTGGATTTTACTTTTGCATAAATGGTGCGTAACGGAAAAGCCTGGCTAATACATTGCTGGCGGGGATTTTGTGATTGGAAGTTCCTGTGGAGTCAGTCTTTCCCTTATTCCCTTAATTAGGGGTATAGGGCAGTGGGGCATTCTGGGAGTGCCGTATTCGAGTAGGCTCTTGCGCAAATGTTCCGTTGACTTTGGCTGTTTGTTTCCCAAAGACACTACGCTCAACAGGCATTCCAGCTCCACCGACACAAAGAGTTCTTTTCAATGCATTTAATCCCTGAAGAGGGGAAAGGGGCCTGGCCCTCCTCCACCACTGGTGGTGACGTGGATATTGTGCACGCGCACACACACGCACACACACACACACACACACACACACACACACACACACGCACACACACACACACACACACACACACACACACACACACACACACACACACACACACACTTAGACACAGCTTTTTGCAACAAAATCCCAGAAGAACTGCTCAAATAATGGTTGGATCTATGATCATAATCAGTTTTGTATTTTTCCTACAAAACTATTAACAGTGTATAACTAAAATATAATGGTTTAAATTTCTGAATTAATATTCTGAATGCTTGTAAGTTTTTTCCTTTTTTAACAGCAGCTCTGACAGGAGAACAGGCAGCAATACAAGTCACAGGTTTGCAATGTGATCATTCTAATACATTATTGCTTCTGTGGTAGCAACATACACAGGGACTGGTATGGCAGATGCTCCTAATAAACAGAGTAAAAATGTGTGAAATCATTGATATGGTGATGTTTTCTGTTTAAAGACATTTAGGTTTGAAAGGATTCCCCAGAATCAGTATATTTAACGGTCTGAGTCATGCTATCCATTACGTGGATAGAGGGCTAACTTATTATTTAGCAGTAAATGTAACTGGAAATGGATAAAAATTGGTAATAAATAAAACTGCGGTGTCTACGGTGTGGAAGAATAAAACATTTTGTCATGTGCAGTCATATTCAAAATAATCAAATATGGGAGTTTTTTACTTGTTTTACCTTCTAATGTTTACACCTGCTTAGTCCATTTAATTTGTGTTTTTCTGTGCTTCCTTGCTCTCCTTCTTTATTTTTGTCTTTCAATCTTCAAGAATGATGCTCTTTGTATATAGTAAATGCTGGGTGTTGTGCTCTTTTTCGAAGATTGCATCTGGCAGACTCATGGATAATTAAGAGATAATTTGTTTATGTTAAATTTACAAAATAATTGTAAACGTAAATTTCAGAACTTATTCTTCTTTATATTTTTTATGAATAGCTCAATACTGCTCTAAATAACATTTCTGTTCTCATTGCCTGCTCTCAAAATCCCATTTTTCACATGTAGAGGAAAAGCGTCCTGTTTTGGTCCAGATCCCAACATTTCTTGAGCAGCATTTGACAAAAGAAAGAAAGTCTCGGTTCATGTTCCTTAATCAGTGCCAAAACCTTCAGAGTCTCCTCTAAATCCATTTGAAATATACTGACAAAAGGGTAGTCCAAGGCCAGGAATTTTGATTGAGGCACAAAGTGCGAGAGAATTGGGACAAACAGCAAAGACCCCTTACAAAGAAAGAAACAACGTCAGGACTCACCTTTTGACCACTACACTGCAGGAATTAGGCTACAATGAGCAAGTCAAGTAAGTAGCCTCAAATCACCCCTTCATGCCAGCGAACACCACCAACAACATCATTTAGTAGAGAATATAATAGAGGAACCACAAATCCATGAGGCCATGTCTGAGGAGTCAGAGAGAGTGTAGAGCCGAGCCATGTTCTGGATCCCGGAATGTGAGGAAGTACTAATGTGCAGGATGAGGGCATGGAAGCAAGTAAAAGGAAGCAGCTTTAGAAATCTCTTTAACTAATGAAAATTTCATCATTCACCTCCTTCCTGGTGGATTGTTTGTGCTGTAAAAAAAAAAACCTTTCTTAAAGCGTACCACATCTCTGAGTATATTTCCCATTAAAATTTCTATCACTTATGAAATAAGTCACAGGATTTTGAGAAGAATGAGATCTTCTTATGCTATATTAGAGATGGACAGACAATGATGTTTAGAAGACAATGATAATGACACAAGCACAGATATGGTGAACATTGTGGCAAGAAGGTAGGACTGAATATATGAATGTCGATCAACTCCAGACTATAGTAGTATAGGGACAAAAAAGGCAAACTGACCATGAACATTTGTGTTAATGATAATTCATAGGAAGGAGAGTTTGTATGCTGTGCTGCATTGAAAAAACCCATCATTCAATATGGTTTGGGTTCTTTTAGGGGTTCGTTGCATAATTAGGGTTCACCAAGTACAATATATTATAACTATGTAACAAGTAACATACTTAACCACGCTGTTAATTAACAAAATTAATCTCATAAAATTACAGTTTGCAGTTAATTATTGAGCTTAGCCTAGGTTCATTCTGAGATATTGAATCACTGTGATACTGTGATGTTTCTGATTCCAATAACAATTCAAGGCAAATTGTAATTTACAAAAAAAAAAGTAAAACAGGTACAAATGTAGATGGATGGATGCATGGATGGCTGAATGCATGGATGGATGAATAAATGGATGGTTGCATAAATGGATATATGCATGGATGGATTGATGGATGGATGGATGAATGGATGGATGGATGCATGCATGTACAGTATGCATGCATGCCACAGAAAAAGAAAAGCGGTTAGCCTTAAATATTGGGTTATAGAAGAGATTTTATAAAGATTTTTCCAAAGTCATGAAAGATCATCTGTTCATGAAAAGGCCTCTCCACTCTCTTAGTGCCCGGTTTTGAATGGGAGAGGAGTAGAGAGGATCTAATGCAACATTAAACAAGTACAACCAAAGCCAACCACTTTTTTCTTTGCATGTCAAAAAAGGCTGGATGAAGTTGCTAAGAATTGCTGGATGGCATCAAACTAAGGAAACAATCATCACTGCTAATTATTTCATTCAGTCATGAAAGCATGTGGTGAGTGGCAGAGCAAACTGCAAGATATCAACAACTCTGTGTTACTGTATATGATACAGTGATTACAGAACTGCTTTACTTCAGTAATGTCAATGACACAATATAGCAATTCATTTTGCTATAGTACTACAATTGTAGTACTACACTGGATCAACCTACAAGGTAGATATCTTGTGATCGACAATGAAATCCATCATGAGAGATTTAATCATTAGCATTCACTGACCATCACCTAACATCTTAAAACAAACATATGAGGAAAAACTATATTTACACTATTATCCACTTATCAAAAATGCAGTCCATTACCCGTGACATCAATCGACATTAGTGTACGATTGATTTCCCAAAATTACATGAATAAGTCATAGTGTACTGTATTCAAATAATATCACCTGAATCTATTATAATTAAACTCTTACACTTTGAGCCACACCCCTTGAGTCTTAAGCATAAACTGATTACGCGACAACTGTTTTAGCACAACAGTATTGTGTGGTTAGAAAGTCAGGCTGTCAGGCAAATAATCTCATATGTAAATGCATACATACCTGTGTTTTACAAGCAGCTCATAATAAGTGTGCCTCTTTTATGAACCAATAAGTGAAACTCCAAAATCCAAAAGGAAAAGGCGTGTGGCGCTGTATTTACAAAATCAGTCTTGTACACACTTGAATTCGGTTCTGAGTTTTATTCACTACACCTCTCTCTCTCTCCCTCTCTCTCGCTCTCTCTCTCTGACATCAGCCCCTCCTAGTCCTGCACAAGGCCGTCATTATCCCAGCCAAATAAATCCTCACTTGTTCCTCATCTTTGCAGGAGCCCATGTTATATGAGGTGGACCGTTTATAGATTCTGTGGAAAAATTCGAAGCTGAATCTAAAGTGAGGCCTTTTCAGACTAGCCATGAGGAGCAGCTCACTCTTTGGTGGTGAAGGAGCTCCAGATTAAGAAGAGCTCAGGTCTGTGTTTAAGCTTCACTTTCCTGTGTATTTGTGTTCCATTTGTGTTCCACTGATGTTTACTTTGCAGTTACTGACCTTCACTGACCCTGTGCACTTTTGATGCCCTTCAGTTAACCAGCACCTAACTAAAGACATGCATTTATTACCTCACAGGGAATGTACAACCCCTCAGTGCATTAACTGTCTTTTACTTTACTTACAAAAAATCTGTATAAAAAGCTAATGTAAGATTAGATATGAATTTATAAGTGCTAGGTCTGTAATGTACATAAAAACCATATCTTACTCATGTTATTAAATGTAAAGTGTGCATACACACCTGACATGAATAAAACCAACCAGCATGTAAACACAAGTCATGTGTTGTGTGTATACAGTATATTCCAATGCAATTGTTTTCCAAGGAGATTTCTAGGAAAGTTCTACAAAAAAAATAATACAAAGCACCCCCCCCCCCCCCCACACACACACACACACACACACACAGACAATGCTTCAAACAAACGACATTAGCATACAATATACAGAATACATTAACAGGAATCATGAGTAAATGAAAACATTACAGTATTGCACTGTGCTAAGGTAGAGTATAAGGCAAAAATAAATAAAATGATTTCTCTCCGTTATTTGTTACACAAAATCTAAACATAAGATGGGCAGAGTGGGAATATAACAACAACTAACAACTTAAATTTTGGCAGTAAATATCTCTCTTTTCTTTTTATCTTTGGGGAAATCTAACTCTCTCCTTCATCCCCAGTCTTTCAGGGATCTGTATGAACATGCAGTCATCAGTGGCTGATTAAGGAAATACCCTTGCTAAATATGAAAGACTTTGATAGATGATCAAGCCTATTAAGCACTTATGTACGTCGCTCTGGATAAGGGCATCTGCCAAATGCTGTAAATGTAAATGTATTAAAAGCACTCAGAAATCACTGGACATCAAAATACACTGGCTGAGCATCCTGCCTTAATCCCAGTGCTGTGATTATGGTGGTGCTAGATAAATACACTTCAATATTGTAGGTTCTAGATACTTTTAAATATAGATCAGGGGTATTAAAATGATAAAACTCCAAATTACATGTGGTCAAAATTATTATTTTTTAGTATTTATTTATTTAGTAACCCAATAGCACATCAATGTCACCTCTTAACCGTGTTCATTTATATTAATTTATCTGAATTTCAACATATAACATATTTACAACAAACGAACAGACTGTAATTGATTATACTGTATAAAAAAATCTTGGTTCAAGCTGTATAGCTTGAACCAACTGTATATAACAGACTGTATATTTACCCTCTTGAATTTTGGTGTTACATTTTATCAACTAAATTGAATTATATGTCACGAATCTATACAAAATATCTTATAATATTTAAATGATTTTGATTCACATATTATTATTCACTCCATTGTTGTGAAACCTCTAACTAAATTCCTATACAGAGAGACAAATATTTAAAGAATGTATCATTACCAAATTTTGTTCTTAACTGAGTATATAAGCCAAGGTTTATTGCGCTCATTTCAACTTGGAATAACAGAAATTAGCCTGGATTGTTCAGATATTTTAATTTACTAATTCAGGGATTATTTAAATTTAAAACACAAATAATAAATTCATCTAGCGAGCCGGTTTAAAACCTTTAACTAGCCTGTTTTAGCCCCCTGCTGAAGACATTCAACATGTTACATCATGTTAGCTCTTGCTCATTGGTTCCAAAACACAAAGATAAATCAATTAGTTGGAACAATTAGTGTTTTATCTTGCCTAAAGAATTTTTATATTGTATTGTAATATGTTTTAAAGCTAATCTACACATCATTGTTAAATCTAAAATTAATTATGACACCCATTTCTTTCTGCATTCAGATTTACATAATGAGAATAAAATTTTATAAATATTATTCAATTACTAACTATTTTCAGAATTTAATAAGTCAAAATTAAATTAAAGGTGAATCATTGCAAAGCCAGTTGAGTGAATGGCACTGATTCCCATGATGCATTAATGATATAGTAATAAATTAGTGAAAACTGATTATTATACACTTTTATATTTTATTTTAATGTGTAATGACACTGACACCTAGTGGCTCTCTAGACATCTCCTGCGGATATAATGCACATGTTACAAGATTAGGTACAAGCACAGCTATGACAAATAAGGGTTTGTGTGTTAAACAGGAACTGAAGGAAATCTCTCCCTTGTAACACCGGGGTTTGAAAAACACACACATGCCACTTTGAGCACAAAAGGAAGGCCACTGTTTGCTCTGTTCCATGGGTCACAGGAATGAAATTCCTCATGTCCATCCAGATTGAGTTTAATTGCCTCTGTATGTCTCTGGAAACTCAAAGCATCTTCAGCTCTCAGAATACTGAACAGAGCAGCAGGAGAACAGTGACAGGTGAGGAGGAATTTCACCCTGTCTCACTCTCACTAACGGAAGTTCAGATGTCTTTTTACAAGAGGGTCAGTCAGGCTCACAGCTTGTTTTCCAAATTTTAGAAACCCTTTCATGCTTCTTATGACCCTACATCCATTTTCCAACAGAAGAGTAATGACTTTTCTGTAGTTTCAGACCTGATTTAAGTCAGGTTTGCAGTGCATAAGACACTTAACAAAACATATAGCGGGGTAAAAAAAATCTGACACCACCCTGACTGCATTTTATTAATTTCAATCTGGACATAAACAGAAGGTTTTAGAATTTAAAACATGCTGAGTGTCGTTAATGAATATATAATATTCAAGATTCTGCACTATTTCTACGTCCCTATTTAAATGGAAACAATTGTGTGATACTGAGCGTGTTAAATGCTTTGTACTAAAGGTCAAACTCTCCTCATGCGTAATGTCTTCTGTTGAAGCGTGATCAGATGCATGAAACAGTGTCACTTTCATGATCAAAACACAATGCAAATGTGAGCAATGCAAATAAATAACAAATGAACCAAATTAATATACAGATACATGTATAGATATGAGTGGTCCACCTCAAATCTTGCAAGAGAGTAAAAGGAAAATAACGAGTTACCTGGAAGCGGACCTTCTTCAGAATCATGCTGGAGTCCAGATTTACAGACTTGTCTCCTGGTTTTAGAATCCAAAGCAAGAATGAATTAAACAATATGAGCCATCACCTTAACCAGAAGGATTGCAGTGTGCACTGTCCAAGAACCTGTCACAAAACATTTTGTGCAGCTCATAAGAAAACCTTATGGGTTGTGGGTGTAAAATATTTTGACTGGATCTTTAGACTTTTAATCCTCTCTCTCTCTCTCTCTCTCTCTCTCTCTCTCTCTCTCTCTCTCTCTCTCTCTCTCTCTCTCTCTCTCTCTCTCTCTCTCCCACTCTCTCTCTCTCTCTTTCCCACTCTCTCATATAAGCCCTTGAACAAAGCCTGGCTCCATGCTTATCTCCTTGCTCATTCATCCAAAAAAAGACCCACCCTCTTTTATGACTAGCAGAACAGTCATTAACACCCCTTCTGCCACTCCACTACCAAGTAACCCTCAAATAAAGGTACACTTCATCCCCCACTCCTAGCAAAGCCTACTACAGTAACTCTGGCAACACCAACACAGCTGTCTTCTCACATCACACATCCTGCTGTATAAACAAAATCTTTCAGTCGCCCATACAGTAATTAGCTTACTGATAAAGATCATTTGTATTTAAATTAGTAGGTTAATTTATAGGCTAGGATAAGGGCTTCTTTTATGTGTTACACTAGAATATTTTTTTCAGAAGTTAAGGATTGATTTTATGTATTTTGGTCAAACATTTCACTATTATGGATACATAATTGCTGGGAAAAAATGACAAGAACAACAAAAACAGTAATAATATTTACTTTTTTTCAGAGGAAACTATAGTTGTAGATTTGGTGTATTAATTATCTGTGTATTTTATCTCAGAAGTACCACTTCCTCATTCTGTTTAATGCATCCTGCAGGAACTTTGTCCATGTTGCAGCCCAAGCCTGATTTGCATGATATTATGATGGTATTGTCTGTGACTATTATCTGACAAATAATCTGCTAACTGATTTTACAAAAGTATAGATTTATTGTTAGCAGATGAAATAGTAGATCATACCGTAGGATCACTATAAACTAACCATTTAATAGTCTTAGTTATTTGCCAAACCTTTGGAGAAAATTCTCTGCCCGCAAGATTCACTGCTTGTGATTGTGTGCTAAATGTGAACATCTCATATACTAAAACTAACATCCAGCATCTTCACTCACTCAAATAATTATATTGTTTAAACTGAATTTAGTTAATAATCCAAACAGATTTTTTTATATATATATTTTTGCCTTAGTATTGTGAGATGGGCAAATAACCAGAGCCCCTAAAAACAGATCAAATCAAATCAAATTTTATTTGTCACGAACACATGCATACAGGGTACAACATGCAGTGAAATGCTTTTTGCATCTTTCTGGTATATACTGTAAGCATAAAAAAAGGAATGCAATTTAGGATAAAAAAAATAAACCAAAGCCAAAATCAGATAGATAAATAAAAAAGTATAAACTATATAAAAAACTATATAAAATATGAAAATTGTCAGGGACAGAAGACAACGGAGACAGAGATCACGTAAAATAACAGAGTTTATTGACAAAGTATGGTGAATGAAGTGAGCGAGGGTGCAACAGTGCAGGTGAAGCTCCAACACACACACACGGGATGACTGGAAACAGACCCACGAGGATTAGATCCTTGGATGGACGATGCACTTGGGGAACTACTGAATAAAGAGAGATAAAGAGTCAGGTTAGTATACACAGTGTGCAGTAGCAGCAAGCGCATACGAGACCGGACAATGAGTGTGTGTGTGAGTGTCTTTTATGTGGTGCGGAAATAATGGGTGCCAGGTGACGGTGATTAAAACTCAGGTGATGAGGATCTGGTTTGCTGTGTGAGGGGAGAACTTGGCGATTCCGTGACAAAAATCCTTTGGTTTGCAATTTTCAGAAATTTTTGTGATTGTCTTACTGGTTTTATTTTCTTTTAAACTTGTATGAGCATTAAAAGAAAGCATTTGGCAGACACCCTTGTCCAGAAAAACCTACAATTTATAATTTTTATACAAGTGTGCATTAAAGGCCTTGCTCAGGGGCCCAGCAGTAGCAGCTTGGTGGAGGTGGAATTTGAATGCACAACCTTCCAATTGGTAGTACAACACCTTCACCACTAGGCTACAACATTAGTACTGCGAATCATAAAATGTTTCCTTTCTACCAGCATTTATGAACTAGCAAAGATGGAGGTACAGTAATGTACATCTCCAGGTTACACTGTGGCATCCTCCTGGGATATCTTCTGACCAGAGAGACGGAAGGGCTTGTGGAAGGGGAAAATAACACCCGGATCTGGACGATGGCTTGGTCTGCAGCTGGCTCGTGCATCTGCACTAGTGAATGAACAATTGTGATGAGAGGACAGGACTTGAGGACCTTATGATGTTCTGGGTTTTCAGCAACAGTGTGGAAGAAGACAGCAAATACAATATACGTGAGATTGCTGGTGAGATTATATATTCATAGGTGCATAATATTTAAAGAAAAACAAACAAAAACAACAGCTCACAACTTTATTCAGACCCCACTTCACACAATCATGCACATTAGACCACTCAGTAAGAGACAAAGAAAAATAGCTTGTTAATAAGAATTCACAAGTGAGCCACATTAATTTACTTCCACACTCAAGCTGCATAATCCCACTAAACCACAGAAACTTCTCCATAGTCCAACTACAAATCAAAGTGATGACGCCTAAGATGGGATATTTGGAGTTCTGGTAGCGGCTACTGTATAGAGCTCTTGCTCCAGGTGGATTAAGGTGGTGCGCGTTGTTATGGAGATGGCATCATCTGTTGAAATGTTTGCCAGCATTGTTTGATCTAAAGCAGGTTGGAAATGTTTAAAAAACAAGCAGAGGCAAATTATACACTTTTAAATACTATATTAGGACACTATAAAAATAAATATTAAGATTTTCCTTGGAAACATTTAGTTGAGATTGTGGACAATAGTGCCTCGTACAAGTTCTTTTCACATGCATGCTCATGTGGTGAATCTCCCTTTTTACCACATCTCAGAGGTGCTCTATTAAATTCAGTTCCATTGACTGGGAATGCAACTGAAGATCTATTTGATATTTTCATAAAAAACAGTTTGATAGAATTTTGCTTTGTGATATGATGCATTATTGTGTTGGAAGTAAACATTTTTGTTGATGGCCACTACAGAAAATTCCTCCCCAGACCACCAGAGGGCATGTGCAATATTCATTCATTCTTCTACCGCTTATCCGAACTACCTCGGGTCACGGGGAGCCTGTGCCTATCTCAGGCGTCATCGGGCATCAAGGCAGGATACACCCTGGACGAAGTGCCAACCCATCACAGGGCACACACACACTCTCATTCACTCATGCAATCACACACTAGGGACAATTTTCCAGAGATGCCAATCAACCTACCATGTATGTCTTTGGACTGGGGGAGGAAACCGGAGTACCCGGAGGAAACCCCCGAGGCACAGGGAGAACATGCAAACTCCACACACACAAGGTGGAGGCGGGAATCGAACCCCGACCCTGGAGGTGTGAGGCGAACGTGCTAACCACTAAGCCACCGTGCCCCCGCATGTGCAATATATTTTTTTTTATTTCTACTTTTAGGTCTGCTCCATATCCTTCTGTATTATTAATGCTGCTTGCAAAGCAGCATTCTTGTTATTGTGCCGGACAAAACTTCGGCGCGTAACTTGTCCCGCAGCTTTTGTCCTAGACCCATGAATGAGGTGTCAAATCCACCGGCTCATTGAGGAGAGGTGTGCTGTGACTTTTATAAGCGATCCAACAAACGATGTTCTCACAGCGGACGAAAAAGCGGGCAAAAAAATCCCATAGAAATGAATGGGAAATTCCTAATATTCCTTTAAGCTCTCACACACGCTCTCACAAGAGCTCAGGCATGGCTTCTCTCCTGTGTGCTCCTAGTGACTGTAGATATAAAGGAGACTCTCAATACATGTAACTATCAACTCCACACTATCAATCCAATGATTCCAAAAGTATTGGCCCCCAGTCAATACATTTACCACACATCTATCTATCTATCTATCTATCTATCTATCTATCTATCTATCTATCTATCTATCGTTCATTCAACATTAAGAATTGCATGTACTGTTCTATGCAGTATAATAATAAGTAGAATCCCATAATGACTGCAGTATTGACATGAAATGTCCAAAACCTCAGTAGCCACTTTTCTCCAAAAGTATTGGCACCCCACCGGGTATTCTGGTGACGGCACTCGACACCACGTGACGTCACGTGTAGCCCCGCCCCCAAAAATAAGCGAAATCAAAAAGTTAGCACAACATGGACATGTCATATATCAAAACACTCAGCCCGATGACGGGAACTGCCTCACGTGTATTCTGGTCACGTCACGTGACGTCACGTGATGTCACGTGAAAATCAAAAAATTGCACAACATCGACATGTGACGTATCAAAACACTCAGCACGATGAGGGGAACTTGCCACGTGCAAGCACCATTCACCATTTTCTTCAGGAAATGTACATTTTAGTCCTTCCTACTGTATTATTCACACTAGTTCTGTTTTCCTCTTTTGTTGTTGTAGATGTTATATGCTAATCTTATGTCTGTTTGTTGGTACTATTTGCACTGTATAATTTCCAGTGTATGTCCACTGCAGCTTCAGTTTTCTGTTCTTGCTGAAAGAAGTGAAACCTTACATAGTCTTCTGCTTTTGTAGCCCATCTGCCTCAGTGATCTACTGTATGTGTTGTGTAAACTGTGATGCTTTTTTACTCGACACATTTGTACAGTACAGAGTGGTTATCTTAGTTACATTGTGTTCAGTGTGGCCTTCATCAGTGAACATTTGAAGGCATCAGCAGGAAGGAAGTAGTGTAAGGTCTGTAATGAACTCAGAAATTAGTTTCTCACGAGCTCTTGATGGCTTAATTCCACTCAACAACAAAATGTTGTAGAAAGGACATTATTTAAATTTACATTATTTACTGTCCTGTGTAGGGGGCACGGTGGCTTAGTGGATAGCACGTTCGCCTCACAACTCCAGGGTTGGGGGTTCGATTCCTGCCTCCGCCTTGTGTGTGTGGAGTTTGTGGGGGTTTCCTCCGGGTACTCCGTTTTCCTCCCCCGGTCCAAAGACATGCATGGTAGGTTGATTGGCATCTCTGGAAAATTGTCCGTAGTGTGTGATTGCGTGAGTGAATGAGAGTGTGTGTGTGCCCTGCGATGGGTTGGCACTCCGTCCAGGGTGTATCCTGCCTTGATGCCCGATGACGCCTGAGATAGGCACAGGCTCCCAGTGACCCGAGGTAGTTCGGATAAGCGGTAGAAAATGAGTGAGTGATGAGTACTGTCCAGTGTCACCCAAATGAGGATGAGGTTCCTATCTGAGCTTAGTTCCTCTCAAGGTTTCTTCCTCATATTATCTCAGGGAGATTTTCCTTGCCACTGTTGCCTCTGGCTTGCTCATTAGGGATAGATATTAGAGATAAATAGTAACTAAATTAAATTGTTTCTACATATAAATTGAATTGAATTGAATTAAATTACTGTAGCCTTTCTGTCAGCTGGATCCAGTCTCACCATTCTCCACTGATTCTTTAACAAGGCATTTCCATAACAGAAATGCCTCTTACTGGATGATTCGTATTTATCAATTCAAGAGGCCGCTGTGCATGAAAATCACAGGAGATCAGCAGATATAGCAATATGCAAACCAGCCCACCTTGCAACAAAGGATATAATCACTTTGCACATTATTCAAAGAATGCACATTTTTCCTTATTCTGATGGTTATATATCCCAAAGCTGGTAGCTTGTGTCTGCATTATTTTAGGCATGGCACAGCTGCCTAACGATTGGCTTATAAGAAAATTGCATGAATGTGTAGGTGTGCAGGTATTCTGAATAACATTTTGAGTTTATGTGTGAAGACACCCACCAATTCACCACCTAACCTGAGCACTTGACCCCATTAGGTCCTGCTGCTTTTTTGAACCATGGAACCATCATGCAGAGTGCCTCACTTGGTTGGTATTCATGGTCAGACCATGACCTAGGTGGTGTGTTCACTGTTTGCTCTATCAAAGCAAGCAATAAAGTAACTAAGCTTGTCAGAAACTTAGGTATCTGTTTTGAATTAGGTGATGGAACATTTGTAGTACGTAAAGATCATTCAGTGGAATTTCATTGTAGCATAAATTTGAAGATAATTTGACACTGTTTAAGTTCCACGGCTGTAAATAATTTTGTGGGTAGTCCTCACATTTTCAGAGGTAAGCATTGTAAGGTTTTAGACAATATTCACCATCCATTTTCCATGTTAATTATTCTAAACTCATGTCTAATTTATGCATTTTGATTAGCTTTGACCTGGGATGAACTTGAGCTCATGTACCTCAACAATGCTCAGATTCTCTCAGACTTCAGTTGCATGTGTCCTACAAGAACAACACTGCTCTGAACAGTCAGCCTGACCTTGACTCTAACTTCAACTTTAGAAAAGGTACAGTGAATACTGCTGTGCTGACTCCCTCTTTCTGATAAGACTTGCCAATATAAAAATGTTACTGTTAGTTCATAAGCTACACAAAGCCTATTCATGCTTAACAAATGCACCTAAACAATTTGTTCTTGTTATCTTAAACCTTACTCCATTAAACTAATAACATAAATGGTGCTCAAAACTACTCATGATGTCGCCCCATCTTTTACAATGACAGAAATTCATATAGGCCTAAAAAAAAAACCCACACTATACAGCTGCGTCCTTACCTGATGTAACATTTGTTTTATCTACCAATTTTAGCTACAGTCAGGTCCATAGATGCGTGGGTGCTGGCACAGTGTTTGTTATTTTAGCAATCTACCACAGCATGTTGGAGTGGAAATCGAATCATGAATATGAGCACAAAGTGAAAATTTAAACAGCTTGAAATTTGGGGTAACTCAGGTTAACAGTGTGCCTGTACACTTCAGAATTAATATTGCTGCTTTTGTCAGCAGTAACAGCATCAATAAAAATGAGTTCCATTGGCAGTCATACATGGCCATGGCATAAGACGGTATACTTCACTTCGACTGAGAAGTTCATTTTGTTTTCCATACTCTTCTCTTTCCATCTTTTTTGGTGCAAGTTGTCTCATCTGTCCCTAGAATGTTGTTTCAGAAATTTACAGGCTTTTTAAGATGTTTTCAGCAAAGACTCATTCTATTTTCTGAGGGTAAGCAATGGTTTAACATCTTGTAGTTAACCATTTGTGTGGACTCTAATGAAGGCCCCTCTTGATTGTTGATACCTACATCCTGATAGATGTGACGTGCCAGCTGTTGTGAAGAGGTTTTATTTCAACAGGAAAAGAATTCATGTGTTCACCAGGTCTTTCTTATTAAGAACGTACCAAACAGTTGATTAGTTTTTGCCATCCATTTGATGAGTTCAGATTTTTCAACCTAATGATGGTTTGCTTCACCCTCAGAGACTGCTCTTTGAACTTCATATTGAATGTTAACACCAGCATGTTCTCTAGGCCATCAGCTTCTCTAAATCTTCTCATTTCAATCTAAAATTATGAAGTAATAACATACATCTGGCCATGGAATAGCTGAGCAGCCAGTTGTCCAATTACTTTTGTTCCCCTAAAAGTTGATAGTCCATTGGGATTTTCTTTCCTTGTGACACCATTACCAGTTACATTATACATTATACAAATACATAAAATTATGATCAGTTCCCACCAATCACCCAGTATCAATGATTCAACTGGCTTGACAAACTGTGTAGTCAAAGTTGCTAAAGCAAAAAAAAATTGAGTGATAGTTTTTTTTGTGTGTGTGTGTTGTCTTGAAAACAGACATGCCCAAATCAGCAGATCAAGTCAGTTATATTATTATGTCTTTTGTAATGTTATAATGAATACATTTTTAAAATCTGGTTTGGTCTGGTTTGTACCAAAAGTGGGCTGGAACAAAAAGGTATAAAAAAGGTGCTGCAGCATTTAATCCTGTCAGATGAGCTCAAATACCTGCACACGCAAACATCACCATACCAACAAGAAGCAGCAAGATGGCCTTCAAAGTTGCAGTTCTTCTGTCTATTTTCATGCTCATTTACATTTTGACTCCCCTGGTTATATCTTCAGGTGAGAAATCAATTATTATAAGTATCATATGTATTAGTTATTTATTATGTATTATAAATTATTTTTCATTAAATGTTTTTAAGACATTACAAGGACAAACAATGATGCATCACTATCCCTGTGTAGTAATTTGTAGTCAAGTGAAAATGTTAAATGATATGCAACACTGTCTATTACAATGTGTAAGCAAAGTAAGTTTTATTAAGTTTCTTTCAAACTTACTTGTTTCCTTCAGAAGCAGGATAAAATACACTGTTAAATGCACTGTTCAAATATAAAATGCACTGTTTTTAACATCACTTTCTGCTTACAGATAATACGGAATCCTATCGTATAACACTTCTTGTATACAACCTGCTCTCTAACAGCAAGAATTTGACTTTCAACACTGACATTAAAAGCAAAGGGATCTTGCTTGGTGCTATGAAAAGAATCCAGGCAGCCAATAAGAATTTCAGGTAAGTTATGTACAACAGTGTTGGGCAGTTTTATCTGCAAATGATTGATTTGGGTCTGAATTTTCATTCCCTGCTTGGCTGAAACAAAAACTCCAGGCTTATAGCGAAAGTGAACTTATAGTGAAAGTGTCAGTTTAAAATTGACAATATCAGATATATCAGATATCAGTGATACAGATTTAATCTTTATTGTTATTAATCAATTTTTTGCTTTGATTTATCTTGTAATCAGTTCTAAAATTAAGACTGAGAAATTTATATTGCTCTCTTATTCTCTTTACTTCACCATGAATTCAATATTGATATTTCTGAATAGATTCACCATTAAAGAGGATTTAGACTATGGCCCATTCCTTGTAAGTGTGAACGGAGTGGCAGGGAACAATAAAAAACATACATACTGGAAACTGCTTGTCAAACCTCAGAATGGCACCATAATCGATGCTAACTACGGTTAGTACTGATTCAGCATTATGTCATTTCTTTGAGATTAAAATACAATTTGTTAAATGTAAACATATAATAAACTACTTTACTCTTTTCAGATGTCGGATGTTACAGACCAAACCCGAATGAAACAGTTATCCTCAAATTCGCTAAATGGTAATCCAAAGAAGTGGAGTTGTAATCAGGCTGGAGTCTTCCTGCTAAGAATAAAGCATGATACATTGTGGTTAATTCACATAAAATACAAAAAATTCCTTGTGATTTCTCTTTAACAAACCAAGATCATGTTAAAATCTCTTTAATCTTTAATCTCTTTAATCTTTGTGATTTTGTGACAGAGTGAATCCACAGCCTTAAGGAAAAAGATGGGGAAAAAATGGAAGTAGTAAAGAAATTTGGGTCAGGAAAAATAAATAATAAAAGCTAAAATGTCAATCAAATTATGGTTGTATAAGCTTGTTTTCAGTATGCATATACTATTTTATATACACTATTACTGGGGGGACATGTGGTAGCCTAGTGGGGGGCATGTGGGAGCCTAGTGGTTAAGGTGTTGGGCTACCAATTGGAAGGTTGTGAGTTCAATCCCAGGTACACCAAGCTGCCACTGTTGGGTCCCTGAGCAAGGCCCTTAACCCTCAATTGCTCATTTGTATAAAAAAATTAGATAACGTAAGTCCCTCTGCATAAGGGTGTCTGCTAAATGCTGGAAATGTGACTGTATTACTTGCAACCTTCTACAACAATGAGAAGTGGAAATAATGTTAAGATAACTGTAACAGTTAAAGTCATGTCCTATATTTTTCTGAGAATTCAATATGAATACTGAGAATTAAAATATATTTTCCCCAATTTTAATACTAGGAATTAAGTTCTCAGCTCTTACTTCTGTGGTGTAGTCATGACATTAGCCTTAAAATCTTTGGCCATTGCTATTGTGATGTGTCCAGTGGCTGAAAAGTACCATAGACCTTAGACTTTCTGCCATATTCTTTGGAAAGCAATTTTCAACATCTATTTGTCATTATTAACCATAATGTAGTTGCAGCTGATCAGAATAAACTGATGCTTAATTTAGTTGCAGCTCATAACTGGTATAATGGTATAAAGTGATTTAATATTGGGTAAGTATAAAATGTCATTTAACAATTTGCATGATTTAGATAGGTGAATTAGTTTAGAGGCTGCTATGGTGGTAACAGAGCAGTAATTATAAAAATTAATGGGTGATTATGACCTGTTTTAAATTGTTCCAGAGCTCTGCTATGAAAAAAATAAAAACCTCAGGTCTATAGTTAAACATAAGTTGAAAACAAAAACAAAGAACAGACATGTATACGTCATGAGTAAGCAAAAATGACATTGAATTGATCTTAAGTGATTAAACTGTGTATCAAACACCAAATAATTATGGAAAAAATTAGAAAATAATCATCCCTTTGGGCGACCCTAAAGGCAAACATTAAAGCAAGCTTAATCTTCTTATGGTACATACCATAATTACTGGCCAGATTAGAATAGGTCTTACACTTCTGTCCACCTACCAAGCATAGAATAATAAAAATGTCATATTAAATGTATGTATCACACCAAACAGGAGTCAATATACTGTGATTTCTGCTACCTGAGGACACATGCAGTTTTGAGAAAATAGAACACTGGTAGTCATGAGTAAAAAGGATTACAATTTATTTGTGCTGCTGCTCTACAGGATTCAAGGCTTGTCGTGAAAAAAAAGAGAGAAAGGCCCCTGATCATTCCGAACATAAACAACAGCTCACTATTTTAAAAATAGCTTGTTAATAAGCATTCACATATTAATAACAGGTAAGCCACATTAATTTTCTCCCACAATCCAGCTGCATAATCCCACTAAACCACAACTGATGGTGATGAGGGATTATCATGTTGGAATAGACATATAGGGTCACCACAGACAATTTCTCTGAACTACCAGAGGGCGACCTTAGTTCTGATTGTTCTATCTTCTTTGATTATTGCACACCAATTTGTATTTTCCAATGTGACACCATATTTACGTAAGTTCTGTGTTCCTTCTTTTTATTTGTTGGAGCAGTTTCTGTTTACATATGTGCTGAGAGTTTGGTTATTGTTTGCTACGTGTCTGTAGTCTTGCTTCACCTTACCATTGTTCCCTGAGCCTTATTCTATTTTATGACACCTCCTAAAGAGGAGACTTAAGGGTGAAAGCCCTGAAACAAACAAGTGAAAGAAGTTAAGATACATAAAGAAAAATGCATTTTGGGACTATAAACCGTTGAAGAAAGGGCATTATTTACATTTAGATTGAGGATGAGTTCCCTTCTGAGTCTAATTTTTCTCAAGGTTTCTTTCACATATCATCTCAGAGAGTTTTTCCTTGCCACCATCCCTGCAGGCTTGCTCGTTAGGGATAGATGTTAGAGATAAATAGTAATTTAATTTGAAACTTTTCAGTTTCTACTCTGTTTCTGTCTCAGTTTCTAAAAGCACTTTAAAAGCAAAATAAATTGAACTGAATTATATATTAACTGTTAATTACTGTAGGACTATCGGACCTTATACTTTTGTTCACCAAATTGGGTGCCATGTAATGTGAACGTTGTCATGTTTTACCCAACAATCTACCATATATCATCATAAAGAGTAGCCATCCTAACACACAGGACTAAAAGCATGGTACTGTAGTGAGATATTTGATCATTTGATTCCATAAAATATTAAACTCCACCAAGATTCATGTCTAAAATAACTAATACGACTTTGGTGAGTGGTAAGTTTTTTTCTAAAAAAAATGTTTTGTGGGTACTTCAACCATAGATTTGAGTGAAGCTGGTGTTTCCTGTGCAATTAACAGCCGGTTTCATAATTTTTACTCAAATATGTGAATTTTGCATACAAAAATCATATATGTCACTGCATGGGGATAAAAGACCAAAATGCAGGGCAGCTAAAATAAACGGGATTTATTAACTTAAAAAAAAAAACACGAAACAGAGACACAGACTTGAGACAGGACGACAACAACAGGACAAAACAGCAAAAGACAACAGAGGATTCTGCACTGCTTAAGGCAACGTGGCTCAACTAAATACTAAATCATGATTAGACATAAGGAACAGGTGTACAGAAGCAGGCAGGAAGAGACAAGGGCAGGGCAGACATGTGACACAAAACATAAACAAAAGGCACGTGGCCAAAGTCCGGTCTGAGTCCTGACAATATATATTTTTTCATATGTGATTATGTAAATAAAATGTGATTAGATATTAAAAAAAAAAACATGCATGTGATAATTATTCATAATTCATGTGGGAAAAAATCACATCAATGCATGAAGCCACATGTCTCACATGTGAAAATAAATCATTTGTGTTAAAATCCCATGTGAACATAAGTACATTATGTGTAAAAATATTCAAAATTTAGACATTGTCAGGGGGCACGGTGGCTTAGTGGTTAGCGCGTTCGCCTCACACCTCCAGGGTCGGGGTTCGATTCCCGCCTCCACCTTGTGTGTGTGGAGTTTGCATGTTCTCCCCGTGCCTCGGGGGTTTCCTCCGGGTACTCCGGTTTCCTCCCCCGGTCCAAAGACATGCATGGTAGGTTGATTGGCATCTCTGGAAAATTGTCCCTAGTGTGTGATTGTGTGAGTGAATGAGAGTGTGTGTGTGCCCTGCGATGGGTTGGCACTCCGTCCAGGGTGTAACCTGCCTTGATGCCCGATGACGCCTGAGATAGGCACAGGCTCCCCGTGACCCGAGGTAGTTCGGATAAGCGGTAGAAAATGAATGAATGAATGAATAGACATTGTCACAAATGCTATTTGGAAATAAAACAAAGATCTTACAACACTGTCAGGGATCAAAAAACATAAATAAAAATTTCCAAAGACAGTTGGAAATTTGAGTCATATGTGCACTTTTTACTTTTTAATGAGATGGGTGATGATAGAGGGGGAAAATGAGCTGGTCGACCCTGTTATTTCTAGTCATCTTATTCTGCTAAAGCTGCTGTATTTATGTGCTGTGTAGTACGTCGTTAAAGACGCAGCTAAGAACGAAAGAAAATTATAATTAAATTCTGCAATATAGCATAAAACAAACATACATACAACAAAACAAATAAATAAATAAATAAATAAATAAATAGATTAAACAAAATTTATCAGTCCTTTATTTGAATACTAAATTGTAATGCATAATAAAAAGCACACAAATATATCAATGTGATAAATATTTATTTTAATTATCTTTAAAAACTAAAAGGTGTGTTGATGGATATAGTTATTTACATTTTTTAGATGTTTAGTTGAAATATCAATATTTTTTAAGAACTAAAAGGTAACAGGAAATGGGAACACATAAATAAACCAATAACTTTGTCAGGGTTTTTAGTATATAAAAGCAGAATAAACTGAAAACACTGAAAATCCCTTAAAAAAAATAACAATAATAAAAAGGTTGCAGTTACAGAAAAAGCCAATAGATATTGCTGTGTTCAAGGTGTGGGGATGTGATGGCTCGGTGGTTAAGGACTTGGAATACCATAGATACTGTATATACACTAGATGTCGCCTTGTTATACGGCAGTACATTAAAACGAATGCGTCAACTGAGCCGCCATCTTGGTACGGGGGACCCCCTCCTCTTAATGCATTAGCCTCAATGTGGGCAAAGAAATAAAATCACCATAAATGGTCATGAATGCCATTTTCTAGTTTTTTTTTTTGGTCGTTCCAAAGGTCAGACATGTATTTATCATTAAGTCCAGAGAAAATTTAAGGTTTTGATATTAAGATAATCTACTTTTTCACAATATAATGCATAGTGCTAGTAGGTGTAAGTTTATTACTTACATTCTTCCACTTGAGTAAACTTCAAATGAACAATCACTACTTACCTTATAGCCTACTGCATGCAACACTGCTACAATGGTGTGACTATACATGTTCATTTAAACATTTAAATTGTATTGGTTTATTAAATATGATACACAAAGCATTTTGCAGGTGGAAGCAAATCACAAATTTGAGAGGAACATAATGTGAAAGTTAGATAGCTGAGGTGCTAAAGACTGTTCAATCTTTTATTTATTCTTTTCCCGCAATACTTTTGCAACATTAAATAAGTATGGACTAAAGTCACATAAACAAAAAAAAAAAAAAAAAAGTTTGACTTTGAGGCTGAACTGCCAACCTAACTGGTGACATCCTTCCAGGACTGTCAGCTGAGTTAACCATTTAAAAAAAAAGTGTTTAGTATCCCTGCAACTTGTCCATGACTGAAGTCTCTGTTTATCACTTGGGAATCTACAAACAGATTCAGATTCTGATTATTTTATTTAATGCCATGTCAGCAATCAAAAGCTATTTTTATGGCAAAAATTCCATTACAAAAACACAAATATCATATAAATACAACAAAAACAAAACAAATATAAACAGCAAGTCATATTATACTTTTTTTTTTTTTTAAATAACATAAGATAAAAAAAATCAAGTTCAAGTTTTCTTTATTATCAATCTTCCACATGTACAGTACATACAGAGAATTGAAATTGCATTACTCTCAGTCCCAAGATGCATGCAGATCCAAACACTTTTCAGGCATAATGTCATTAAATATGTCCTTAAGTGAAGTAACTTGATAAAAGAGCATTCTGCTTGTGTTAAGTCCAGGACAATCTAATAAAATATGTTTGACAGGGAATCTTACAAAACATACATAAAGTTGGGTCTTCACCTTTAAGCAAAAAAAGCATGGGTCAATTTTTAATGTCCTTATTTAGAGCTTCGGAATCTACAAACATTGTCGGTTTTCCTAACTGTCAAAAACTAATGGGTAACTAGCATGGATTAGCTGTGCTCGTTAACCAAGGACTGAAACAAACCAACGGAACCAGAAATATAATTTCCTAACATTCAGTATCATAAAACACATTCTCATTACTGTGAAATGAAATCCCTTGCTGTCTGTTTTTTATATTTCTTTCGTATGAACTTCCAAACGCAGCACAGAAGTCCGGCATCGTCCATGCATTTGAAGTACAAGAGCACTGTACAAAGATGGCGGCGGTTTTGACTCATTTTTAGGACCCCAAGGTGACATCTATGTATATATATATATGTATGTATATATGTTGGAATACATACCAATCTCGTGGTTGTGCCTCAGGTCCACCATACTGCCCCTACTGGCTCCCTGAGCAAAGTCCTTAACCCTGAGATTAAAAAAAAAACTGAGATAAAATGTATGTAGCTCTGAAATAGGACGTCTACCAAATGTCATAAATGTAACATCGAGTAAACACTATCAAGGTGTAACAGTCACTGCTTTTCACAGGGTTTAACGCAGTTTTGTTAACAGTTCATCCTGTCCACTAGGGGGGCACATAGGGGGTAAAACAGGAAGTTGAAGAGTAAAATGAGAGATCATGTTTGAAGCTACCTCATGCTCTGTGGTGATGGTCATTTATTGTTTTCCTGCTCAAAGAGGATTATTTTGCTCATCTGCTGGGACTATGTGTAATGGACAGATATGCTGCTTACTTGGCTGAAGAAACTCTCTCTGGGATTTAGTTGGATTCTATGCCACGGGCCTTAACATCCAACGCCTTCTTGTTCATCTTCAGATAAGACCGTTTTTCTGTTTACTGGACTGTTTCTGATCTCACCTGTAATAGTCTTAATTGCCCGTTTGCTACTGTATATACCGAAGCCTATGCTCATGGAAGTCTTAAGGAGTTGTATTTATGTATGTATTTGTGTGGTTTGACAAGTTTTGGGATGTGGATATGTTAAAATTAAATATGTTGACAACAAAAGAAATGATTCCCCCCTTGTAATTTCTTATAGCAAGAACAGTGCAAAGTAACTGAGACTGTTATAAAGGTGTTTACCTACAGCTGACTACAGAGTGAATGAGAGAGGAGGAGAATGAGGGCATCGTTCAACTAAGAATATTAAGAACACAGGTATGTAATAATTATTATACTATACTACTAATATAACTATTACATGAACTGGACATTCATGATGAGTTAACCATGTATGAACCAGCAAAGAATTTGACACACATCGTTGTAGTTTTTGACAATCGCATACATTATTATACATTATTTTGCAGCTAGCTGGACCAGAGAAAGGCTACAGCCCTTAGAAATATCCAGTTTTGGAGCTCTCTTTCACTAAGAGTTTTGCTGTGTTGCACTGATTCATGTTTCTCTCTATTGACTTCTAGGAGGCCATTATTCAAATTATGAAGATGCGAAAGATCACAAATGCCCAGCTGCAGACCAAGCAGGTGGAGATCTTGAAAAACATGTTCCTTCCTCAGAAGATGATGATCAAGGAGCAGATTGAATCAGTCAGACATTAACACCTTTATCTACATGGCATAGCACTGAGGTTTACGCTGGAAATGCTTATCGTTCCAATCAAGATGAAGACAGTGAACCTGCACCGGCTCAGCAGTGGGAGAGGAGTGCTGACACAATGGAGCAACCAAGCTGGCTGCTGATCTTCTCGTGGAGTGATGGGCTTGTTCTACACGACAGTCACACACCAGAATAGCTTGTTTTCAAGAAAAATCCCTGTCTTACCTTACAGTAAAGAAACCTGAGATGAGGATTGGAGATTTCAAAGAAAAAACAAATAAAAAAAATGCACTATATTTTTGCTGACAGGTAGTCAGTATGCATGGTGGGTATTTTGCCTTTTTTGTATAAAAATCATAATTAAATTCTGCAATATAGCATAAAACAAACATACAATAAATAAATAAATTGATTAAACAAAATTTATCAGTCCTTTATTTGAATACTAAATTGTAATGCATAATAAAAAACACACATATTGCACTATATTAGTTCAAATAACTGAGATCTACAGACTAAGTTATCAGTGCAGTAATTATTGTAATTGTTAGTATAATATAATATATAATATAATATCAAATATCTTACAAGAGTAAAGGAAAAGTAAAGTAGTTGTTTTAATCAACAGTGTACAGTGGCCCATGCATCTGTCCTGGTGAATGTTTTTATTTTATTTATTTTATTTAGTTATTAGTGCAGTTATTGTTATTAGATATTATTATTATATTAGCACAAAATCATATGTTTATATGATAGGGCTAACACTAATTTTGAAAAATTATGTTTGAATGAATCTCAGATGTCACACAATTCGTACACAATATTTTCAAATACCACCCCACTCTTTTTGTATCATTAGCTTCATTTAGTGATGGGTCAAGAGGACATTTAAAACTTTTAGGGCATTCACTGCTGGATCGGATGCTAAACAACAAAAGTAAAATGTCTAATATGCTTAGGCTGCACATTAATATTCGTATGGGCAAATTAAAGTTATATATAGTATACAGTATATAGAAGTTATATAATTATATAGGATAAGAAATTTTCAATTCAGTATCATTTAAAAAGTGTTAGCCCTAATGAATGCACTTATATGGTTATTTCTAAGACAATGCTATTAGATTTGGACCAAAATGATTGCCTTATGCCAATTTGTGCTTTATAAGGAGGTTCATTTACCTACCTAACTTCCAACACACTGCTGGCAGGTCTACCTATGAATGCAATCCGTCCTCTGCAAATGATCCAAAATGCAGCTGCCCGGCTTGTTTTCAACATGCCAAAGTTCTCACATACCACCCTGCTGCTGCGATCCCTCCACTGGCTTCCGGTAGCTGCACGCATCAGATTCAAAACACTGATGCTGGCCTACAAAGCCAAAAATGGACCAGCTCCCTCTTACCTAAAAGCCCTCATCACTCCGCGCACTGCACCCCGCACCCTCCGATCTACCACCACTGCTCGACTGGTTCCACCATCTCTCAGGGTAAGAGGCAAGTATACTACAAGACTCTTCTCTGTTCTGGCACCATGGTGGTGGAATGAACTTCCCCTAGAGGTCCGGACAGCTGAGTCACTGGCTATTTTCAAGCGGCGGTTGAAGACCTACTTATTCAGGAAACACTTCAACTAGCATTTCTTTCCCTGTTTTTTGCATTTAAAAAAAAAAAAAAAAGAAAGAAAAACTTTTACACTTTTTCATTGTAACTTTGAACAAATGTTTTAAACTCATGGTATCTTAAGTATGTAACCTAGTGAGCCAGCATTAATGTATTCAATGTTAGAGATTTAAGCACTTATGTACGTCGCTCTGGATAAGGCCAAATGCTGTAAATGTAAATGTAAATCTATTGTACCTATTTACCTTTAGCACCACAACTTAAGTCACATTGCCTGCTTCACCTAGCCACTCATCCTAGCTCACCCAGCTTGCTCCAACTGTTTGCTGCCTATAGCTGACCAGCTGGAAAGCAGTAATGGGATTTCTGGCTGGTTGGAAATCTTTTTAATATTTGAAGGTTCCAGGCAACCAAAAAGGCATCAGCTGTTGCAGATCCTTGTGTTGCAGTATGCTGATTAATCTTGTGGCTCAAACCCAAGAAGAAGAGTAAACCATTCCTGCCAGGGCTCTTGGGCTCTTGGTATTCTACACAAAAAAATAAAAAATATATACCCCCTGCCTAACACCTATTTACTGCCCCACAGTCCCCTGACTACTGCTCACACCTTATCACACACCCAACACTCTCTCTATATGTATATATATATATATATATAGAGAGAGAGAGAGAGAGAGAGAGATGCTTTGGCTGGGCTAGCAGGGGCAGGTGGATTTGGGTAACAAAAAATAATAATAGAGAAACATGCTTTTTTTTTCATAATAGATTTTGTGACAAGCTCTCCATCCTATGATTGGTCAAACACCAAGGCTAAATTAGGATATCTTTTAACTCACAGGCTTGCAAGTAAAATTGTTACAGTGGGAATTCCGGTTCCACTCAGAGGAGGGGGTACTGGGTCAGGCCCGTTATCCACTGGAGCAGTGGATAGGAAATCGGACAGGTGTCCGGAGCAGATAGAGAAAGCGTGTGGCTAGGTAGTGAGTGATGGCAGGATAGGATCAAAGCGGGGCAAATATAAACAAGGAAACAAGTGCAGGGATTAGCTTGTAATTGTGAATATATTTATATACAGTTGTATGCAAAAGTTTAGGAACCCCTGACAATTTCCATGATTTTTCATTTATAAATATTCGGGTGTTTGGATCAGCAATTTCATTTTAAGCTATCAAATAACTAAACTAAATAAAAGGACACAGTGATATTTCAGTAGTGAAATGAGGTTTATTGGATTAATAGAAAATGTGCAACATGCAACAAAAGAAAATTAGTACGGGTTGCGGCTTGGGGTTCTCTGCCGGGGGGTCCCACTGGCGAGAGAGGGCATCTGGTTTGGCGTTCTTTGAGCCAGGTTTAAAACAGAGGGTAAAATCAAACCGAGCAAAGAACAGGACCACCTGGCCTGTTGTGGGTCTCTTGGCCTGCTGGATGTAGGTCAGGTTCTTGTGGTCTGTCTAGATAAGGAATGGGTGCTTGGCCCCCTCCAGCCAATGCCTCCACTCCTCCAAGGCCAATTTAACAGCCAGGAGCTTGCGATCCCCTACATCATAATTCCTTTCTGGCACCATCAACCGGCTATTGAAATGTGAGCATGGGTGCAGCTCTTTCTTTGCTCCTGACCGCTGGGACAGAACAGCCCCTACTCCTATATCAGAGGCATCAACCTCCACTATGAACTGGATCTCTGGATCAGGGACCCAAAGCATGGGGGCTGCACTCAGCCTCTCCTTCAAGGCCTCAAAGCCTCCTGGGCCTCAACGGTCCATACGAACCTCCCCTGAAGCTTCTTGGTCGGGGCACAAAGTGGGCTGGCCAAGGTGCTAAAATTGCACACAAAATGCCAGAAAAAAGTTAGTAAAGCCCAGAAAGCGTTGGACTGCCTGGACTGAGGAGGGCTGAGGCCATTCCTTTAACGCGGTGACCCGGAGGGGGTCCATGCTCAGGCCGTCCTGAGACACCACAAAGCCCAGGAAAGAGATGGTATTCGTGTGGAACTGCGATTTCTTGAGCTTACATATAGATCATTCTCAAGGAGAAGCTGCAGGACTCGGCGGACCTGTAGGACATATTCCTTCAATGAATTGCTGAAGATGAGAACGTCATCAAGGTATACAAAGGCATAGCGATTAAGGGTCTCCCCAAGGACCTTGTTAATGAGGTGCGGACATACTGTTACGGGGGAATTCCGGTTCCACTCAGAGGAGGGGGTACCGGGTCCGGCCCGTTATCCACTGGAGTAGTGGATAGGAATTCGGACAGGTGTCCGGGGCAGATAGAGAAAGCGTGTGAGATAAGCAGATAGAGAAACGTATTGCCACGCTGACTTTGGCACAGACTAGGTTTGCACACGGAGCGCCGTAACTCGGCATCTTAAATAGCGGCTGCCCAGGTGTCGATTTGCACTAATTGCAGCTACGTGACCGAGAGCCTATAAAGAGGCGTGCTAGTGGCTGTGAGTTTGCCTGAAAGGCACCGTTACAAAAATGTATTAATTTTATCAGATTGAAGAACTGCATTGTATGTTTTGTTTAAATAAAAATGTATTTGTTTTATTGTTAATGTTTCTGCTTTATGGCAATCCATGAGGATCATGGAATATTGTTCCTGTAGCTTAATTATGTATTCATTCATTCATTCATTCATTTTCTACCGCTTATCCAAACTACCTCGGGTCACGGGGAGCCTGTGCCTATCTCAGGCGTCATCGGGCATCAAGGCAGGATACACCCTAGACGGAGTGCCAACCCATCACAGGGCACACACACTCTCATTCACTCACACACTCACACACTACGGACAATTTTCCAGAGATGCCAATCAACCTACCATGCATGTCTTTGGACCGGGGGAGGAAACCGGAGTACCCGGAGGAAACCCCGAAGGCACGGGGAGAACATGCAAACTCCACACACACAAGGTGGAGGCGGGAATCGAACCCCGACCCTGGAGGTGTGAGGCGAACGTGCTAACCACTAAGCCACCGTGCCCCCCTTAATTATGTATTAATTAATTAATTAATTAATTAATTAATTAATTTTGCAATTTAAAAAAGTGAATGTATTTTGATAGGAATCTATAACTTTAATATTGCATTAATCTCACAACCACAGCTGATATTGTTCGCTAATCGATGTTACAAGACATTCAGGAGACTTTTACAGCAATATGGACAAATACTGTTATCTTTCTTCTTTTTTCTTTTTTTTTTTGTGACTTCTCTGTGCTACATTTTAAATGTTTTGTTTACATAGCCAAGTAATAAGCTCTTTTTGAACATATTACAAAACTGAACTAATTTATTTAGCAAGCTAACTATTCAACATTACCAGCATAATTACATTATTAATTAGTGTCTCATAAAACTTGATGTACCCTAAGAACAAATATCCTAATGTTCATACATTTTGTTGTAAAACATAAAACTATTGTATTGGTTCTGGTTACTTCTGCACTTTTTGGTTTAAGTAAACTAAAAAAAATACGAGGGTTTTTGTTTTTTGTTTTAATGTTTCTGCTATATGGCAATCCATGAGGACCAAGAAGTATGGCTCCTGTAGGTTATTTATTAATTTATTTATTCTTTTTTAAAAAGTGTCATGTAAATGTAAAATTTTTTGGAGACTCCTTTATCCATAGCAACAAAACAAAAGACACCACCACTTTAATATTACATGTTTATGAACAATGACGGGTCAAGTTGTGTCATCTGTATGCTTTCTTACTATATTACTTCTCCAAAGGAGTTTTAGACTGATGCTGTTCTTAATCCGTGACTTAGTGAACCAGGAACAATGTCTTCATTGTTAGACAATTCTGTACATTGCTCTGGATAAAGGGCTTCATTGTCTATTGTTGTATATAAAAGTGTATATACTGTAAAAAAGTATACTAAAATGTATTTTTCAATTTATGTTTCTAGTTGCTGTCTTTTATTCGGATTCCACGAGAAACATACATACCATAATATATATACCAGGGGGAGTTGAATCAGGCTGTAGGTTTAGACCAATGAATATTCAAATAAATCACAATACAAGTTTTGTTATTCTTTTATTACAGAATACAGACAACAATACAACTATTAACTTTTTTCCCTTAATACAAAGTACTAATACTCATTATTAATAACAATTAATCACTTGTTAAATTAGGTTAATATAAATGAGATTAGATTAGATTAAAATAAATTAGATATTGCCTTAAGATAAAATTATAGTTTGACTTAATCAACTTTTGTTAAAAGTATCAGCTTTATAGGCCATTTGTAGCTTCATCTGTCCGTGTGATCAGTCTGATGAGCCATAAGTATAGTTTGGTTAATAATTACATGTTTTCCTTAACACATGGCAGAAAGTGTAACTGGCACTGCTGAGACACTGGACATAAGTAGTTTATCAGCAGGAGAAAGATTTTGAGATGAGTTTTATCCAGAGTCTCAGAATGGAATAGCAAATTAAACTTTTCTTGAATATTTGCTTGTTTTAAAGCTGTGGTTTCAGCCTGGATATAAATGAAGGAATTACAAAACTGCTGGCATACAAAGAGCTTGTACAATACAGTTTCCGTCAGGTAAAACATTTCCTAATGATATTTCCTCAGACCTTGTGCAATGGAGACAAAAAGATACACATATTAATGACTTACATATAAGATATTTTAAAACGAGGAAACATTTTCTTTAAAGAGGAAGAGGAGGCATTCTGATGTAAAATTTGATTTGATTTCAATTAAATTTACAACTAGTGCTTTTTGTCTGACAGGCTTCAAAAGACCCAGCTATATTACAGCTCCATTAGAGCTTCTTCAGGTTACCAGGTGGTGAACTTGAGTATAACTGTGTCAAATGGGTTTGGTATATAACATCCAACACCTGAAAGAAACAAAGTTAGGTGATTATGTTTAAATATATAATATACATGTACATACATTGTGGATTTAAATTTCAAAGATGTAATACTGAATCTGTACTGACCCACATCAGGTCTTAACATGGTGCCATTCTGCATTTGGACAAGAAGCTCCCAGTATGTATGTTCTGCAGGGTTTCCTGCCATTCCGTTCACACTTACAAGGAATGGACCATAGTTTGGATCATCTTCAATGGTGAATCTTTGAAGTGAAGTAAATAAACTTTATTTATCCACCATGAATTTATATCACTGCTGCTACTTTTGGTACATTTTATTCATTGTCCCACTCCAAAAAACACTTTACAAAATAAACCTGAATTAAATTCTATGATGCCAAAATAAAAGACACAATATATTATTCTTAATAACAACAAAGACTGTACTTGTCACTTATATCTGAAATGTCTGTATAATTCAGTGAATAATTATTAACTACCCTTTTGGCTTTGAGGTCTGTATTATGCAACCAAACTGCAAGATCTATTACATGACTCACGTAAAAGTTTTATTCTTTTCTTGTATCTTCCTCATGGCACCAAGTAAGATCCCCCTGTATGCAATGTCAGTGTTGTAAGTCAAATTCACAGGGATGGTTTTTTGGTTGTATACAAGTAGTGAAATAGGGTAGGACTTCTGGATATCTGCAAACAGATTACTGATGGTTATACTGTCAATTCTTTCAAATGACTCCTCTCTGAGGTACAGGATGTATGCTCAATTGTTTGTGAACCTATGTCTATAGCAATCTGTATCATTTAACCATTTAAACCAGTGGTGTCCAATCTAATCCAGAAAGGTCTGATGTGAGTGCAGGTTTTCATTCCAACCATACAGAAGCCACATAGTCATTGTCATAGTCATAGTACTTTGAAAGCCGAGGTCAATTGATTAAACTTGTGGAATCAGGTGTAGCTCCTGTTTAATTGGAAGGAAAACCTGCACTCATGCTGGCTGTTTGCGTATAAGATTGGACACCCCTGATTTGAAACCTTAATCATTTGTTGAGCTACATACATTTAAAAAAAAATACCACATAAGATAGCACATAATATACTGATAGTGTTATGCATTCTTACCTGAAGTGAAGACCAGGGCAGCCAAATGGTATGTGATCATAAGCACAGGCAGAAGAGTTGACACTTTGAAGCCCATCTTGCTGCTTCTTTGTCCTGGAGCTGTGTGTGTGTGTGTGTGTGTGTGTGTGTGTGTGTATATATGTATATGAGAGAGTGATGTCATATACTGTATGCTGCAATGTATGCAGTTTTTGCTCCTGCACACTTTTTTATTTATTTATTTTAGTTTCATTTAATTCCTGTTTTAATCTTTACTTGGTATTGTTTCTATACAAGAATAAAACATTACCTCTCAACATAATTGTTTATCTCACAGCAGTATTTTATACATTAGCAAATTTGATTGCACACTTTACCAAGCTAACTCAATATAATACACACGGACAAAATTGTTGGCATCCTTTTTTAATAATATAAAGAAAAACCCATGTTCACTGAAATAAAACTGAAAATTGACTAATAAAAATCAGACATTGCTTTTGAATTGTGGTTCAACAGGAAGCATTAAAAGTAAAAATGACAAAAATGACAAAGATTATGGTACCTTATCTTTATATTTTGTTGCACAACCTTTTGAGGCAATCACTGCAATCAGGCAATTTCTCAATGAGTCGTCTGCACCTGTCAACAGGTATTCCATGTGTTTTGCTATTTCAGAATTAAATAGTGTTTAATTTGAAGCGCTACTGAATGTGTAACTGGTGGTAACTGAACAGTCTATTTACATGTGACCACTTATAGCTATGTAAATAGTCAAACATTCTTGGCAAGGTCTTAGGTTTTACATAAAGAAAAGAAATAACTGAATAAAAATAAAACAGTTTTTGTGGACAGTAATGTAAACATTCTGGAATGGATGTAATTTAAAATAAACTGGATCATAACTATCTCTGAACAGTGACAGAAACCCACAACGACACACTGTCATGTGTATTCTCATGGTTTCACTTTTATTCACATCCCTAAATTGTAGTGTCATGTGGTGTCATGACAGTATGAGTAACACAATGTCATTAAATTGTGTGGAGTTTCCCATCATCAGGTTGAACTTCCTCATCAGTGGCAAAGTTTATAACTAGCCCAGTCTCAGAGTTTATCAACTCAATTTACCGTATTGTGCCTTACTTACTACTTAAAGGATTTTTGGTGCTTTTGTTGCTTGATCTAATTTTGTTTTGGTGTTTAGGTGATAACTATAAATCTACAGTGTGTTACATAACAGTTGTGGTCAAATGAATTCAACATGTTTGTTGCCACAGCACTGAGTTACAGAAAAACCCTAAATTGCATCACATTTCATCCAGCATTTTTAGATGTGTAAAACATGAACTGTGATACAACACCAGGTTTTTCTGTACAGCTGGAAAAAACTATGATGGATTAAACCTTTAACTCTAAAATTATTTGTAATTTTTAAGGGAATGGGCAAAACATTATACAAAATTTTTCATAAATGATTTAAGAGACGATTTATTTACCCAATCTTGTTAAACATTAAAAATGCACTACTTAGAAACTACTCTTTATTAAATATACATACACTTTATTATATCTATTGTATATTACTCTTCAAATGTGTTATCTGTTGTGTTAGTTACTGAGGAACATATACAGCTTCGTTTAGACATGAATAGCATTAAGAGGGATGCTGTTTGGCTAACAAGTAATTCATGTTCCAAAGTGAGATCACCTGAGATGGTTCAATAGGGCCCCAGACACAGTCATTATCAATCATCAGTTGTGGTAAACAGCAAAAATGTAATCCAAAACCATGGGCCATGTGATGTGCAAACAACATAACCAAGGCAAGATCAAAAACATGATTTAAAAGAAACTGGATCAAACCAGTTAACAAAAGAGAAAATCAAGGTTTTGTATAAAATATGTCATAGATTGTACATTTCACAATGCTTGTGAAAACTGTTTACACATTTATTTGATTGTTCTTTTGCACAACACATTTCAATACTTCACCCATTTGCTGCTTTAACAGAAGTGTATATATGTTTGCAAGAACCCTGTGTTTACATCCCTCTTTTGCACAACCCTGTACCTTTGCACAATGTTTTGTACAATGTACAGGATGCACACTGGTCAGCGCTATCTTGTGTTTTTGTCCTGTAGTGTTTTGTTTTGTCTGTCAGTACTTTCGTCTTGCATTGCTTGCACTAGGTTGCACACATTGCAGGGCTCCAGACTGCGCCTAAAATAGGCGCATTTGCGCCTAAAAATATTAATTTGCGACTGACATTTTTGCTGAGGTCGCCAATGGCGACCAATCAAATTTACACGTTATGATTATATCATTTTTACGTTATGTGCGTGTAGGCAGAATAGGCAAATGCTAAGGGCGCCGCCCACCACTAGGGGCGCCCGTGCGCCCAAATTATTATTTTTATTAATATATATATATATATATATATATATATATATATATATATATATATATATATATATATATACACATATATATATATGTACATATATTTTTTTAATTAATATATGTATATATATTTTATTACCTGAGAAGTATTTTATTTATATATTTATTATATATATTTTATTGCTGTAAGAAAGGCAAGGAAAGCAAGGTCTCCGTAATATAGTTTTTTTAATATAGTTTGTGTGTGTTTCCAAAATATTTTCAAAATAAAGAAAAACAGGACAAAGCTGTGCAGTTTGTGTCTGTGTAAGTTTATGAACAAAGTGATCGGAACACAATTGTCTGTGATTCCAGGGGCACCAGGTGAAATCTTGCCTAGGGCAGCAAATTGGCCAGGGCCGGCCCTGTGTGCGTGTTCTGTGAACAGTAGCATAATTTCACATAATTTGTTGTGCTGACGTAATAAAATGAGATGCTGCGCTAAAATACGAATGAGCAAACCGAGAATCACCTTTCCGCGCCAGAAAAACTAGGTCAAAACGAAAAATATACGAGTTTTTTAAACAATCCTCATCGAGCACCAACGCTGATGACACACCTGCTTGTAAAAAAGCAGGCTCCAGCAGCTGTGCCACCACGCCCGCGAGAGAGAACATATCGCGAAGAGTACTCCACAGACTTCAGCGTTAACACGTGCAGTTCCTCACGCATGCGAACTGCGTGACGAAAAAGAATGGAAGGATCTAAAAATTACGTTTAACGCAGCCTATATGATCGCATGTGAGGAGCTACCATTCACAAAATTTACCTCTCAAGTGTTACTTTTGAAGAAAAACGGACTTGATGTGAGCAAAACGTATGACAACGACACAGCATGCGCTGAGTTTGTAGGATGCATTGCATATGAGCTAAAAGAACATGCACTGACAGACGCCCATACAGCTAATTACATCTCCATTATCACTGACTGTGGCACAGACGTTTCTGGGAAAGACAATGTGATTGCATACTGCAGGCACATTTCTGCAGGTGTAGCATTGAACCGGTTTATTGGTTTAGCTGAGCTTGAACACTGCCATGCACATGGAGTATTAGATAAAATAAAATGCTTGTTTAGTGCAAAACAAACTGATCATGATTGGTGGCAGAAGAAAATTACAGCCTTTGGAGCAGATGGGGCTGCCGTTAACATGGGTGTCTCAAGTGGTGTAGGTGCTCTTTTAAGAGAAGAAATAGGAGAGCACATTCTTTCCTTTCATTGTATGCCACATAGACTGGAATTAGCCATGCTGGATGTTCAGAAGTCTGTTCCAGTGATTGAAAAAATCTATGACTTGCTACAACTAGTATGGAAAACATACCATGCACACCCAGAAAACCCAGCGCTGGTTGCCTCACATTTACCGGGCCCTTTCTGTTTTTCTTGCATCTGATGTCACTACAGGCCAGGGTCAATAAACAGCTGTGCACCTCCACATGCAACACCTTGCTGCCTCATCCAAAAACACTGAAATAAGAGGAAGAGCAAAGCACATCTCACAACAAATGGAAAAGTTGCCTTTTGTGGTGTTTTGTCACTTTCTCCATGACCTGTTTGGAGAAATCTCGAAGTTGAGTCTTATACTGTACTTCAGAAGAACTCCGTTATTCTTCCTCAGGCTATAGCAGCTATTGATTCCTGTGTTTGTACAATCAAGGGAATGAAGGACAAACCAGTGAGAAATGGAAAGTTGGAGGAATTTCTCAATTACACAAACTTAAATTCAGTTTCTCAGCATGATAATGTGGTGGAGCAGGACAAAGCTCAAAGAGAAAAACAGACCAGAAGGCAGAAGAAAGCGGCCTCATCTGACTACACGGACATTTCCTTTCAAAACATACCACTAAAAAGCTGTGATCTCCCAGTGAAGAATTAAACCACAGTGAAGAACTAAACCACCTCATTGACAAAACTGTTGACATTACAGTTAAGGAACTTGAAAGGAGGTTTGAAATGATGAGAGACAGAGACAACACACAGCACAAAAACACAAAAAAGGGCAGAGATCATTCGATGCTTCTCAGTCTTTTGTCATGATTCGTGGCCAGACGACATCCACACTTTTGGAGAAAATGAAATTGACACACTGTTGAAATGGTATCGAGACATTTTGCTGAAAAATGGTTGTGACATCAGTGCTGTGCAGGCTGAATGGAGATTGCTGAAAGCTCTTGTAAAAGGACAGTTCTCAGATAAATCTTATTGCAGCTTGTGGGAAGTCCTACTTACAAAAGAGCCCTACTGCACAGATTTCCAGAACGTTTTGCATCTAGTTGAGATAATGCTTGTCCTGCCGATTTCGGCTGCTCAGTGTGAACGTGGCTTTTCAGCTCAAAACAGGATCAAATCTAAAGTACGCAATTCACTTCATGTGTCAACACTGGAAGATCTGATCAGGATCAGCACCGAAGGTCCATCACTTGAACAGTTTGATCCAGAACCATGTGTCAAACGCTGGCTTTCTGCAAAAAAGAAGAGGAGGCGGCCAAACTACACTCAGTGGCCAAGTGATGCTGAGATAATTATGTTCGGTGTCACTGGCTCGGATTCTGCATGAAGAGAAATTCTTTTGACAGTAGGGCCTATATAGTTTGTAAGTTGGAAAAGACATTAAGTTCCCACATGAACTTCAGTTCCCAGAACATTCAAGATAAAAATGCCGAAACTGTAAAAGTGGGGAGATGTACACACAACAGGATGAATAAAAGTAAGTAATTTAAAAAAAATAAGTTTATTGTTATGTGGCTCTTAAAAAAATTATTTGGCGCCTGGTTTTTCCCCCTATAGGAGCCAATGGCTCCTTAATTGATTTTTTTGTCTGGAGCCCTGCATTGAACTTTATGTGGCTAGGAGAACTTACTTTCAAGCCTTAGCTCTGTGTTGTTCTATGTAGCTCTGGGTTGTTTTATGTAGCACCATGGTCCTGGAGGAACGTTGTTTCATTTCACTATGTACTGTGTTAGCTATATATGGTTAAAATGAAAATAAAAGCTTCTTGACTTGACTTGACTTCATACTCCTCTCAGTGGAGAACCCCAGAACGTTTGTTCAAGTCCATATATGTGTCTGATTTTCAATAAAAGTTTTAGAGACCAAAAAATCTTCTTTTCTTTTCTTCTAGAAAAAAGCCACCACAAGATATTCATGTCTGTGTCCACCACAAGATACGAATGTGTATTTTTTTGTATGTGTATTTAAAACAAATTATATTTTATTTGGATTTTGTGTGGAAGAACCAGGTGTTTTCTACTGGCCATATAACCTCTAATTCACATCATAAAGTCAAAATCCCAGAATTAGAGACGTATTGGTTAAGTTCTGAAAAATAGGTACAGTATTTCTGAAAAAAGCTTGAGCAAGACCTAGGCTTTTTGAGGAAATAAGGGGCCAATTTTGAGGGCCAGTTTGGTTTCAGACTCCAATCTTCAAATGTTTTGTGTAAATGAACACTCTGTTCCCTGAACATGTTTCAGGTTTGCATTACTCAACCAGTTAGAGTCTCTAATAACATGACCTGGGCAGGTTTTGCCCATCCCAGCTTGTGACATATGTCTGATTTTGCATACAGTTGTTTCTTTGTTTAATGTCACAACAGGTCACAATGTTATGTGAGCAGTTACTGTAATGAATGTTGCTCTCCAGGTATATCACCTTTTTATCAAACATACCTCTCTTCTCACAGTGTTACTGACTTTAACATTAAATCTACACTTTCATAGTATGCTTAAAATGGTAGATATGTAGTTTTATCTAGATGTTGAGGCAACATTTATCTTTGATGCTAATGGTGTAATATGTCCTGTGGGTTATTGAATCCAATGTTTTAAGATGGATATTGTGTTACAGTAAAAGATGTCCCATCAGCATATCGCTTGTATAATTAAATGATCTGAACCTTTGTGTTGAACATCCTCCCTATAGTTACACTTTTTGGAGCTTGTAGATCAACGTGCTCTCATTCCTAATTATGGTATTCCTAACAAAGATAGTGATGTATCATAGTCTGTCCTTTTGTCCCCTGCCAATCCGTTTACACTTACAAGGAATGGGCCATAGTTTGGATCCTCTTTAGTGGTGAATCTAATCAGAAATATCAATAGTGAATTCATAGTGAAGTAAATAGAGGAAAAGAGGGCAATAAAAATTACTTAGAATTTTGGAACTGATTAAAACATCTGATTCGACAAAGATTAATCCTCTATCTCTGATATCTGATATTAGCAATTATAAACTTTATAAACTTTTATTTATTATAAACCCTCACTATAAGGGCTATACCTGAAGTTTTTGTTTCAGCCAAGCAGGAGATTTGAAAATTCAGATTTGCAGATAAAACTGCCCAACACTGTTGTACACTGTTGAACTTACCTGAAATTGTTATTGGCTGTTTGGATCTTCTTCATAGCACCAAGTAAGATCCCTCTGTATGCAATGTTAGTGGTGAAAGTCAAATTCTTCTCGTTAGTGAGCGAGTTGTATACAAGTAGTGAAATAGGATACGATGACTCTGTAGGAAGTGATGTTAGAATCAATGCATTTTACATTTATCCTGCTTCAGAAGGAAACAATTAATTTGGAAAGAAAACCTACTTTGTTGCATATGAATTTAACATTTTCACTTTAATACAAATTACTACACAGAGATAGTGACGTATCATAGTCTGTCCTTGTTATGTCTATAGAGATCTGTACTGTTTAATGAAAAATATCAACTAATACATAAGATACTTTCCCTAGATGTCTAAACAGCTGAGTCACTGGCTATCTTTAAATTACGGGTGAACACCTACCTCTTCCTGAAACATGTAAACTAGCGCTTATTTCCCTGTTTGTTTTGTGTGTATTTAAAAAAAAACAAGAAAAAAACAAGAGTTTTAGGTTCATGGGATCCTAATCTGTAACCTAGTCAACCAGTGTTAATGTATTCATTGATAGACTTCAAAGCACTTTTGTACGTCACTCTGGATAAGGGCATCTACCAAATGTCATATATGTAAAATGCAAATGTAAATTGTGACCCTTTTTACTCTTGCCTATGCCTACCAGTGTGCTATTTTCTCAAAACTTCTATAGCACTAAGTTCCTGGTTGCAATGCAACCATAAAGGTTTACTGTGTTTCCTGGTATTCTTTGCCATCCTCCTGTTAGCTTATGTTATATTCCGCTGTTGCTGCATGTGTGTTTCTAAAAGCATGTTTGCACTAAAAAGTGTTCAGTCTATATTGGATATGTAAAGAAAAATATAGGATATGACTTTAATAAACACTGTTAGCTTAACATTAAGTGATATTGTTTCCACTTATCATTGTTCTAGAATTGTGCCAGTGACAAAATAGTTAATGCATACTGAAAACAAGCTTTTACAATCAGAATTGACGTTTAAGATTTTATTATTTTTCCACCAACACGTTAAGAGTAAATGTTGAAAATGTTGAAAATACACCAAAGTAGCTCATAATAGGGTTTGCATATAAGGTTAGATAAAGCATTTCCCAAAAACAGGATCAAACATGAAGATTAATTTTGAAGATTACATACAGCAAGATTAACAGTTTCATGGCACAATTTTAACAGGATCCTGTTTTTTTAAAGAGGAATCACACAGATCTTTTTTTTCATTTATGTGAATTTACCACAATGTATCATGCTTTTTCTAGTGAGTACAAAAGTCCCAGGCTGATTACAGCATCACTACTTTGGATTACCATTTAGTGAATTTGAGGATAACTGTATCATTCGGGTTTGGTATGTAACAGCCGACACCTGAAAAGGGTGAAGTATTTTATTATATGTTTACATTTAACATATATACACTTTGTATTTTAATCTCAAAGAAATGATATAATACAGATATACTGACCCACATCAGCAATGATTATGGTGCCATTCTGAGGTTGGATAAGCAGCTGCCAGTACGTATGTTTTTCATTGTCCCCTGCCAATCTGTTTACACTTACAAGGAATGGGCCATAGTTTGGATCCTCTTTAGTGGTGAATCTAATCAGAAATATCAATAGTGAATTCATAATGAAGTAAATGGAGGAAAAGAGGGCAATAAAATTTACTTAGAATTTTGGAACTGATTAAAACATCTGATTCGACAAAGATTAATCCTCTATCTCTGATATCTGATATGTCTGATATTAGCAATTATAAACTTTATAAACTTATAGACTTTTTTTTTAAAAGTCTATGCCTGAAGTTTTTGTTTCAGCCAAGCAGGAGATTTGAAAATTCAGAGCCACACCAGGTATTTGCAGATAAAACTGCCCAACACTGTTTTACACTGTTGAACTTACCTGAAATTGTTATTGGCTTTTTGAATCTTCCTCATAGCACCAAGTAAGATTCCTCTGTATGCAATGTTAGTGGTGAAAGTCAAATTGTTCTCATTAGTGAGCGAGTTGTATACAAGTAGTGAAATAGGATACGATGACTCTGCAGGAAGTGATGTTAGAATCAATGCATTTTACATTTATCCTGCTTCAGAAGGAAACAATTCATTTGGAAAGAAAACTTACTTTGTTGCATATGAATTTAACATTTTCACTTTAATACAAATTACTACTACAGAGATAGTGAAGTATCATAGTCTGTCCTTGTTATGTCTATAGAGATCTGTACTGTTTAATGAAAAAAAATCAACTAATACATAAGATACCTTTAATATTGATTTAATATAAAAAAACCTTTAATATTTGATTTCTCACCTGAAGTTATAACCAGGGGAGCCAAAATGTAAGTGAGCATGAAAATAGACAGAAGAGCTGCAACTTTGAAGGCCATCTTGCTGCTTCTTTGGTCTGGTGATGTTTGCGTGTGCAGGTATTTGCTCTCATCTGACAGGATTAAATGCTGCAGCACCTTTTTATACCTTTTTTGTTCCTGCCCACTTTTGTTACAAACCAGACCAAACCAGATTCTAAGAAAACATACAAGAAAAAATGTATTGTTTATCTCATTTAAAGCATTTTATTGCATTAATTTTTGAATTAGCAACAAAATTTGTCAAGATAGTTGAATTATTGCTACTGGGTGATTGGTGGGAACTGATAAGCTATAAATAACATAATGTAAATCCAAACATAATTTTGTAATTAAAAATTGTGTAACAAGTAAAAACAATCACAAAGGATTATTAGCTTTAATTTAAGTGTATTGACATCCAAATTGGGTAAAACTATTTTAATTTTTTTTGGACCCGCTCTTTTAAGTAATTTGGCAACTGGCTGCTCGGCTATTCCATGGCAAGTTGTATGTTATTACTTAATTGTTTTATTTTAAACTAAGCAGATATAAAGAATCTGATTGTCTAGGGAACCTGTTGGTGTTAAGAAAAACCTCTTCGCAACAGCTCGCACATGTCACATCCTCCATGGTGTAGTTATCAACAATCAAGAGGAGCATTCATCAGAATCAACATGGAGGGTTAACCACAAAATGTAAACCATTGCTAACCCTCAAAAATAGAATATAAAGTTTAACCTTTGCCAAAAACCTCTTAAAAAGCCTGTAAATTTCTGAAACAACATTCTATGGACAGATAAGACAACTTGCACCAGAAAGATGGGAAGAGAGAACAAGAGAGTATGGAGAACAAAATGAACTTTTTCCAATGCCATGGCCATGGACTTAAAAGGTGTAATCATTTCTACACTATGGTTTTCTAAACCTGGTTTTGAATATAAACACCCCAGTCTGCACTTTGGGCTCATATTCATTATTAAATTTACACTCCAATATACTGTGGTAGATTGCTAAAATAATATAAAAAAATGGTCAGATTCCACATGCAGTATCTATGAAACTGACTATAGCTTACGTAGGCTAACAAATGTTACCTCAGGTCAGGACCCAGCTTTATATCTACAACAAAATGGCACATGAATAAAATCAATAGCCCACAAATTACATTAAATTAATCTGTCAATATATAAAATTTGATCATGGTCATGTCTGAACATAAGGGAACGTTTGTAATAACAGCATTCCCTACTCAATATGTCACCATGACCTGTTTACTCAGGTGTCTCTGATTCACCTGTATGGATTGTGGTGTCATGTCAGTCTCATAATGCCACAGGTGTATCACACATGGTGGTTAAATGGTGGGGGTTTTGAAATAAGGAAGTTCCTCTTCAGCTGCAAAACATATTCAAGACTGAATAAGAAGTCCACTCAACTAAGATAATTGGATTAGCTTGTTCATTTCTTAGATTAACATTTACATTAAACAAACTTGTACAGTCTTGAAATTGGCCTTATTATTACCTATCTGATAATTTCTTGAATTGTGAAAGTATGAAGGAGGTTACCCCCCCACACACACACCACCACCACCACCAACACACATGGTTTCTACATCTTTGTATGACTTGTTGATGTTATTTGTATGTCCAAGAAAAAGGCTGTACTTTCTTTTTCCCATTACTGTATATATACACATAACACTATGCTGCTAAACAATTGCCGTTAAAATAAACTTTTTGGTCTTTTCTGTACTGCATAGAGCCACAACAGTGTAAAAAGATATCTAATTAAAATTAACATAAAAATTATTTTTTTACAAAAAAACAGAAATAGTTGTAGGCAACAAAAAAACAGTGTTTTATAGTGATTCTGGTTTGAAACTTGTCAGTCAATTTACATTGAAAATAAAGGAAATGTTTTAGTGTTTAAGGTGCATTGTTTCTCTAAAAGTTTATCCAGTCTTGCTAAACATTTCAGGAAGAGCTTTGGTTTCAAAATGATCTGCATGCTTACAATTAACATCTTAAGTCACTGGGGAGAATAACTGAGTCTCTTCCTAATCAATTTGTGGTTTTCTATATTGATTTGGAAATATGGTTCCAGCGAATTATATTATTATACAAATTATAATTATAAGGTGGGCTGGTACAAATAATAGGTGGGAAAATTAGTGGTGGTGGTCGTGTGCACACATATGTGCTGCGATACTCCATTTTTGGTGCATCGCAGCACATATGTGTGCACCTTAAGTGCCCAACAGCATCTCTACTTCTTACAAAGGCTGAGAAAGGCACATCTCCCTCCCCCTCATCCTGACTACTTCTTACAGAGGGACCATTGAGAGCATTCTGAGCAGCTGCATCACTGTCTGGTTTGGGAACTGCACCATCTCGGATAGCAAGATCCTGCAGCGTATAGTGAGGACAGCTGAGAAGAAGATTGGCGTCTCTCTTCCCTCTATCATGGAGATTTATACCACATGCTGCATCCACAAATCCAACAGCATTGTGGATGACCCCACACACCCCTCACACACACTCTTTACCATCCTGCCATCTGGAAAAAGGAAGCATTCGAGCCCTCACGACCAGACTGTTTCTTTCCACAAGCCATCAGACTCCTTAATAACTGAATTGAACTATACTGAGCACAACACACATCAACTGTTAATAATTTGAGCTAAGATGAGCGACAAGGGGCACGTTTCTTCCAGCAGAGTGTGCCATGCTTCCTATGATTCAGGGGGGTGGCATTGATAACCACTGCCGCAAGGGCTGGAGAGGAAGGTCTGTGGGGCACAACAGGCCATTGGCAAGCAATGTACAGTAGTCATCTGCTTGGTTGGACTGAAAACCTGCACCCACACTGGCTCTTTGTGGATAAGATTGGACAACACTGATGTAGGGGATCACGATCTCCTTTCTGTCAAATTGGCTTTGGAGGAATGAAGGCATTGGCTGGAGGGGGCCAAGCACCCATTTCTCATTCAGACAGATAACAAGAACCTGACCTACATCCAGCAAGCCAAGCGACTGAATCCACGGCTGGCCAGGAGGTCCCTGTTCTTTGCCTGGTTTGGTTTTATCCTATCTTTCAAACCTGGCTCGAAGAACGCTAAATCGGATGCCTTCTCCCTCCAGTGGGATTCCCCAGTGGAGGACTCCAAACCCCAACCCATAATTCCGTCTTCCAAAATAGTGGCACCTTCTTGGGGCTTTGTTACTGCCTGCCAGACAGGTGCCCGAGGGCACGTCCACACGGCTTGCTCCGGCCCCTATCTATACCATCCCGTCCATGGTCACACCTCTCCCTAGACCTCATCTTCTGTGGCCTGCCACAGTCTTTGGGAATGAGTGTGATAGTAGTAGTGGATTGGTTTTCTAAGGCATACAAATTTATCCCACTGCCCAAACCCACATCAGCCAAGGAGACGGCGGAACTTCTGCTACAGCACGTCGTACGTATGAACGGCTTCCCTTATGACTTGGTCTCGGACTGGGTTTGCTTCCTGCTTCGCTACTGTTCGGACGCTTTTTACTTGCACTCTGTGCTTTGCACTTTTGCTTTTTCGCTTTTATCTTTTGATTTAACTTCCAGCAGTTCAGCACAGTGCTCAAACTAAACAATTGGGCACTCACACTAAAACTACAAATTCCTGGAACTATATTGATATTTGGAATATTCAACAACTTGGGGAATTTGTCATAGCGGTCTACCAGTTTGCTATTGCCGGCAGTTTACAATCCTAAATCAGGACAACACAGCTGCCCACATTCGAACAGAAGAGAAAATGCCTTCTTTTGGATCTCAATCCACCTGCTCAAACTGCCACAGACTTCTACAAAAGATTGCAGTTCTCGAAACAAAGTTACTTGTGGTGCTGCCGACCCTGCCAGAACATACAGCAGAGCTTCATCGTGGTCCCTCTCAACATAAAGCTGGTGAGTCCTGTGAACCTAATGCTTTTAAACAGGTCATAGTGAGCTCAGAGAAACCTAAAGTAATTGAGGACACAAACCGATGGCATAAACAGGATGCGAGACCCAAAGATGTTCAAGACATTAGACTGTCACGAGTGTCACAAATTGCTGCATTAGCATCATCTACCTCAGAAATGGTTACAACTCGAGTAGCTAATACTGGTATTCTACCACCCCCTGTGCGGCTTGAAAATAGGTATGAAGCACTAGTGAGTTTGGGCGAAGAATCCCCAAATATAAATGGACACAGATGACATCAGCCAGTAGCTAACAGAGCTAACAGACGCTCAATATCATATAGGCAGCGGCGCTAAACTCAGACAGCAGCTGAGCCAAGCACGCTGATAGTGGGTGACTCTATTATCAGAAACATTGGAAGCAAGGCTACCCGTACATACTGTTTTCCTCAGGCAATGGTTTCTGATGTTAACAAGGAACTTTGCAACATTCTGATGAAACATTAGTCTGTCAGTCAGATTGTCATACATGTGGGAAAGAATGATATCTGGAAAGAGCAGTCTGAGCTCCTTAGATGGGATTTCAATGAACTTTTTGAAACACTTGCAAGACTGAAAGTTCAATCATTCATCAGTGGACATCTCCCAGCCAGAGGAACAAATATGTTTTCGCGGCTACTAAGTTAAATTCATGGCTGCAAAAAACCTGCACCAAGAGAGGACTGAATTACATTGACAATTTTAATATCTTCTGGAATCAAAGGCAACTTTTTAACACAGATGGTATCCACCCAAACAAACTAGGTGCTAGGTTGCTTAAAGACAATATCTTTTTCTCCCTTCATCATTCATCAGCTGAGTGTGCCAGTCCACTCCTGGACGGCCTAAATGACCACAGGATTTCACACCAACACCTGGATGGACATTCAGTTGACAAGGATAAAACTCCGCAGCCACAACAACTACTGTTCACAGACACAGCTCAGGCTGAGCCCTGACCACAGACCTCACTACAGCCGGATGGTGAATCAACACCCAAGGACGTTTCTGTGGATAACAACCAAAAAAACAAGATAACACTCCCCAGCCTCCAGGAACACCAGAAGCACAGCTGATGTCGTCACACTCTCTCTCCTTCTCTCCAACATCACCACTTCTGTGCTTTTCAGAGAAAATGGAGAAACCGGTATCTGCTGGAACCTCTATTGCTGCGAGTCCCCAAATATCAACCAAGAAACAGCGGGCTCCACAACCACCAAAGCCTCCGGGCCCAGCCTGCCCTCCCCCTCCATCTGAGAGAGCACTCTGACCTATGCCTCAACGCCAGGGATCACTCCAGCCCTCATCTGCAAACAGCACTGATAACTGATATGTGTTGGGTCCCCGATATGACAGCAGTAACAATCAGAAATGTTTTCAGAACAAGCGGGAGCCCAATGTCCCTTTAGCTTTCCCTATCTCTGTCCTGATATGTGATAGAAAGACGAAGGCCCTCTCCAGCCACACGACAATTCTATCTAATCTACTGCCTATTAGACGTCATTCTGAGATGGATACAGGGCCAAAACCAGTTACTGTTAAATTAGCACTTCTGAACATCCGTTCATTAAAGAACAAATCATTTTTAGTTAATGATCTTATCACCACTAACAACCTGGACTTCATGTTTCTAAACGAAACCTGGTTAGATGACAGCTGCAGCGCTACAGTCCTCAATGAATCAGCCCCACCCAACTTTACTTTTATAAGTGTATGTAGAGCTGTTAGAAGAGGTGGAGGAATAGCTGCTTTATTCAAAGATGCCTTTCAATGCAAGCAAGTGTTACTTGGTCATTACCAGTCTTTTGAATATTTGTGTATTGCTCTAAAAGGTACACCACGCATTCTGTTTACAATTATTTATAGGCCTCCCAAATACACCCCAACATTTTTGATGAATTCACAGAACTTTTATCAACAATCTCCTCTGAATTTGATTATTTTGTTACTGCTGGAGATTTCAACATTCATATAGACAATGCAGAAAACAATACTGCAATTGAACTGTTAAATGTTTTAAACACTTTTGATCTGACCCAGAGGGGGGCACGGTGGCTTAGTGGTTAGCACGTTCGCCTCACACCTCTAGGGTCGGGGTTCGATTCCCGCTTCCGCCTTGTGTGTGTGGAGTTTGCATGTTCTCCCCGTGCCTCGGGGGTTTCCTCCGGGTACTCCAGTTTCCTCCCCCGGTCCAAAGACATGCATGGTAGGTTGATTGGCATCTCTGGAAAATTGTCCCTAGTGTGTGATTGCGTGAGTGAATGGGAGTGTGTGTGTGCCCTGCGATGGGTTGGCACTCCGTCCAGGGTGTATCCTGCCTTGATGCCCGATGACGCCTGAGATAGGCACAGGCTCCCCGTGACCCGAGGTAGTTCGGATAAGCGGTAGAAGATGAATGAATGAATGAATGAATGAATGATCTGACCCAGCACGTGCAAGGTCCTACACACAATAGGGGACACACTCTTGATCTGCTCATTAGCAAGGGTCTAAACATTTCATCCACTGTTATCAAGGATGAAGCGCTATCTGACCATTTCTGTGTTTACTTTGATTTATTGATCTGTCCTGCCACTGATGCTAGATCTGTCTATGTCAAAAAAAAGGTTCATAAATGAAAACACCAGTGAAGTATTTATGAATGCTATATCAATGTTGTCAAACATATCGGCAGACTCTGTTGATGTTCTCCTTGAAAATTTTAACTTAAAAGTTAAAGATGCTATTGATGGTATAGCTCCAGTAAAGGTCAGGATGATCATTGGCAGACGTAAAGCACCTTGGAGAAACACAACAGCTGTACAGAGCATGAAAAGAACATGCAGAAAAGCTGAACGTATGTGGCGGAAAACAAAACTTGAAGTACATTATAGCATCTATAAGGACAGTCTTCGTGCTTTCAATGTAGAACTAGGCACAGCTAGACAGATCTTCTTCTCAAACATTATAAACAACAACATAAACAACACTCGCACTCTTTTTGCTACTGTAGAGAGACTAAGAAACGCCCCAAATCAAGTTCCCAGTGAAATGCTCTCTGACAACAAATGCATTGAGGGTCGGTTGGGTTACGGCAAACAAGAATATTTTTAAGGATGGCCCTATGTTGTAAATTTTAATGATCGCTAAATTAAAAGTGAATTTATATTTCAAGAATGATTCATATTATATTATAAAAATATAATAATAATACACTAATAACTGCACTGATAAATCAGCTTTTATTTTTAATTAATTACTTTTTCTTTAATTTACTTGTAATTATTGCTCAATTATTTTCATCTGCAAAAAATGCCAACTTACACTAATGAATCAGCATGTGAAGAACATCACATTCGCCATTTGACACTATTGATTAAAACAACATACTAATTTTTCAACACAATTTGCTGTACGTTTCCTCTCCAAAAAAACCAAAGCAAGAGCTTCTGAAAATAGGAAATCACAGGGGGAACAGAATTTCCTGGAATCCAGAGAAATTTGTTCCCACTTTATATTACACCGTGAGGGTTAATAATGCACTAAAGTGATGGTGCGGAAGTATATACATTGCCTTCATTATGTATAACAAGTTTCAGCTATAGAACAGTCTCAAAATGGGAAATCACAGAGGGAACAGAATTTTCTTGGAATCCTGTTCCCCTCCATATATTACACCATGAGGGTTAATAATGCACTAAAGTGATGCTGGTGATGTACATGAATGGCCTTTATTATGTATAACAAGTTTCAGCTACAAAACAGTCTCTTACTCTAAAATCACATGGGGAACAGAATTTCCTGGAATCCAGACAAATATGTTCCCCTCTGTATATTACAGTCTGGGGATCAATAATGCACCTGGACCGCTCAGTCCTCAGCTGATGCTTAACCATAACCCCACTGCCACACAGACAAGCTACAGAAACACAGCATGTTTATTGAGAAATGTAATTAAATTATATTTATACAACTAGTATTCAAACATATACAGTACACTTAATAAATACAAAAAAAATGCTAAACAAACCTCAAAATATTAAAACATAAATCGCAACAAGAGAGAAAGACAAACAAATTTTAATAAAAGTGAATTCTTGTGCAAATGTGCATATGCAAGTGTCTCATTCTATTTTTCAATACATTCTGAGCAATAAAAGTTTTCTTCTGCTGATTGGTTGATTTCTTCCCCATAGAACTGACACAAATCACTCTAAGAAAGTGTATAAGGATAAATCAGATTTAGAGACTGAATTAATTATAGATTAATCCACTTTAACAATGAAGCCACTGACTGGTGATTTGAACATTTGATTATGTCATTACAGAGGCATTTGTAAAGGGGTGGGATATATTAGACAGCAAGTAAGCAGTCAGATCTCAAAGTGTTTTGGTAGGACATACAGTAGGCAAGCATAAGGATCTGAGTGACTTTGACAAGATCTAAGTCAGTGGTTCTAATATTATGGCTGATGGGTGTATCTGTATCTAACATTCAGCAGCATTTATAATAGTAACATTAAGTGTTTGTAAACCTACACCAACTAACTATTAATTTTATAACTAAGAGACACAAAGAAATGTTTGAAATAAACAATTTAAATTACCTTGATTTCTGCTTTATTTGGTCCTGCTCTCTTTAATTAAGTCACATGAAGTCTCTTTAATTAAGTTACACAGGCTTATATATTAATTAGAAAATGAACCTTTTGCAGTGTGTAATCAAACAAATCCCTTTGGCAACTATTTTCTCAAAAGATTTATTGCCCTCTCTGTACTTGAGAAGGTGATAGGCTGGTCTGTTAGAATTCTCACTCACTCACTCATTTTCTACCGCTTATCCGAAATACCTCGGGTCACGGAGAGCCTGTGCCTATCTCAGGCATCATCGGGCATCAAGGCAGGATACACCCTGGACGAAGTGCCAACCCATCACAGGGCACACACACACACTCTCATTCACTCACGCAATCACACACTATGGACAATTTTCCAGCGATGCCAATCAACCTACCATGCATGTCTTTGGACCGGGGAGGAAACCGGAGTACCCGGAGGAAACCTCTGAGGCACTGGGAGAATACGTGCCCCCCGTCTGTTAGAATTCTTTCTGCATATGGAAAACAAGGCATTTCAAGAAGACATAACACATATATTACTGTCTGGTGTAAATGATGCTTACCTTGCATACAAAGACACCACAGGATGTGCCATCACATTGCAAAGGGTGAAGAACAGTGTCACATGTCCACCTTGAAACTTTGCAGCCTTTACTCCTCATAAAGGCCCTACAAAAAACTTTAATTAATGTTAATGTAACCTTCACATTATACCTGTAGCAAAGATACCCTTAACATTTGTTACCTTATGATTTCCAGGCTCGTATTCACCTTTGTTTTTGACTCTCCCATGTTATCCAAAAAATTGTTTTATTTTTGGGATGGATAAATGGCCTACAGAAGTAATAATTCACTACCTGTATATTAGTGTTTGTATATTTAATTAACTTTCAAAATTAATTAATATGGGGGTCACGGTGGCTTAGTGGTTAGCACGTTCGCCTCACACCTCCAGGGTTGGTGGTTCGATTCCCGCCTCTGCCTTTTGTGTGTGGAGTTTGCATGTTCTCCCCGTGCCTCGGGGGTTTCCTCCGGGTACTCCGGTTTCCTCCCCCGGTCCAAAGACATGCATGGTAGGTTGATTGGCATCTCTGGAAAATTGTCCGTAGTGTGTGATTGCGTGAGTGAATGAGAGTGTGTGTGTGTGTGCCCTGCCATGGGTTGGCACTCCGTCCAGGGTGTATCCTGCCTTGATGCCTGATGACACCTGAGATAGGCACAGGCTCCCCGTGACCCGAGGTAGTTCGGATAAGCGGATAAGCGGTATATAGTTATATGGAGTTGTGAGGCGAACGTGCTAACCACTAAGCCATTTTAAGTGACCTACATCATAAATTGGATAGCATTAAGCAGCAAGCTAAAGGGGCCTTTGTCTGGCCAAGAGCCAAATGGTTGGAAAAGGGGGAACAAAATTCCTCATACTTTTTTAATCTTGATAGATACAGAGGTAAATATAATACAATTCTTCATCTTAATATTAACGGTCTTGTCAACGATGATCCCATAGTTCTCAATTCGTTCATAACTTTTATGCAAATCATTATAAATGTAATTACCTTGCAGATTGCTCTACACAATTTTTAAACTCTCTGGGAAAAAGTAAGTGCATCAGTGATTTAGATAAAGAATGCTGTGATGAGGACATACTCCTGGAAGAGGTTTTAGATGCTATAAAATCTCTGAAGTATAAGAAGTCACCTGGTAATGATGGCATCTCAGCAGAATTTTATTTTTTATTTTTATTTATTTATACCTTTTTTTTAAGTTTTCATTGAGACTATCCAAAACCTTGAACTTCCTCCCAGTTTATCTCAAGGAATAATATCCCTCATCCCTAAACAGAATGAACTTTTTATTGAAAATTGGCACCCAATTACTTTGTTAAACAATGACTATAAAATTTTAGCCTTAATATTGTCCAAAAGAATCAAGAATGTTCTCAATTCTGTAATAGATGAGTCACAATCTGGCTTTTTAACTAAGGATAGTTTTCTGATAATGATAGTTTTCTTTTATTTCTAGATTTTTATAAAGCTTTTGATACGCTAGAACACAATTTCCTTTTTCAGTGTCTTAAAAAATTTGTTTTTGGGAAATTCTTCTTTAATGCCATTAAAACCTTGTATACAAATGGTAACAGCTGAGTGATTTTAAAACATCCAAACATTCGAAGTTTTGTGATTTTGTGAGATATTAGACAGGGATGTCTGATCTTCTTTCTGCTTGCAGCTCAGCTTCTGTGTCATCAGATAAAAGCATTCATTCATTCATTCATTCATCTTCTACCGCTTATCCGAACTACCTCGGGTCACGGGGAGCCTGTGCCTATCTCAGGCGTCATCGGGCATCAAGGCAGGATACACCCTGGACGGAGTGCCAACCCATCGCCGGGCACACACACACTCATTCACTCACGCAATTACACACTAGGGACAATTTTCCAGAGATGCCAATCAACCTACCATGCATGTCTTTGGACCGGGGGAGGAAACCGGAGTACCCGGAGGAAACCCCCGAGGCACGGGGAGAACATGCAAACTCCATACACACAAGGTGGAGGCGGGAATCGAACCCCGACCCTGGAGGTGTGAGGCGAACGTGCTAACCACTAAGCCACCGTGCCCCATCAGATAAAAGCGAGTAGTTTAAAAGGTATATCTGTTGCTGGAGGGATAGGTACTAATCAGCCAACTTGCAGATGAGACAACACAACCCTTTTTCTGAAAGATACTACACAGATTCCACTGGCAATTAGTGCTATCAAATTATTTTAAAAGCCTCTAGCTTACGTTTATATTTAGAGAAATGTGAACTCTTTGCTATTAAAGACTGTGTTGACTCTTTTATTCATAAAATCCCAGTGAAAGATAAAGTTACTTATTTAGGGCTTCTAGTTGTGAAGGACATAATTGAAAGGCTTACTCTTGATTAATACCACTTATTGATAAGACTCAGAAAAGATTTTACCAGTGGTTACAAAGAGATCTTTCTTTAAGAGGCAGATTCCTTCTCTCTAAGGCAGAAGGTCTTTCAAGACTTACTTATGCAGCTCAGTCTGTCCCTCTAGACCCCAAACTAGGTAAAATCATCGACCAGCTTCTTTTCAGTTTTTTTATGGAAGCGATCAGTTCACTATATTTAAAAGTCTGTTGTAATGAACAGACAATGAATTTCTCTCTTGAGAAAGGTGGTCTCAACTTCTTAGACTTTAGTACTCTTAATTACACCTTTAAAATTAATTGGCTAAAATACTTTAGGAAGAATCCAGAGTCTTTGTCGAACTTCATTCTCAATTACATCTTTTCCCAATTTGGTGGTCTTCCTGCATACTAGGGTAACATAGTAGGATATATCCCCTGGAAAAGAGTATTGATGCTTCCACATACCTTTTTTCTTTCCAACAACGTGAAAGAAATGTCCTTCAAAATAATTCATAAATACTATCTAGCAATTTAACTATCTTTAAAAGTGATATCTCCTCCAGTTGCTCTTTCTGTGATGCTTCTGACAAAACTGTTGTTTATTTATTTTGGAATTCTTCTGACATTTTTGGCAAGATGTACTTGTTTTTTTAGATCAACAATTCATAAAAACAGTTGTTGTTTTGGTATTTACTGACTACAGACCTGCTGAAAAACATAGATTTTTTTATAATGAACCTAACACTGTTATTGGCAAAATTACACATTCACAAATCTAAATACTTTAACTCCAGACCTCTTTTTGCTGTTTTAAAAAAAAGAATTTAAGCAATACCTTTCATTAGTTACTGTAAGTACTGTAAACAAAAAAGCCTTAAGAACTTTATATGTGTCATGAGTATAAAGTCCCTCTGCTGGCCTGCAGAGGACTTTGCCGCACTTCCTCATCAGGACTCTACTTCCCACAATCCATTGCACCTCCAGCTCAGCACACCTGTTTCCTGTTTGTAATCACCTGGTCTATTTAAGCTCACTCAGAACTCTCTGATGATGTGAAGTATTGTTAGCTTGTCTGCATTCTGAGTGTATATTTGGTTCCGTCTATTGCCTTGTTTTGCCCCTGCCTGTTTTTCATGTTTATGAATGTTTGCTACCTGCCCTGACCTATGCCTGGATTATTGACTACTGTTTTTGGATTTCCTTTGATGTTGTTGTTTGCCTGATGTTTTGACCCTTGCTTGTTTTGGATATCGCCTAATAAACCAGCATTTGGATCTAACCTGTTTCACGTGCATGACAATATGTTTGTGACCTTTTCTCTGTTTTTCATGACTTGTAATTCTCTTTGTTCTGTTTTGAATTGTATTTGACATTTCTCAAACAATAAAAAAAAAATAATAAAAGATAATGAGAAATAACAGGGTCGACCACAGTGTCGGTTCCAGCCTAAATTATATTAGGGTGGGCTGGTACAAATAATAGGTGGTAGTGGTGGGCAGTCATCCCCATCACATGCTGCTTTCTAGTTAAAACCATGCAAAGTAAATACAATTTTCAGCAGTCGCATGTGCAGTCGCATATGTCTGACATGGGATAGAATATTTATAGAATAGAATACTGGGGCTTTTGGTTGTGTGCAATACCTGGAATGATGAAATAAGAGAAAAATATTATAAAAATCACGGTAATATAATATAGCTAATATTAATATTAGTTCAATAGTTAGTAGTTCAAATTAATAATTTGTTATTACTAATATAAATATATTAATATGGTTATTGGCTAAAATAATATAACATTATCTAATATTGGATGGGATGTCTCGTTATTCAAAATGCTTAAAGCTAAAAAAAAAAAAATCATAGCAATCATAAATTGTGAAAAGTAAGTACATTTTCAAAAAAAAAATCATAAATAAATGTCCATTGTTCATTAGCTGTAGGCTGCCCACCTAATCAGACCTTAGAAATCATACTGTTATTTTTCCCTTTGGCTAAAATAAAAAAAATAAAAACCATGATTGTGTGAGCAACACCCAAATTTGGATGTTCTAAGCCATCCCTGCCCACTACTGCAGCCTGCCAGCTGTTCAACATGCCTTGTGCTTTGTCATGGAGATACTCACAATGTAATAGCTTAAACTTCCAGATTTCAGCCATGATTACCTTCAGGGTAAATATTGCCACCTACTGTCGAAAGTATATAAAGTCGAGGCAAAATTGTACACTATAAATCCCAACAATTGTTTCCACGTTGCCACACATTTCTTTTGACAATCCAAACCTCATGGTGTTTTTTAACAATTGATCAATTTTTGATCAACTTATCAAATCAAAACTAATTACAGACAACAATAATTCACTTCATCAGAATTCTAGAGTATATGTAAAAATAAAAAGTGTATATAAACACTTCAGTTCACATCTCTAAACAGCCTGGAATACGCAAAACAAATTGATTTAATGACATTAAGAAGCTTCTGATTGGCCAGTGGTCATAATTAAGAATTAACTGCTAGTTCACTTCTGGCTGCAAAAGGGCCTACTTTCAGACCCAGTATCTGCCCATGATATCATGGGAAAATCCATGGGTTACCTGGTTCATCCTCTGGCATTTCATATCATCTGAGATAATGTTACACCATTTAAAAGAGAAATAATAATTAAAGCAAATATAAAACAATCTGGGATAATCACCACGCGGACATTTTAAAGTAGACCATTCTGAAATTAAAATATAAATGGGGTCAGACTAAACTCATCATATTATAAAATGGAATGTAGTTTAATTATAGAAAAGCTCCTGTTGATGCAAGATCAGCATATCTCTTTATCCCAATAAAAGATACCAAAAACAATGCTAGATTCCTATTTAATCCAGTAGCAAAGTTTATTAGGAATTAGACCACAACTGAAGTACAAATACTAATAGTATTTAATGTCTATGTTTAAAATGTACATTTTGTTAGAGCTATGTACACTGTAAAAAAAAAAAAGTTTATCAGAGTTTTATTTAGATTTCACACACCTCAGACAAAGTAATACAGATTTCAGATATTTAGGAAAATGTAATAGTGGAATTTGAAGAAAATATTTCTCAAATATTCATCTTTTATTATTTTATATAGTCCTGCCTTACTCTTCCTTTCAAACTCAAACACTTTCATTTTGGTTATTTCAGTTACATTATTCTCAAAAGAGCCTGAAACAATATTCATCTCACCAACTAAGTTACAAATCCAATTCACAAGACTCTCAGCAAAGTCTCTGGCTTATACAAGTCACTTATATTGATTAAAATGATCTCTTTAATTGAACATCGCTTATTCTACCACAGTAAAAATCAGGTAAGGAATGAGAGAACTATTTCTGTCAAGGGTAATAAAATGTAGCACCTACTGTACAAGAACCAAAAATTAAATATAGTTGTTATTTGACTACAATGATTTTTTTTAACCGAGAGCAGGTTGGGTGAATTTTTTTACATTACTAGCATCTCAACAACAAGGTCATCTGGTGCTTGAGCTATTCTAGTGCTATTGGAAGCTTTTTAATGTTCAGCAAGCAAAGTAGATTAATAATACTAGCAATAGTGTCTATTGTGTTGTTGGCATTTTCAGGACTACCACTTCTCGCTTCTCTTATCTGCATCTTTCCAATGACGACTTGCTTTCAGTGTTTTGAATCAGCTACAACTATCTGTGTCTTGCTCTTACTGTAGTTAGCGGCACATCAAGATGCCTCACGCCAAAGTAGCACACAGTTATCACAGTCAGCAGTGAACAGATGCAATATGTTTATATGTTTTTAAAAAAAATCTAAATGAACTTAAAAGTCATTATTAAACCTGTTCAGTGCTGTTAACTAGATACGTGCATTTGTTTTTCGTTTTGATAGGATTCTCTTGCCTGTATTACATTCTGTCTCTCCCTATTTGAACTCTCTCGCAATCTACAACCATTTAAATGCTGAAGGGTAATAACAAATGATCTGTTTTATTAAACTGTATGTGTAGTCTGATACCTGATCTGATGCCTGGGCATGATCCTAATTCACTTGTACTGCTGTAGTTCCTCTCACCGTCCGGACCTGATTGATTCACCCTGCTGCTCTCTTTCTGCCTGGAGCTTTTTAAACTTATGATTCACTCTCTGCTGCTGTGGTTCCTCCAACGTGGATACCTGAAAGATTGCTTTATACAGTTATGGAGGGATATTTATTATTGATGATTATTGATGATTAATCCCACTATTAGGTGTCAACCTGAAGAGGAAAGGCCTGTTTGGAACATGTTCCTCTCAAGATTTCAACATCATGTCATCTGAGGGATTTTTCATTGGCACTGTATTCCTAGCATGCTCTTTAGGGGTCTTCTCTCACTCATTTTCTACCGCTTATCCGAACTACCTCGGGTCACGGGGAGCCTGTGCCTATCTCAGGCGTCATCGGGCATCAAGGCAGGATACACCCTGGACGGAGTGCCAACCCATCGCAGGGCACACACACACACACACTCTCATTCACTCACGCAATCACACACTACGGACAATTTTCCAGAGATGCCAATCAACCTACCATGCATGTCTTTGGACCGGGGGAGGAAACCGGAGTACCCGGAGGAAACCCCCGAGGCACGGGGAGAACATGCAAACTCCACACACACAAGGCGGAGGCGGGAATCGAACCCCCAACCCTGGAGGTGTGAGGCGAACGTGCTAACCACTAAGCCACCGTGTTTAGGGGTCTTAATTCATCTAAATCTACATGTGGATTTCTGTAAAAACTTGTTAAAAGTAAAAATAAAATTAAAATCGAATGGAACTAAGATATCTTCAAGAAAAAGAAAGTATGTATTTTAGGTTAATTCATGTTAATTCACCCCCCCCCACACACACACACACATACACACACACACACACACAAACATGAAGGTATCCAGGTAATTCTCACTGCATGTAAAACACATTATTATTTACAGTAGTTGTACGTCATGTACATCTCTGACTAGGATAAAGTCATAACTTGAGAAGGCTGTTTTTATAAAGGGCATTTTTCAGTTCCCACCTCTAATCGCTAATGTACACATGATAAAACACTGTGTTCTGAAAGTGTAAACCTTATTCAATTCAATTATCTTAGTACATACTGTATTGTTATCAAGTTGCTAATGTATAATTTACCGCAATATAATGCATTAAATGAGATAAGCATTCATTTTGAGCAGTTTCATTTTATTAATGAAAACAAACACAACCAAGAGAACATCAAATAAATTAGATTACACTTTATTTTGTAATGGCTTTCTGAGCACTTATAAAATATATCAGCACTTGGACATGGAACAAAGCTGCATCATTGTATTAATCTGGTTTGTCCTGATAGGCACAAAAACTTGGCAGGATAATGCAATGGTATAAAAAAAATTGTTGCACTATATAATCCCATAAGACGAGGGCACACACACACAGAGAGTTCCAGGGCAAAGACGAAGCAAGATGGCCTTCAAAGCTGTAGCTCTTCTGTCCGTGCTTATGCTCACATATCTTTCGACTCACCTTGTTTTTACTTCAGGTAAGAATACCTTGATGCCTTGAACGTATGGTCGCTATGTTAAATTGATGAAATGTTTCCTTTGTACAGGAATAGATGTATCTTTTAACATGTGTCAGGCATACCAGATAATCCCTATGGTGCAAAACAGTGCAGAACCCATAAATGTAACAGCAATTCAGAAAACAGGACAACAAATCCAAAAAGACAACAGCAACAACACATGAAAATACATAGAAAGTAGCTCAAAATGGAAAGTGTAGGTTCTTATTTAACATCATAGGATCATTGCTGTTAAATTGTGAAGTTAATATCGATGTTTTTGGATTAGCCATCATGAATTTGTTACAGTATTTGTTTTTGCTGTTGCATTTTCTGAATTGCTGTCATGATTTTGGAAATGCTGTTGCATTTTGGATTTGATTTGCACTTTCAGTTTACCACATAACCCAAACTGTGTACATCACAGTACCTAAATCTGTATTTACAGAGATTTCTTTTAAATTACTTGTTTTCTTAAAGCAGCATAAATGCTAATATAAAGTGTGTGATTTTCCTGTCCCTCCTTGCAGACATCGAGAAGCCATATCCTATTTCACTACTCGTATACAACTCACTCACCAACCAGAAAAATGTGACCTTCACCACTAACATTGCATACAGAGGGATCTTACTTGGTGCTATGAGGAAGATCCAAGAAACAACTAATGATTTTAAGTAAGTTACCTTGAACGGGTTGGACAATTCTATTGGCAGAGGGCGTGTGTGGATGTGGGGTTGCAACCATTACCCTCCTGATACAGGCTAAACAGATTAGTCAATAATAATTAATTATTAACTACAGTACAATTGAGTTCAGACATATCAGATATCAGAGATATCAGGTCTAGCCTTCATGTAGATCAGGTCTAGCTAATCATTCCTCTCAGAGTAATATGAATTGCCCACTTGTAGAGTATTTTTGGTGTGAGAAAATGTATTATTATTATTATTATTATTATTATTATTATTATTATTAATAATAATAATAATAATAATAATAATAATACATTATTGCATTATATTATTATTATATCAAGTAGTAGAAGTGTTATTAATTCCATCTTCTTGTTGTTTTGATCATCAGTATGCCAAGCAACCAGTTCTTTGGGGAAAAGTAAAGTGTATTTACTTCACTCATATTAAGTATTACATCTTCTTTATAGATTTACAATTAAAGAGGATCCAAACTATGGTCCATTCCTTGTAAGTGTGAACGGGGTGGCAGGGATCGATGCTGACCGTACATACTGGGAGCTTCTTGTGAAACTGCAGACTGGCACCATAATCAGGCCTGATGTGGGTCAGTACTGATTCAGTATTATATCATATATTTGAGATTTTTCCTGATAAACACAGAGTATATACGTCAAACATATAAAACATATAATAATGCAAATAATTCATAATAACACTTTTACACTTTTCAGGTGTTGGATGTTACATACCAAACCCACATGATACAGTTATCCTCAAATTCACTAAATGGTAATCCAAAGAAGGTCTAATGATGCTGTAATCGCGCTGGCAGCTTTCATCCATGTCAACCACAAAACACAATAAACTGTGGTAAAAAAAAATCATGTTGAAATATCTTGCTATATAAAAGCCATTACAAAATCTTCATGCATGTGTTTGTCATATCTGTTATGAAATCTGTTTAAGCTTTTTGATGTTTTTTGCAAAATTCTGTTGGCCAAATTCTTCTAAAAGTTCTTATTAAGGGTCTGTAAGATTATGCCACTTTTCACCACTGACTATAAGCATACCTGTATGTATATGTATGCCTACTGTATGTACTGTATGCATACTGTACCTGTAATTTTTTTAGACAACTAAGTAGTCACTTCAGAGTAATCCGTAACCATGTCCAGCATGAAACATTATGAAAACAACGAAATAGTCATTTCTTGCATCTCCAATTAATGTGGACCATTAAAAAAATTAAAAAGACAATCAAGTAATAAATGTATAAACTGATTTTTGATATTCATTAAGCACTTTATATACTATACTACAGTGCTGTCTCTGTCTTCTTCTACATCAGTGATAAAAAGAAATATCAGTTAATGGTAAGCTAATGTAAAGTTAATTAAAATGTACATTATTTAGACAGGCATATCTGATACTTGTCTTCACATCTTCACTGTAGAAATGATTGTAAGGTGTAGACATGGCATTTTTTGCCCTATGTTTTGGAAGGCTTTTTGATGTCTAACTGTCATTATTAACCACAGTGTTCATCACTGTTTATCAATCTTTGATCAAGTAAACGATTGTAGTGCAATTTAAGAGCACTTAAATCCATTGTTAAAAAAAAAATTAACAAATTAAAAAATACAGAAATTCAAATTCAAAAGTCAATTAGGGAATCCTATTAGGGCACGGTGGCTTAGTGGTTAGCACGTTCTCCTCACACCTCCAGGGTTGGTGGTTTGATTCCCGCCTCTGCCTTTTGTGTGTGGAGTTTGCATGTTTCTCCCCCGGTCCAAAGACATGCATGGTAGGTTGATTGGCATCTCTGGAAAATTGTCCGTAGTGTGTGTGATCACGTGAGTGAATGAGAGTGTGTGTGTGCCCTGCGATGGGTTGACACTCTGTCCAGGGTGTATCCTGCCTTGATGTCCGATGACGCCTGATATAGGCACAGGCTCCCCGTGACCCGAGGTAGTTCGGATAAGCGGTAGAAAATGAGTGAGTGAGAATTAGCAAATCCTAATTGAACAAAACAGGACACTTATTCCGGACACATTTTGTGTTCTGCTACACGTCTGGGTTGTGTATAATGTGTAGAGTTTAACTGTGTACAAGAGTACAGTCTAATAAAGTATCTCTGTATTGAAGTACATAGGTACCTTCAGGCCTGAATAGTTCATCAGGTGTTTCTGAACGAATCCCAGTGGTGTGACCAGTTTTGTACTTTCTTCTCCCCACTGCTTTATTTGATGGTTTATCTATTTGCTTGTGGTGCAGCTATGTGTCTGGTAAACCCTGCAGTTCCTTAAACATTATCCTTATACATCCCTGGCTGTACCTGGAAGAATTGTTTGAAATGGTTGCGCGCTACGCAAAAGCTACGTGCACCCAAATACCATGAGCTAATGGCTTTCAAAAACTCGCCGTCTAATTTAAAAAAGCATATTGAGGTGAGCTGAAATTTTGTTATCAGTCAGTTATTAACAAATTCGACTTTATCCAAATGTTATCTTAGCTTAAATTATTGCGATATTTGTAAGTTAATTGTGCAAAGCTATAGTTTTTGTTATTACCAGTCAATTATTGACAATATTGTAATGACCTAGTAACATACTAATAATAATAAATTTCAATGTTTTCTATGGCAAACTTGGGTACATGCCAACGGTTTGCTTGCTACCAGAAGGCTATGATGCAAACTATTATTCAACTTTAACCAAATGTTATCTGAGCTTATATTGGTACTATATGCAATATTTGTAAGTTAATTGTGCAAAGCTATAATCTACAGCTGGTTGATATGTTATGTACTAAAGATAGTCACGATCCTGTCTGTGTATGAGAGTGCACATGCCTGTATGGGGCCCTATGAGTCCTTGTAAAGAAGTAATATGCCCAACTATTAGCCAAATGCTGTTTAAAATGATTTTACTGCTAATTTTCAGTCATGCCAGCAGCTGCTTCTGTTCCTAAAACAGCTTTAAAAGATAGTTCACCCAAAAAGAAAAATTCTGTCATCATTTTCTTATCCTCGTGTTGTTTTAAATCTGTATGAATTTCTTTATTCTAATGAACTTCTTTGCCTCCAACGAAGAACAGCCTTCTTGAAACGACCTAGCAGTTGGATGCTTCCCTGGGGTGCCCAGGAGACACAGTAGAGGTACTGGAGTCCTTCCCAGCTGTGTGCCAGCTATCACTTAAACTTAATACGGCACTCCCTTCCTCAGCAGCCTGTGAAAGACTGTTTAGTGTGGCAGGGCTGATCTTCAGGCCAAGCAGAGCATGCACTGGCTCAAAGAACTTTCAGAACCAACTGCTTTTGTGGATGAACAAAGCCTATTAGTAACTCTTTGTCGCATGTTGTTTAAGTCCAATGTGTTTGTTTTAATAAAGGTTATTGATGACATGCCTCTGAAGTTTGACTTTTTGCACCATTACAATACTTATAGCCAACTAGTCATATCTTCCGCTCCATGAAACACAGCTCAGTAGTACACATATATGGTTCTTTAATGTATTTGCATTGTACTAAAATGCGATGGGCATATACAGTATTCAATGGGCATATACAGTATGCGTCTGAAACAGGTAGCCTAGTGTATCCCAAATTTTTCAACATTATCATATTAATATAACATTATAGTCATTATGACCTTTAGAAATATGTTTTTCATGAGGTTTTTTACCAAGGTTTGGTGGTGCACAATAGGCACCTGTGGCACAGCCTAAGCGTTTGTCCTTAATGGCATTTTTTCCTTGCATTACTTTTACTTTTATACTTTTGAAGTAGTTTTGAAACCAGTACTTTTACACTTTTACTTGAGTAAAAAGCTCGAGTTGATACTTCAACTTCTACAGAAGTATTTTTAAACCCTAGTATCTATACTTCTACCTGAGTAATGAATGTGAATACTTTTGACACCACTGCTTATATTACGTCCACTTGGTTTTTAAAATCATATCGCCCATATTACAAAAACAGCCTTCTTCCACCTTAAAAATATTTCCAAGCTAAGAAACATCCTACCTGTTTCTGACTCAGAGAAGCTAGTTCAATCATTTATGACTTTCAGACTAGACTATTGTTATGCAATACTAGGTGGTTGTCCTGTATCTTCAATGAAATAGACTACAGTTAGTCAAATATTCAGCTGCCAGATTCAAAGAAATATGAACATATAACCCTAATTTTATCATCTTTAAACTGGCTACCTGTTAAGTTTAGAATCGATCGACTGCTGCTACATGTATATAACCAGTCTTCTAACATGCTTCAATCTGTTACACTCTTTGATATCAAAAAACTCTGTCCTTCTGGTATTTCCCTGAATAGGTAAGGTGGTAGAGCTTTTTTGTGTTTAGCCCCTAAACTTTGGAATAGCCTTCCTGACAGTGTTCAGGCCTTAAACACCCTCTACCAGTATAAATTTAGATATCTCTTTAGCCAGACATACACATAACACATCCCATAATCTTGTACTCAAGTACATCTGATCAAATCCACATTATCATCCAGTGCTTGCTATTATTATTATTATTATTATTATTATTATTATTATTATCAGCAGCTACACTAATTCCTCTCCACTTGTTTCTTGTTTTCTGTCCATCCTGGGGCATATAGAGATTGTGCCAGCTCCAGTTGTGTTCTGCTTCATGAAGAGTTCAGACCTTAAAGTGAAGAGGATAACCCCATGAGGATCCTGAGGCATCTAAAGATGTACCAGCTCCAGTTGGATTCTGCTTCATGATGATTTCGGACTTTCAAAGAGAAGTTACTGACCCCATGAACACTTTGAGGAGAACGAGCTCTTAATCAAAACACAAAATAACATTCTACATATGTATCTGTATCTCCATCATCGAGCATTTGAAGGCTTTGACATGTAGGAGTTGGTGTTAAATCTATAATAAATGCAGATGATGAGCTAATTTGAGTTGCTCAGGAGCTACTGGTTACACAATTCCAAACTGACTGTATATGACTGCAGAAAGGACATTATTTATCATCCCACTCTCCAGTGGTTATAATAATTTATATTCACACTCTCTAGTGTCACCCATATGAGGATGGGTTCCCTTTTGATTCTGGTTTCTCTTAAGGTTTCTTCCTAATACCAGCTAAGGAAGGTTTTTTCTTGACACAGTCACCACAGGCTTGCTCATTTTACAAATTTACAAAAACATTTCATATTCTGTAAAGCTGCTTTGAGACAATGTCCACTGTAAAAAGCACTATACAAGTAAAACTAAATTGAATTGAATTAAATTGATTACTTACCAGTCAGGTAGGTAAAACAGCTCAGTAACCTTATGTGTTTGATATAAATAATAGTGTGAAGTCTGCCAGATGTCACTGAGGCTGTATCCTATTATACAGCCTATAATGATAAAAACAATCATGTTTTTCTGCAATAATTTCACAGCTAATTTTAAGAAAACATTAAAAAGTTTTTTTAATTGTGTAGAAATATGTTTTATATAATTACACTTTCTGCTTAATTGTATAATTAGGTATTAAATGGCGGTTAAGGATGGCTAGGATAAAAAGCTATAAGCCTGCCTTTTGATTAATTGCTTAATTTCTTAATTGCTTGCCCATGAGCTAAATAGTAAACACCTGCACACAGATCTATCACTATTTCCCCGTGTCTCCTTTGTTACACTATTTTCATCACCACTATTATTATCTATAAAGTGTTCGGACAGATAAAGTCTGTACTTTTCCTTATTTTTCAGTGATAAAGCCTAATAACATTGTAACACAATTCCAAACTGTCAGGTCTTTCAGAACAAGCTCAGTTCCTCATGGCAGGGATAAGACAGGATGCTGGAAACATTTTCATGACACTCTGTTCTATGTTGACATGACTGAATCACATAATAGCTGCAGTTATTTCAGCTGCATATTCATGCTGCCAATATTCTCTTCTACAACATCCCAAAGGTGCTCTACTGGATTTAGATCTGGCAACTGAGGATGCTATTAAAGTATACTGAACTCATTGTCATATTTTTAAACCAGTTTAAAGTGACTTGTGCTTTAGGACATGGTAGTCATTATAAGATGGGCAAATTGTGGCAATAAAGGGATAGACATTGCATTCAAATAGTCCATAGCATACAAATGGTATTAAGGGAGCCAATACGTACCAAGAAAACACCCCATTATACCAGCCTGAATTATTTACCTAATAATAATAATAAATCTTTAAATAAAAAGATAAAACCTGAGAAGTTTTTGTTTGGATTTGAGCTTGTGTATCAGAAATTGCAGAGTGTTTTTTACCTCAGAAATTTGCCAACAATTACAATTTTTTTTATATTATATATAGTAACATAAATTGTGATTTTTAACTGTTCATAGATGCATTTAATGTTACAGAACATCCTTGAGAAAATGAGTTTTTAGGAAAGAAAAGAGTTATCTGGTTTCTCTGTAACATGACAAGCAGCATATTTTATATACTATTACTTTAAGATAAAGAATAAGGAGCTGTTAATTAAACCACTGTATACAGCAAACGTAAAGTAAGTGTCAAGAAATTTACTGAAATTACTTACACTTTATCTATAAATGTTAAGTGTTTCCTTGCAAATCTTCACCTCATCAATGACAATGCTTTACTATAACATATATTTATATAACAATATGGATTCTTTAAATGATTAATATTAGATTTAGATTATGTAGCCTGTTTTATTATGGTAAATGCATGTGAATGAGTCATTACAGGGGCAGTAACATGTTATAACAAGTGCTTTTCATATATACCTGTCATTTATATTAGTTTTTATTTACTCATTCATATTTTAATCACAAAATCTCTGTTAAAAGTAGACACCCCAAATAAAACACCTTCCCATGACGTCCAGTGATGTTTATTCCAATTATATTATTTTACCAGACCTTCTAGCCTTCATGCATTTGTGTAGCAACTCTGAAATTGAACAACAAGGTACACTTGTAACCTTGAGTAGCAACAAGGTTAACACTCCAAACTAAGCAAAAAGGGCAATATTCATGAAATAAAAATAAAACATGAAATGAGCCAGTCAACATATAAATATTTAAAGATTTGCAAAGATGTTTTGAGCTATCTGAAAGAAAATGATAGTGCCCCATTGGCCCCTTTCCCCTAGATTCACATGCCCATTTGGTACCCTTACACAAAGGCTTGAGCTTAACATTTGATAAATAATGTTAGTGGTATTAATATACATTGTCAGTAAATGTACCATTTTTTTTTTAGTTATGAGTGAACGTCCATTCTCTCGCCATGACAGAATCTGATCCCCTCAAGTTGATTCATGTAGCACAATAGCCAGTAGTCTGCTTGGTATAGTCTGATACAGAAAGCACAGAGCAGTGGTTGAATGGCGTGAGAGTCACAGCATAAATACTGTGAGTGTAGCTTTGTTCAGATGTGTGTAGTCAGTAGGATGGTGAATTTGAACATAACAGACTTTGGGTGTTGTAGTCCTTGGCAGCCAAATGTGTAGGCTAGACTTTCATCTGCCAGTTGTAGTTTGTAATAAATTATATATGATTATGATAATGCAACAGGACAAGCATTAATGCTCTGATAAATCATTACACAATTGTTGGTGTGGAAGCAAGAGTTCATAAAAATAAGGACAGACTCCCACTTAATTCACTGAAACTGAAATACACCAGAGCAGCTGTAGATTTCATTCTCAGCTAAAGCCAATGGCATTGTTCTACCTGGCCACACACCACAGCACTGGAAAGCAGATCTGAAACCACTGCTGTCCAATTGCAGTAACCTGCATCGTTTCACTCTGGGTGTTTCGAAAGTTATGGCAACAGCTGGTTCTTTTTGTGACAATTATGCACCACAGATCTTCGCAGGTTTTTTCAGTCTTGACTTCAAAGTTAGCCAATACTGCAAATGTTTCAGCAGGAAGGAAAAATGCTGCTGTGCATGCTGTGGCATAAAATCTTGAAGGACCCAAGATCGAACCGATAGATAGATAGATAGATAGATAGATAGATAGATAGATAGATAGATAGATAGATAGATAGATAGATAGATAGATAGATAGATTTGCCATCAAACCTTTCTAAGTACTGATTTCTGAAGTATACATTACATATGCTTGTAATATTACATATTTTTTTCCACCACATGGCTCAATAAAAATTATATGAAAATAAAAAGTACCACATCTAATAAATGTATGTAGACAAAATAATTACAATATAACATCTTATACTTGATAAGTGTATTATTTCATCAGTTGACCTGCGAAAGTATGAGGGTGAAGACTATCACTCAAGAACAATTGCCTATGATTCCTCTATTATGGTGCACCTGAACAGCCTTGAACTAAATATAAAACACGTGTGTGTGTGTGTGTGTGTGTGTGTGTGTGTGTATTTTGCTATACACAAAAGACATCTGGTTTTGAGTTCAAAACACAAATATGAGATGACAGACTATAATTTCACATTTCGTAATATTTACACCTAGATGTGTTAAACAGCTTAGAACATGGCACCATGCCTGCATTAGCAACACATCATCCCAACCCACTACTGCTAATGGTGTGCCACTTGAGAGCAGTTTAGAGAAAGTGACTGTCTAAGCCCAGGTGTGTGATACGCCAATAGTTGCATCAGCAGCTAATCTCCTACATAATTAGACCACTACACTGTAGAAAGACTAGAAAGAGAAAACCCTTGGTTATGGGCTCATTATACAATCCCACACTCTTTAGTACTATTCCGGTGTTTCCGGTTCTTTTATTACACTCATAGTAGTGGTACTTTATATTCAGTGTTTAAAAGAGCTCCTGAAGATGAATGAAAATGATATTTGTCAGGTCTGTTGCAATACTTACAAATCCCCTTCTAGCAAGCTAAATAAAGGCTTTAAACTTGCAGAACATTGCCAATGTGGCAAGGTGTTGTCTAATGCCTGCAGAGGTAGGTTTGCAGAGATAGTTTTGCACAATAAAAGCATGCACAAATGACTGTTTACGGAATAAAAGAGATAGCCATTTCTCTGTATACAACCATATAAGACACTTTCATATTGCAAAGGAAGACCACTTTCAGGTTGAAAGGCAAAGAATGCAAACAGTCTAACGGAAAGCTATGCTCACAAGAAATGTGCAAAGTGAAACAAAAAGAGAACGCTTGTGGAAATCAGGAAAGAGATCTAGAGCTACAATATATAAAAAAGACAGACCACAAAAGAATCTGACATCTGTAATTGAATGAGGAAATTGAAAGATTTTAAGAAGTAGCACACACATGTCATAGCAAATGTATGAAACCTACCACAGCAATGCTAAAACCATACACAAGAGAGAAAACTGTGTAGGAAAATGAAAATGAAAGTGAAATATGACGACAAAACACCTGTCCCTCTGTTTGGATGCAAATGGCTGAGGAGCATTTAGCTCAACTGGCAGTCCAGTGTGAGGACAATCAGGAGAAGCAGAAACAGCTTCAGAAATGTTCTGCTCAAGTGTTCCAAGAGAAAATTAGGACTATGAAACATATGAAAGCATGTATTTCGATAGAGGACAATGCCCAACCAAAGTTGAGGCAGAACTCAATTCTCAGGAGGATCAAATGCCAAATATTCTTTCCAATGCAGACTTATATGAACACCCATAGTGATATACACCATATAGTCAAGACCAATTGCAAAGTGTATATCTATACCAACTTTAATATCAATATGTCCTGTGCTACATGTGGTCCAATATCCACTCATACTCCCTTGCATACATTATATCTTTGCATCACTCCCACCACTGGTGCAATGTTTTTACAATGGATGCCCGAATGGATTAGAGAGCTTGATTAAGGTCATTAAATCCAGATAAGCATAACCATATCCTAATTGAATGTAAGGCTCTTACATTGATAACAACCATCTTTAACCCTCAGAAAGCAGCCATAGTTTCATCTTGTTTACAGCACTTGACCCTGTATTTAGGGCCCCATGATTATACCATTGAGTTCAGGAGAACAAAACAACCTGCAAATGCTGAGAAACTTTTGTGAGCCAAAAGACAGAGTAGTGTGAAGAGATCAAGCTGGAAAGTTCTGCATGGCATAAATGGAAACACTGCCCAATACAATTGCTCGAACACAGAAAAGGAGTGGCTGAGCTCCAATTATGGCAGAAGGTCTACACAGTGAAGCCATCTCCCTTAAAACTGCACTTATTCTCTGTACTTGTTTGTATGCACATGCTTACCAGGAGAGTTGGTAAGTGATAATGGAACCTAGTTTACTTCAGAAGAATTCCATGCTGTTGTCAGAGTAAACTGTCAATCTCATTACATCAGTATTGAACCATCCAGCAATGAGTGGTTTTGGTTAGAGTCTCATCCAATCTTATAAACAGCCTTTTTATACTCATAACTAGGGGTCTGATACCAACTTTATACTCCTCAAAGGAAGAAACCTGAGATTATGTTTTGACCTCCTGAAAAACCTGAATTGTGGCAGTATGTGCAAAGTAGAATGAGAGAACAATGTACACCAGGCCAAAACATTGCTCAGTTGAGAACCTTAAACACAAAATACCTGCAAGAGACTAGAGGTATACACAACATAAATGGCAACCTGACAAGGCTAGTAATCTGGCAAAGACATGGGCCCTAACAAACACATACACATTTAGACAAAATCTTCTCTTCACTTTAACGTTAAGTGTTAAAGTGAAGGTTCTCAGACTCAGGTGACTTTGTATATAATAACGCCTGACATGTTCATGTCTATGGGCATCCTAAAACATCTGTATTGTGTTTAATCTGGGCACTACTTGATGGTTACATTAAAATCATCCAGTTTGGCAATCCCACTGACCTATTGAATTACGCTTTGCTTCTGATGTGTTCCAGACCTCCTGAAAACACTCCTGAAATGGTTGAACCCAACACTTCTCAGAGGTCACATTGATAAACCTTCTTAAAAGTTTTACTTTTACCCAAAGTAAAACACATGGGTGCTGTTTAGAAATCAAAATAAACATTTTATATTATTCCATGTTTCTAAAGTTGTCTACTGGAGTTAATGGGTTGATTCAAGTAATTTTTAAGATAAATACATTGTACATTTATTATATTTATTTACTTGGTAGTAATTTATAGCTGACAGGGAGGAAATGTTATGTCTAAGAAATCTTCAAGCTAAAGAGCAACTAAAGTAGGAACTACTTTGTTTTGCAAATCTCTGTATAGTCACATACTGTACTGTATCTGGATGCTCTGTTCTCAGGGTTGGTCATTAGTGTGGGAATCCCTTAGGGCTACTGAGTGCATTTAATAGTTTTCTTGGGTGAGGTTAGTTTTTTAGAGTTAGTTTCTTATCACAACTATGCCCCAATTTTGCCTCTTGTATAGCAATTCAGTAAGATCATTCTGTGAAATTTTGCAATGCAGAATGGGTTTGTGCCCTTCTGCCCCCTCAAAAAATTATTTGTCAAATAGACTGTTTACTCTAGCTTTCTGGGCCTGTGTCCAGTTTGTAGGAGTAGCAGTTGACAATTGGACTTCCCTACTTGCTTTGACAGTTGTTTAGAGGCTGAGGACTTATTGAGTGTAAGTGATAGGATCTGATATAAAGTCTTTGCTAGCCTTTAAGATTTGGGAACTCCTGTACGAGAAGAAACGCAACCTCCTCAGTCTGTAAAAATGCTGGGTACTTTCTAATTTTAATGCTTGTATAGGCGAAACTTCTTCTTGGTCCATTGTGTAGTTTTCGCCTGGCACACCTACTGTACATAGACAGTGCACTTTTGGCCTGAAGTAGTTTTACCCAATGCTGCATATATCTATATAAAACTGTTCCTATCTGCCTTACGTGATCCACAACACTAGGGCTGTGTACTAAATTGTCATCTAAATATGACACTTCCATATTTCTTTAAAATTCATCTGGAGTTTAATTCAGCCCAAACGGAAACCCAATCCAGTGGTATTTCCTTCATGGCATGATGAAGGCAGTCAACGGATGACTATCTTCATCTCAAAAAGCACTGATGGTAGGCTTTTCCCTTTTCTAAACTCAAAACACAGGAATTTCACTTAGTGAGTCCTGCATCTCCTTTATCTGTGTTCAAGGGTTTTGATGAAGGATGACATTTATTTATGCTGCATTTGAAATACTCTGCAATTGGGAGGTCAGCAATTTTTTAAGACATCTTTTTTTTTTTTACCTCCATGCACTTGAGCTACAAAGTAGTATAAAAATATGGACACCTTCATGTATGTCTTTTGTTACAGCTAACTGTGATGAGTAAAGTATATTTTTCGACTCATAACCATATTTTAAAGCCAACATTATAGATTTAACAAGTGGACCGCTTTAAAGCAAATACCTGCATACTTCATTTAAAGTGATAAATAGTTTACTGCTGATGTTGTGCACAACCATGTAGAGTTGACATTACTAACTGTCTTTGGAAGAACTCAAATTGGAGGAGACCATCCTGAGATGCAGAGCAGGAATTCTGAGTTGAGGGGGCATATTTTTTCCTGGTCGATGGGAAGTGATTACAAGTTACAAGCTACTCAAATTTCTGCATTAACTATCTGCAGTCCTATCAACTCTTATCTTTCTTCCTCACACAGGTAAAGCATATGGTCATTTTGAGTCACAATTTAACAAATTTCTGAGGTATTCTTTTACATTTTGATGTAACAGTATCGGTCTTTTTCACAGGAATTGGGTTTTGGTGCATGATAGAAAGAATGAATTGAATGGTTAAATTCTCTCACTCACTCATTTTCTACCGCTTATCCGAACTACCTCGGGTCACAGGGAGCCTGTGCCTATCTCAGGCGTCATCGGGCATCAAGGCAGGATACACCCTGGACAGAGTGTCAACCCATCGCAGGGCACACACACACACTCTCATTCACTCACGCAATCACACACTACGGACAATTTTTCCAGAGATGCTGAATCGTTAAACTGATACACAGAATTAAATTTTAAATTTAAGCCAGCATAATCAAAGGCATAAATATCCTCTCAAAAAAACTAGCTCACAAATTCCTTTAATTAATGTTACCTATGATTTGTTGTGCTTTTGAACAAGAAGCATGTCACTCTGCATATTACCAAAACAATGTTTTCAGCTTGCTGTTCCTGTACAAGTTTACAGTCACATTCACTCTTCCTATCTAATCTTCGACTGTAATTGGACGACCTACATTTTACTGTATCATAAAATATGGTAGAAAAAGTAACTGTTAGCAAACAGAGTTTCAAGAGAAATCGTAAATACTGTATAGCTAAATAAGTACTTTTGAGGCTGTTGTCCAGCTGATGTACATTTGTCTGAAATGACCTGTTTCGCTGAAAGCATATATACTGTTGTGAAAAGGTACAAGCACTTTATTGGTAGCTAGAATAATTTAGAACATATCAATGGGCAAAGACTTTTCCTATAAAACCATCAACTATGATATAGCCTATTAGTGCACGGACCTCAGACACAGTCTCAAGCTTTTTGGCCAGCTTCAAAACATTTCTTTAGTCTGCCTTTTGTTAAATAGCTTAAAAGACTACACTCTCTTTCTCTCTCTCTCTCCATGTGGATCCTCTTGTCCTCCAGATTGGCCTGATTTATTTTGAAGCTCTACTTCTGCTTGGAGCTCTCTGCATTGTGATTCACCTTCTGCTGCTCTGGATTAGCCCCACGTGGTTCTAGATTGTACAGAGTACAGATTGTTATCGATGATTCTACATGGATATCATAAAGATCATCCTCTTGCCACATGGACAGCCTAAAGGTTATGCACTTACCAAAAACATTGTTGGACCACAACTCATACTTGATTTGATAGTTAATGTCACTTTGATTTTTCTTTCTCATTAAGATTTCTTCCTTATATCAACTTTCATACTGTCACCTCTGGCTTTCTCCTTACAGAGTTTAAATTTTAAGTCTTGATTTCTATGAAGCTAAATAAATAACATTGTTGAAAGTCATATGCCAAGTAAAATTAAATTCAATTAAATTGATGTAATATTGACATCTGGCATCAGACCCAAGTCTAAAATAATCTATTACTATAATCTTATTTAAAATATCATCGTAAAATATACACTTTGTAATGTAGATATATGAATCACATTAACTACTATACACAGCTTTATAGAAAATTCCCCATATTTAAAGAAAGCTCAACATGGTCAATGGACAAAGATAGATAGATAGATAGATAGATAGATAGATAGACAGACAGACAGACAGACAGACAGACAGACACATAAGTACATACATACATACATATATACATACATACATATATACATACATACATACATCTTAGTACCAGAAGTGCAAATACTAGAAATTTTGATAGATAGATAGATAGATAGATAGATAGATACATACATACATACATACATACATACATACATACAGTACATACATACATACATACATCTTAGTACCAGAAGTGCAAATACTAGAAATTTTGCAAATGAACAAGTGCAGATAAATATATACATATATATTCAATACATAAATAAAGGTATGGCAGGTAGTATGTACATACAAATATGTGCTAGTTGTATATACAGAACAATATGTGTATATAAATATATTTCTGTGCAATAAATGTACATTATGTTCATTGTGTGTACAACAGTAACCAAGATAATTCACAGTGTAAATACAGATATAAACAGTTATATACAATTATAAATATATAATTATGCAGAAAAGATTTAACAAAATGTACAGGGTGGAGAAGAAATATAAGGTGATTACAGGCAGTGAAGTATTATAAAAAAAATTTCCTAGCGGTTACAGTTGTTTCAGTAGCTTTATGGTTGTAGGGACAAAACTAGCCCTGAACTTGCTGGTTGGGTGTGGATGGTTCTGTATCTCTTCCTGGATGAAAGGAGGTTGAACAGTTTGTGACTTGGGATCTATGGACAAAACAAAATCTGCACTGAGGTGAGTTGAGATGTACATTTACATGAGAAGGTATGTCTGCAGTCATAAAAGGTTCCTGTTTTCTCCATACCTCCTGTTAGTGTAGTTGATAAGGCAACTGAGGTATGAATCACTATACTGCATACATGCTCTGTGATTGATTTGATTATGAGGGAATTGATATTACCCATTCTGTGTTCATCAAACACAGCTGGGGTGGCAGTTTTATGCCAAAGAGTATATCTTTCTCTTTTGTCATTGCCAACTGGCAAGCGCACTTTGATTTATTTCATGTTTGTTCACTTTTATTCGACACTTCAATGCCAATTATGGGCTTACTGTACTTTAAAATTCACTAGCTATAGCCAAGGTCAAGGGTAACAGTCTCTCAACTTAATTTTGTTTGAAACTAGATAGTTGATATTAGTGAGTGCTAGTAGTTCTGTTAAGTGCATAAGAGTGATTTTGCTTTTTAATGGACCTTTCTAGTAATTTGGTCTGGTTTCTATCAAATTAATTGATTTGCAAATTAATCATCCACAACTTTAGCAGTCTTCCTTGTTATAATGTTGATTGCTGAACTCTTGAGCACGATTTTAATTTCTTTAATAATGTCTCATTTTCTGACAATTTATCTGACAAATAATTTTTTTTTTCAGATGCCAAAACATAGCCTGCTTTTATGGGATGGCTTAAGGATGAAAACCATTTAAAACCGATCAATTAAAAGTCTAACTAAAGCTTGGGTTTTATGCTTGATGCATCTGTGCTGTCCAGTTATTGATCAATATCAAAGAAATTATTGAAATTATTTATTTGTGATCAATCCTTGAAGTCTAGGATGTGTCAGGATAGAAAATGCACACTTCAATGTGTTTCTTAAATAGAAAAAGCTTTTATTTTGATGGAAATTAAAACATAAAAGCGATTTTCTACATTTTTAATAGTTTTAATTTCTTGTTTAAAACCACAAAATGCACATGTATACATTATTAACGTTCTGCACTGCCATTACATTTGAGGTTGGTGATTATTAAGTGATGTGACAAAGAAAGAGCACTTCTGTTTTATATTCAAGTACCATCTATTACTTTAAATGGTTCTTTGGCTTATCCCTCTGTCAATGTATAACACTACAACAGATGGTTGCCCTTTCACAGAATTATCTCCTCAAACCGTTAAGCACACACATAACCATTGTGGAACTTTTTTATAGAGAGCGTATAGAGACTAATTTGCAGTCTATCTATTCAAAACAAGTGTTGGTATTTTTCAGGAGAACGATTCTCGTTAAGAACCGACTCTTTTATCTTCGCAACGATTTTCACTCTAATGATCAACAGAATCCGGAGTCGATTCATTTCTCCTCGGTTGACTCCCAGCCGGAGCCGAGAGGCAGCTACAGAGTTTGTCCCTGTGGCCGCCATTAAAGGATACAGACCCATGTAGCTATTCAAACAGAAAAAACAGCAAGACATTGATGAGAAAGCGGACAATGTTTCGCGTTTTAAACGATTTTGCATTTCGGCTTTTAATTGATATTTAATGGGCATTTTCTAATGTGAACACCTTCTTGTAAAGACCGAGGAATTAGTAGGGATTTTTTTTTGTAACTGAACACTTTTTTTTTTTACTGGACTTGACTGCCTGGGCTGCCAATCGGTTAGCCAGCTAGCTAACGTTAGCTAGCTTGTTAGCTAACGCTAGTGGGTTGGCTAGCTAGCCGTCCAGATACTCTGATGCTAAGTGAGGGGGGAGGGGGAATTACCTCGAACAATTTGATTTACGTTGTTTTTATCCGATATTTTTTGCTAATAGAAAACGAAACGCGATTTCGAAGAACTGGATACTCTTTTAACGTCGCTTATACGTTGTTTTGTTTTGTTTTTTTTACCGCACCTAAGTAACTAAGCGAGTGTTGGCGAGTTCAACAAGAGACTGGATGATTTGAATAGTTAGCTCGCTAGCAGCTAAACTTGCCCGAGACGCGTCTTGACGGCTGATTTGTTTGCGGAGCTGCTCTGCTGGAGTTTATACACGACCAGCCACAAAACACTCGAACACCCTCCTAAAAATCTGTTCGTTTGCTGTGAAATGATGGCGAGATTGGCTTCACCGTGAAGATGAGTTCTTGTTTTGTACCCAACGGGGCGAGCCTGGAGGACTGCCACTCCAACCTATTTTGTCTGGTAAGAGGTTTAACCGAGCTAAAGCTAAACTGCGGCTAAAGCCAATTCCAGCTAGCTGGCCAGCTACTCAAGACTAGCTTCCTCGAAGTAGCGGCCCAGGCCTGTTGAGCTACTTAATGCTATCTGAACAAGTAAATAGTGTTGCTTGGTTTAAAAATAAAACCTAGCTATATCTGTACAGGTTATACACACAACATATACTTATGTTTTTGTTTTTTTAGTTCAAAGAATATCGTTTATATGACGTGTAAAGTTAGCAGCGCTAATCTAGCTGTTGCTAGTATGTCGGTAGTAAACAATGTCACAACTCTCTGGAGTTACAAGTTGAAGGTTGTAATTACTAATAAATAACAGTCTGACAGAATAATATCAGCGATATGTATGTTAGTATATATTATTAAACCAGATTCAAACGTTTGCCATGTAATATCTGGATTTATATTATTTGGCTAGTTATCTTTCCTGGTAAAATCTCGATGCTTGTTTTTTAATATTTGAAAGCCAATATGAAATCAAAATTCGCGTTAAACATTGTTGAACCTTTACCTAAAATGTATGTTATGAAGGCTAAATGTTGAGTTCTAAGATGTATTTTTCTGTTAATTTTTAGATCAACGCTAGTCAGCGAGCTAGCATAACTAGCCATCAATCAGATATAATACGAGTAGGCCTACATGTGTATTCTCTTCTCTGCTAACCTGATCACCTTTATGTAACGTGTTTTTTTTTTTCGTCCATGTTTACATCATAATTAGGCAGCATTTGAATCACAGCAGGATTCTTTTCCTTATATTGCTCTCGTCTTACGAAGTTAGGTAGTGACCCCTGCACTGCTCAACATAATACCGACATGATATGATTACTCTGTTGATATTTACATCCTTTCCCAAATAGAAAAGAAAGCTACTCTTGCCCAGAGAGCAGAGTATTTCCTGGAGATAAGTGAAAACTTTTCCAGTTAGATGGGCTTGTATAACTGGATTTAGGCCCTGGCAGGCAGTGGTATGATGCTATGGGTTTCAGGAAAGTGTAATCATTCTAACCATAGGCCTGTTTTTTTCCTCTTTGTAATCTCATGTCTATTTTTGTATTACTAAACATTCATGTTGAACTGCTCATGCACAACCTCATGCTCATGCATGTTTACTTGAAGTGCACAGTTCGATGGGATTGCATACTAGTAACAGCAGTCAATACTACTTGCAGGCACATGTTCATTAAACATGTTACTGCATAGTGTTCTTGATGGATGTCTGTTTCAGGATATGGATGCAACATTTTCTAATATTTATGGCATTGTAATTTACCATGTTGACTTGTATGTCCTAACGTATGTTTTTCTGTCTCTGACCTCAGGCTGACCTCACAGGCATCAAATGGAAGTGCTTTGTATGGCAAGGCCCCACATCTTCACCCATCGTCTTCCCTGTGACTGAGGAGGACCCCATCCTGTGCAGTTTCAGCCGGTGCCTGAAGGCAGACGTGTTAAGCGTGTGGCGGCGGCACCAGACACCCGGGCGGCGGGAGCTCTGGCTCTTTTGGTGGGGCGATGATCCCAACTTTGCTGAACTCATCCACCATGAGCTTTCAAGTAGGTTCCCTAACTTTCTCCATATAACATTTTCTTATATTAAACTTAGAGCATTGTGCATTAACAAAAACACATCGCCATTTGTCTGGCTGTTATATTTCTCTTAAAATGTTTCAAAGCTTTCCATTATGATTTGTCTTTGATTTTTATTACTAGTATTATTTCTTTATTTTTATTATAACATTTTTATTTTGAGCAATTATATTGCGAACATTTGTGATTAAAAGCTGCTATTTAAATTTCAATATTAAATTTTAGCTAAACACACATTTTTCACCTCATGAAAACATCAAGTGGCTTGCATTATATTGCAAGAGAAGGATCCAGCAGTCTGCACATTTTATAGAAGATGTTTCAGAGGCCACATCATGTACAAGACTGCAGTTGTAATCTGTGAAGTTCTCATGGGGTTTAGCTTTTGGAAATAGCTTGTGGGTATTTGCACTTGCTCACTAGTAGGATCATATTTCTCATTGCAGCTGAGCTCAGTGCACAGTGACGCGTTGAGAAACGAACATACAGATGCTGAGTGCTTAGTTACTGTTACACAAAAGCTCTGATGATTAAACATTTGGGCTCGTGCGTGCATATATTTGTGAACACTTGAGGGCGTTGTACATGGGCGGTTGCATAGGTGTCTGCCTTGCACTTAACTTGGATATGTCCAGTAGGGGGCAGAAAATAAAAAGAAAAGTCAAGTTTCACATTACCCTACACAGCAAACTAAAAACTAAATAATAAAGTTCTGTGTGAGATAATACTGTGGATCCCTACTACTTGGGTGGATCTCTACTACGTGGGTTTTAAATTTAGTAATAGCGATATGTTTAGGTATTGAAGGTTGACTATATAAGGCACAGTTTTGAATTTTTAATATAACCTTTAAAAAAAGAATGAGAGTATGAATATCACACATTCAAAATGTTATTTAAACATTTTCACTTTTCATTTTTAGTAAAATGATTTATTATAGCCCTGTAATGCCAAAACATCAGCTTGGCCAAATAAAGCAATATGGTATTGGTTAGTTGTTTGGGCATGCTTTGTGCCTGACAAGCAGAGTGCTTCCACCACTCCCACCCTTTTCCCCTGTGTGTGTTTGTGTGTTCTTGGCAGCATTTTTTTTACGGATGCTTGGTGATCATTATAGTACTGGGTTACCGGTCAGATTAAGCAATTAGATCAAAAAAATTCAGTCTGCATTATGAACATATTGCAGAACTGTGAGACGAGGTGTGTCATTTGTAAAACCACATTATTTAAGGGGTAAAAACCTTCCAAATGCCAGTAAAATAGGATCTCTCAATTTCATTGTATTTAAATAATCATCCTGACAAATACTGGGTTGATATAATCTAAGACACAAAATGGCTGATACACAGCACTGAATATATACACTGTGAGCCATTAAGATTTGGGAGGCATGTTTGTCAGCTACTTTGTGCATCTTCAACATGGTATGCTTACCCATAATCCTTCTCTTTCTGTTGTATCACAAATGCCCTTAAGTCTAGAAGAATAGAACAGCATTAATGGGAGGTAGTAACTTTGCCACAGGAGAAAGTTTTTGTAGAAAGCAAATTCTGATCTTTTTTTTTCTAAGTTTGGGCCTCATGCTGATCCTGTTTGCCAAGTAAATTTATAAAACTTAAAAATATTTGGGCTGGTAAATATGCCCCCCAAAAAAAAAAAACTAGTACGATTTTCCATGTTTTTTCTACTATTGTTTAAACATAACAAGCAAGTATTCTAGACCTGAAGTCTATTTTGCAAATGGGTTTTCTCACATCCATTTGGCCACAGTGGTTCATAAATTCATTATTTTGTCTTTTTGTTTTGTTTTTTGACTCATGTTCTGCATTTTATCCAGGTTTATTTATATAAGTAAGAAATAAGTCGACTGTTGCACCTTAAAAAACATTTTATTCAAAACTCAGCAATATGTGTAAATTATACAGCAATACTTACATTTTTTAATGTAAACCACATCCCCAAGAGACAAACTAGGTGCAATATGAGAGACCTGCTGCTGGCTGGTGTTATTTTGTTAAAGAATGTAACATCTCACTAACTTATGATGTCCATTGATTATTCGCTCATTATTCATGCATTGTTCAGTATTGAATTTCCAGTAGTGATTTTCTGGCCACTGAATTGTTAAACAATTATTCTGATGCAGTGAGGTTCCTTGAATCATGAACTTTAAGCATATAGATTTAGTGCCGGGCTTAATGATTTTCATGCTCTGCAGTTAATTTGATTCAATTATTTCACTTGATTTTTAAGAATGTTGTACAGTATGTTTGTATAGATGTAAATAGATTTAAATATGAATGCATACACATGTATGCATTCATACATAGATTTAAATATGAATGCATACACATGTACTTCCTTACATGTCATTGGAGAGTTAAGCTGCCTTTGGAGAAGCAGACGCTAAGCTTGTGAACTTTCCTCTGTTAGGTAATGAAGACGGTGTGTGGGAAAGTGGTTTGACATACGAGTGCCGCACACTGCTCTTCAAAGCCATCCACAACCTGCTGGAGCGCTGCCTCATGAACCGCTGCTTTGTGCGCATCGGCAAGTGGTTTGTCAAACCCTACGAGAAAGATGAAAAGCCCATCAACAAGAGGTAATACTTTTATCAACATTATATACAATTTTTTTAATTATAAATAATTAAGGTTTTTACCTCTTCACCCATTGCCATAGGCTACTTTATTAAGCCTTATGATCACAGAAGTCAAATTGAGTTAGGCTGTTAACACAGTAGGGCACATTTTCTCATCTGGAAGCCATATATTTCTCTGTATCACCCCATGATCACTCACTGTGTTTGTCTTGGGTTTCTCAATGGCATTTTTAGCAGAATCATCTGGTTTTGGTATGTCAAGTGCATGGAATCTGTTAAAACCTGACTCTGGTCAAATTAGCTGTGGAAGCAGGGTTCAGTCTGAATCAACAAGAGGTAATTTGCTCCCTCAAGACTGAGCTGCTGTGCTGTGTTTACGGTTTTGACAATGTGTCATAAATAGCCCCTTGGCTTCCTGCACTGCTCTGGGTGTACATGCTGAGCCACTGTGGCTGTTAACTATGCAGGCACTGTATAATGTAACTGACGTCCCTTTTTTGCCTTCAATGAGGCATTATTATTATGTGATTTAAACAAACCTTTATGCATTTGCTAGTAATATTGGTGCCTTCACAGGTGTACGGAATCATAGGTTTTCAGAGCAATTCCACTAGTACCTCAGGCTGATCATTTGAAGTGGTTTAATTTCTTCAGATAGACAAGGAACAGATGACATAGTATGAAGTCAGGCTGTGTTAAACACCACAGAGCTGTGCACAGGCTTTGAAGTGCCATCTGTTGGTGTGGAGTTTGATGGGGAGTGTGTAGCATGCCTTAATGACACTCCACTGAGTGCTCAGCAGTCGTATGACGAATGCACACACTTTCCCCATTCAGCACAATCTCCCTGCTCTCTCATTACCTGGGTTGTGATTCATAGTTTTATTTTGTATCTTCTCCATGTAAGAAAGATTGCACCCAGTAGCTTTGCACTTTTGAAGTGTACCTCTTCCTGTTTTATTTTAAATGCAAAAAAATAAAAATAAATAACCTCTTGGGTAAAATAGGTTGTGACAGTGGGATCAGAAACATGTAACAGCAGTTGTTTTGCCCCAGGCTGTTTAGCCTAATAGATTACAGTAATTGCAATACAGTAAATGGGCTGATGCTTAGTGGGGTTTCAGGACAGTCTTGAGTCCTCTGGCACAATGTGACTCAGATTAATTGTGGTTGGGGTTTTTTTTTTTTTTGGTCTTTTGATAACATTAACGCCAAGATTCATCAAAAGAACAACATAAAACTGAAAGCTCTGTCTGTTCTTGGAATTCTCCCAGAACAGCATAAACGAAATTGTGGTTTAAACGACACATTTTTATAATGCAGACTCCTGCACTATTACAATGGTCTGTATTGCAAGAAGGGTTGATAATATATTGTTTAACGTTAACATGAATTATTAACTTAAATTATACACATGAAAATATTTATTATAAGCAATAATTATTGCTTCAGTCAGTCAGAGCATATTTCTACAAGTTGCCTCTATATGTTGAATTCCTCAGTACTGATTCTGTTCTCTTTTTGTTCTCTGGCTTCTAAACAGTGAGCATCTGTCCTGTTCCTTCACCTTCTTCTTGCATGGAGACAACAATGTGTGTACTAGTGTGGAGATCAACCAGCACCAGCCTGTCTACCTACTGAGTGAGGAACACCTGACTCAGGCCCAGCACAGCAGCAGCCCAGTGCAAGGTGAGATCATGCATTTCAGCTCAGCAGTATGATGCCAAACACCACATTTCTGCTCGGCATGTCAGCTTAAGCCTGTACTTTTTGGCAGAGCATTTATAGAATCATTGAAAAAATGGAAGCATGTAGGCTGCACATAGGAATTGCAGAAACTGACAGATAAGCTATTTACACCATATGTTTCACAATGTTATGCTAAAGTAACATGGATGTTGCTGGTTTCAAAACCCATGTCTGCCCTTGTATCTCACTGCCTTACTTAAAGTGCAAGAGTTAATTGGCTCGTATTTGCCCTAACAATAGTTGTATATCAAAAATTAAAGTTGATTGGGAACTGAATGTGAGTATAGTTTAGCCATAAAAGTAATATTTTGCTAATCACATTTTAATATGCAGCTTGTGGTTGTGTCCCAGTAATTTGTTGTTTTCAGGATTTTTACACTATATGACCAAAAGTAATGTGGACACCTGAGCTGAGCCCATTATGTATCCTAAAACCCTTTGGGTTGTTCTCCCTTCACAACTATAGCAGCCTCCTCTCTTCTAATAAGGTTTTGGAGTCTGACCAAGATTTGCTAAATCAGCCACAAGAGATCAGGCGCTGATGTTAGGCAAGAAAGTTTACACTATGGTTTATCCCTAAGGTGTTCGGTGGGGTTAAAGTCAGGGCTCCCTGAAGGTCCCTTGAGTTCTTCTACTCCAAACTTGGCAAATTGTGTATTCATGAAGTGCACAGGGGCATTATATCGTTAGATGGGGTTTGTGCCCTTTATTTCCAGTGAAGTGAAATTGTAGTTCTACAGCATGCAAAGACAAAAGAGGTATACAATTGTGTGCTTCCAATATTGTGGCAACAGTGCTGGGGAAACACTGCATTGGTGTGATGGCCCGGCTTTGGTGTCCACAAACTTTAGGCAATCCATTGTTGTGTATCCTAAAACTAGGTGATACGTTTTTTTTTTTGTTGTTGTTGCCTCCTTAAAGGCCGGCAGCTGTCAGTATGTTGGCAAGCATGTTTTTTTCCCCCTGAGCTCAAGGGCATAGTAATGACCAAGTTACAGCATCCTGCCGATACTTCTGGGACTCTCTTGCCTTCCCTGCTGCTAGTGATTAACTCAGTACAGGCTCACTCAAGCACTGATGAAGGCTTCTCCAAATACACACTTACAACTGCACCACTTCACTGTTCTTTGTAGCTGGTGCTAATTAAACTAACCTATGGGGTTTGTGCTGATTTTAGTTTTCTCTGAGCTTCAGCTACATCATGTTATAATTGTATGAAATATAGAAAGAAAATGTATGAGCGTATTTGAATTTGTTTCATATAAAAGAGTTCTGCATTGTGATTGGGGGGTTCTGTAATTCAGTAACTGATTGTGGATTACCTCCTTGACAAGGTTTGTCGTTTTAGTCACATGTTTATTATTCGTCTTCCTGAGGCAGTTTAGAATTCCTGTTTGTGTGACAATTCTAACAAGATTAACTAAAGTTACCAACACACCAAAAGGCTTCTTGTAACGCATAGCCTAATTTTGTATGTGTTTCAAAATGATCAGCCAAGAAAAAAGAATAAATTGTTACATGTGTAGTTTTTAGTCATAAACAAAACCTATTGAGAAGCATGAAGCATGCCAACTTCATTGGCAGCAAAACAGTTGGAGGAAAGCAGTATCTATACTTTTCTGCACTCTGTGATATGATAGACATGGGAGGAAAAATGTCATCCCTCCCACCCAGAGAGCATGGCCAGTTTTGCTCTGTTAGCATGATCAGGATTTAAACTCTGTTTCTCAGTGTACGGAAGAATGCAACTCACACCTGAGCTAATGCCAGTAGTTCTGGAGGTATTAACAAAGCCTTTTAGCAACTGATGGTAAAAATTGAGATGTTATCAAGATTCTCTAAATCTAATTTGACAATGTTTTAATTTTATTTGCAGTGATTCTCAGTCCATATGGTTTGAACGGTACACTCACGGGCCAGTCCTTTAAGCTTTCTGATCCACCAACACAGAAGTTAATAGAAGAATGGAAGCAATTCTACCCCATTGGCCCCAATACCAAGGAGACACCAGAAGATAAGTTAGATGACTTGGACTGGGAAGATGACTCTTTAGCTGCTGTGGAGGTTCTCGTCGGTACGGCACAAATATAACCACGCATTAAGGATTTGAAACATGTCTTCAATTGTAGGTTTAGTCAAAATTGTGTTTGATTATCATCTTGTTGTTTTTTCTCAGCTGGAGTGAGGATGGTGTACCCAGCTTGTTTGGTGCTTGTAGCCCAGTCAGATATTCCAACCCCAGTTGCAGTAAGTACCTCTGGCACCATGATTACTCCAGGAGGACAACACAGTCACACCATACACAGAGAATCTGCCCTCTCCTCAGTTACACTCACTCCACCAACTTCACCAGAGGAAGCTCAGAAAGGTATGATGGTATAACCTGGGAAGGCATCCCTGTTTAACCAGTTGTGGGTTTTTTGTTTAGTGTTTATTTATTTATTTTTCACTTAATTTCTATATTCCTTTTCTGCAGTTCCTCAGCCTGCCCCAAGATGGACAAAAATTTCCTCTGCAGCTGATGGCTTCAGCATGGACAGTACAAGTCATCATGGGGGTAAAGTTCCTCGCAAGCTAGCCAGTTGTTTGTTGGAAGCAGTATGGCAGGAGTGCAGTGTCAACCGTGCTCAGAAGTATGACCTTATTCTTTTCTGACCTTTTATTCCTGCTGGCTTCTAGTACATGCTTCATTTAGCATGCTTATCTTTTTACAGGAGAAAATTCGCAGCCATAGCCAGTGGTCTGTGTGAGGAGGAGATGGACAAAGCTGGTGTTTGGGATTTTGTTGAACGCTATCAAAGGTTGCAGTGCAATTGCTCAAGGTATAATATTAGAATTCTCTCATTTATTGCTGATATTCATTCTTATTCCAAACCATATACAACAAATGTGGTTATTTGTGGTTTATCACTTTTATTAGTATGTGAATATAAGACAAAATTCATCTGAAGTACGATTTAAGGATTTCCTTTCTTTCTACAGACACAAAAACTTGAAGCAGCGTGCAAGTAACACTCCTGGACTTCCTCTCCCTGCTGGCCAGCCTTCTCAACTCCCTTCCAAATACAAAGTGGCAGAGAAGACGGAGAAGGCAGAGAAACAGCAGAAGAGGCCACAAACACCCTTCCACCACCGCAGCTCTGTGGGTGAGGATTTGAGCCTGGAGGCAGATGAGAGAGGCAGCCATTACCGTGCTCTTCACCATGGGGATGTTGATACAAGCAAATCTCAAACCCTGCACACATCATCCAGGGACATGGTTGGCTCACCTCAGCCCCCACCGCTCAGCCCACATCCCTGTGAGAGAGAGGAAGAGACAACAGCAGAGCTGAAACGCTCTTCCACCCCTCTTCATCAACAGTTCTACCCTCCCTCTTCTGAGGCCTGCCTTATGCCTTCAAAAAGCCCTGATCGTGCTTCCTTTGACCCTTTGACTTCGGAGTATGTTACAGCTTACCCAGACTCTCTGGAACCCACAGTGTACGTTGGCTCAGCCATCAGCCCCACCGAGGACACAAGCCACAACCCTTGGAGATACTTCAGACTCCCTGGTAAAAGAAACATGGATCTACTGCCGCCTCCGCTTCCTGTAGACAAACTGAAGCAGGACAGCCTGGACAATGCTGTTTCTGTCACAGAGTAAGCACAAATAAATTCACGCTTTTGGTTTTACTATGTTCCTCACCATGTTATAGCTTGACTTGTTAAAAAGTAGGTCGTCTTGTCTTTTGTTGCTAACAACCCTTTGACTTTAAAGGACTCTCTCTTGCAACAAAATGTTTTGTCATCTCTCAAACTACTCATTTAATTTGTGTATAATTCAAGTAGCTGGCAACCTTGAATCAGTCCTGACCAGAGATTGCACATTTTTGTGCTAAGATGCATCATGTGACATCACAACAAAGCACAAATTGGAAAGGAAAAAAAAGTCAAAAATCAACAAAAAATAAAATAGAATAAAACCGTTAAAAACTCTGGAGGGATGCTCAAATAGACCAAACTGTACTGTTTAATGTGTTCTACAAAAATGTGACTTGCAGCATAATTTTCTGACATGCATGTTTTGGTTCACAGGGTAATGGCTTCCTCTGCGACTCTGAAAGTGTCAGATGAACGGGTGAAGATGTACATTCAGAAAAAGAACCTGTATCTCTCAGTACCTGTGTGTGATGGAGAACAGGAGCTAGATGCAGATCCCTATGCTTTCGTGGAAGGAGATGAGGAGTTCTCTTTCACTGATAAAGAAAAGAGGCCTGGAGCAGAACCTGCAAAGAGAAACAAAGTCAGTCACTTAAGTCTTTAGTTGCTAGTTTTCATTAACTATTGTAAATCACAAATATTGTTGGGCCAGCTGTATTTACAAAACAGGCCACTTAGAAATATGACATAAGGTGGTGGAACAAGATGATGAGATTAACTGTATGGAATGGTAAACCAATTTAGGTAAACCATCCAAGTTTTGCTTTGGATAGAGAGTGGTATCACTTTGAGCTTTGAAAAAGAAGGGTGAAATCTGAGCTTAAAATTCAACCACTAAGACAAACCTCAGGCTAATATGTGGTAATAAGCATCTTAGTTGGGGCAGGCATGGAAGAAGGATTGCAGCACTGAATCATTTACACTGGGCTAAAAATATTGCATGGCACCGTGTTAGCAGTGAGACAGATATGGCATGATATACCGAGGAAGGTGGCAAGTGGCAGTGTGAGCTTTCAGTGCATCTTAATGTACTTACATTGTGAATCAGATGCAACAGGGCACATGTGCTGTAATTTGGTTATGATGTCAACTTATCATTTGAGTGTTACAAAGAAAATACAAACATCAACATTGAGTGATATTTATTTAAAGTAAACTGTGATAAGTGTTTTGGCCATAATGGCAGCATTCCTAGCAAATCTAAGCTGTTCAACAGTGCAATGGGGTAACTGATGCAGTTAATTGCCAGTGATATAGATGGAGTTAGAGGTGTAGGATAAAATACGCTTGTGTTTAAAATATTGTTATATTGTTCACCTTCTAGATTTCAAAAACACTAAATGATTTGCTTGCATTGCTTAGATATTGTTGATTTGATTTAAATTTTATTCTTTCAGAGGGATGATGGTAGTACATCTTCAACTGATGGTGAGTATGATTTGCGTTTTGTTATAAATTTATATCTTAAATTCTGAGTCTTACACATTATATTTTGATTCGTTCTACTCTCCCATTTTTTTAAGCATGCCACTTCATTTGATTGCTATTTGTTTGTTCCCACAGACACTCACGGTTCAGCCTGCAGTAAACCTCCCCCATCCACCAGCCTAATACATGAGACCGACCTGGCTGTGTCAATTAACGATCTGGATAATCTCTTCAACTCAGATGAAGATGAGCTTACGGTTAGTATGCCCCTTGCATGTTTCTTGTGAACCATAGCTCAGTTTGCCCAATTTGGCCTTTCAGATTTCCCTTGATGTTCCACATTTATATTACCCTTGATTTCTTCTTATCCCATTTTCAAAAGGATCTGTTTAGTATATGTTCTATGTAATGTAAGAGTTTAGGGCAACATACCAGTGTCACACATGTGAGCAGTTGTTTTCTGTCCTTTTGTTATTCCCAACAGCCTGGAGCCAGGAAAACTGGTAGTGGAGCTGAGGAGAAATTTGGTGGCAAGGAACCAAAACCAGCAGCAGCAGACACACTGTCATGTTTAAGTATGTCTCTAAGATGATGGGTGTACTCATGTTCCACTGTCATAAATTACTGTTTATATGTAAACCTAAGATCTGAAAAAAGTCTACTTGGTTTGTGAAGCAATTTAATATTTATTACAACAGATTCCATGTATAGCAAACAGTTTAAGCGGCTAGACTGGGCTATTAATACAGAGCATATATTGCTCTGAAAAGGCATTATAAAATAGTATTCAGAAATGGAGTAAGTGTGTGTTTGGCTGTCTAGGTGCTGCAGATCTACACCAGATGTTTCCCACACCTCCATCTTTAGAGCAACACATCATGGGCTTTTCACCCATGAACATGGGTAGTAAGGAATGTGGTTCTGTTGAAACTGGGCCAGGCTTCACTCTGGCAGATGGGCCATTGCTCATAGGAACTTTTAAAATGGAGGTGGAGGAAGGCCTCTGCAGCCCCAAGCCATCTGAGATCAAGGTATGGACAATTAGTGACAGAAACAGAAAACACTAATGATTTATCTTGTAGTCCAGTGATGAGATCGTTTTCTCTTTTCTTTTAGGATTTCTCTTTTGTATTTAAGCCAGAGCCTTTTCAGGTTTTTGTGGGTAGTTCCCTGTACGCTCCCCTAAAGACACTGCCTAGTCAATGCCCGATCTCCCTCAAGCTGCCAGAGGAGTGTGTGTACCGGCCCAGCTGGACCGTGGGCAAACTGGAGATGCTGCAGCCAGTGCCTGCCATGTCTTTCCTCGGCAAGGAAAGGTAAATTACAGTACAGAGAATGTAGCAGTTGAGTTACAAAGATTGTTAAAAGTTTTATGCTTTATCAAAATGACCTTTGTCTCAGAGAAGGCACAAGGTAGCTTTTATACTCTTCATTGTTGCAAGTGTGGTTGCGATTACTTCAAGAATAAATTGATGATAGTAGTAAATAATTGCTCCTACCCAGCAGTCTGGCCTACTTTTGCTATTTGTTTGCAAGTATTAAGTGATGTGATTGTTGTGTGTTTTCACAGTAACATCCCTAGTGTGGGCAGTGCCATGGAGCTGCAAGACTACACACAAACATACACCCCTCAGACCCACACCCCCATGCAGTCCAACAGTGCACCGCCTAGTAACAGTGGTGCGGGTATCTTACCCTCACCTGCCACTCCTCGCTTTTCAGCACCCACACCGAGGACACCACGTACCCCCCGCACCCCACGTGGACCTGCTAGTGCCCAAGGATCAATGAAATATGACAACTCTGACCTGTATTCTCCTGCTTCCACCCCGTCCACCCTTAGGCCTCTCAGCTCGGTCGAACCAGCTACAGCACCTTCGGTGCCTGAGGCCCACAGCCTCTATGTCACTCTCATCCTTTCTGACTCCACCATGAACTTGTTTAAAGACTGTAATTTTGACAGTTGCTGTGTGTGTGTGTGCAACATGAACATCAAGGGTGCTGATGCAGGAGTTTACATTAGTGACGCAGGTCTGGATTCACAATATTCCAGTACAGAAACCTGCTCCTGTGGTTTCAGTGCTGTCGTCAATCGACGATATGCGAATGGTGCAGGCCTCTTTCTTGAGGATGAGTTAGACGTTGTGGGCAGGGGCACGGATGCTGGCCGAGAAGCAGAAAAGCACCTGGAAGCACAGCGCCGTGCTTCATCAGTGCACCTCCAAGATGAGCTGCTGCTTCTGCTGCAAGAGCAGTGTTCCAATCCCTTTCCCGCTCTGTGCATGCCAGAGCCCAGAGCTGGATTAGTACCACAGCCCCCTCGGCGCCTGGAGGAGAGGGACTACTGCAGCGATTGCTACCTAGCTCTGGAACATGGTCGTCAATTCATGGACAACATGTCTGGAGGGAAAGTAGATGAAACGCTGGTCAAGAATTCATGTTTGCACCCCTGGGCCAATCGCAATGGTACAGGAAATGTTTTATTTAAATATCTAGTTTATATTCATAATCTAGCAGCTTACAAATAATACCACAGAAATAAAAATATTTAAAAAAACTACATAGGCAGTATGCTATGTTCATTATGAAAGTGGTCAAAACCTTTTGTGCTTTCCTTTTTCTTTTAGCCATGGACGTGAGCTTGCTGTTCTCTCAGGATGTGCTAAGGATGTTACTGTCTCTGCAGCCTGTGCTGCAAGACGCCATCCAGAAGAAGCGATCTGTACGCTCCTGGGGTGTCCAGGGTCCTCTTACTTGGCAGCAGTTTCACAAGATGGCTGGCAGGGGATCCTATGGTATACTTAGTGAATACTACTACTTGTATTTTTTTTAAACAGATCCATCAGGTTGATTGACTAAATTCTTTTACTTTGTATTCAGGTACCGATGAATCTCCTGAGCCATTACCCATACCCACTTTCCTAGTTGGTTATGAGTATGACTTTGTGGTTCTGTCACCTTTCGTCCTTCCCTACTGGGAGAAGCTATTACTCGAACCTTTTGGTTCTCAGAGAGATGTTGGCTATGTTGTGGTGTGTCCTGACAACGAGACTCTGCTGACTGGTGCTAAAACTTTCTTCAGGGACTTGACTGCTGTTTATGAGGTATACACAATGTAAACGTGATAAAATGCATTTAGCCTTTCAACGGAACTGTATATAATATCAGTATCACTCTTCATGCAGGCATGTCGCCTTGGTCAGCACAAGCCCATCTGCAAGGCGCACGCTGATGGGATAGTAACAGTGAGTACAGCTGGCTTGAGGCCTCAGGCAGATCAACCACTCAGTGACTGGTTTTTCAAAATGTGCAACAGCATCAACGGTGACTCCATAACAAAACTTAAGCTCTATGCTCAAGTATGCCGACATGACTTGGGTATGAATTTGTTTGCTTGTATTTTTCCTTTTTTTTTTTTCTTCTATGACTTGTAGAATTCGATGTATCATATTGTATTGAAGGTTAGGATTTTCCTGCCTCAAATTATGTCAGACGTGTGAGTGAGGTATTCTTGAGGAACATTTACATTGTTATGCTGTTTACAATATAGCCATACTGGCTATACTAGCTTGCAGAATTACACTGAACACAGCATCATAGTTTTACTGTCAAGGTGTTTTGCCATCCTGACGTTGACCCTGTGTTCAGAGTAACAAGCAGCCTGTATCTTGTCACACAGTTTATCTCCTGAGAGTGTATCAACTGCTTCTATTGTTGTGTGGGCACTTTCCAGGAATTTAGAAGCAGCCAGAATACATAGTTTGCAGTCTGTTATATGATGTATACAAATACATGCACTAACAATCCCCCTTAAGTTTTTTTTAATATTTCTATACAAATTTAAGAAGTGGTCGTATATGACCGTATAAGATAACCCAACATTAAATTTTAATTTATATCTCATTTTTATCGCTCAAATTGTAAGAAAATCTAAAAGGAACTTCATACAAAATGGATAACCAGCTGTTGTCTTGACACTAGCTAGTGTGAACTTGAGGTATACAATTTGTAATTATTTGGATTCTGTTCTTTTCAGCTCCATACCTGGCAGCCCAGTCTTTAGACAGCTCTTTGCTCTCTCAGCGAAACCCTTCCTCCTCCTCTTCCTCCTCCTCAACATCTTCACAACCTGCCAGCTCCAGCAACACCTCCACAGGCCCCCAGAACACCTCCACTGCCACCAGCACCTCCACAGCCAGCAGTAACAGCAGCAACCCAGCACCCACCTCTGCCACCTCCGCTAACTCTCAGGGTTTGGGAGGCATAGGATCTAATAAGGCCAGTTCTCTCCCTCCCTTTGGAGCTCAAGGAATTCAGCATGCTGGAGCCCAAAACACTGGCACCATAGGGGACAATACATCAGCCGCTAGCCAGTCACAGACTCACCCTGAACCCCCTGAGAGGTATAATGTTGGCATAAAACACTGCTGCAGTATAGATAGAACATGATAAATATGACATGATTCAGAATATCTTATTCTCTGACATACCAACTGATAAGAGCATTGTCTTTTCACAGCACTATGGAAAGGGACAAAGTGGGAGTGCCAACGGATGGAGACTCCCATGCTATTAGCTACCCCCCTGCTATAGTGGTCTATATAGTGGACCCATTTAGTTATGAGGACACAAGCAGAGGCTGCAACGCTAGTGTGTGGAGTCTAGGACTTTTGTATTGCTATATGGAGATGCTGCAGTTTTTACCTCCACATATAAGGAATGCTGTGTCCGTGCAGGTGAGTTGAATATTTTGGTCTGTGTGTGGTTTTATTATTTTTTATTTATTTATTCACATTTTATAAACAGTATTTTTAAACACTATAAAACTGATGACATGCTGTATTGTCATTCAGGTCGTTCCCTGCCAGTACCTGCTGCAGCCAGTACGGAGTGAGGAGAGGCATATATACGCTCAGCATTTGAAGTCCCTGGCTTTCTCTGTGTACACACAGTGCAGGAGGCCTCTCCCTAACTCCACCAACGTCAAAACACTAACAGGTTTTGGCCCTGGACTTGCCATAGACACTGCATTACAGAGTTCTGAGGTACGTTGCTTCTGATTTCCCATTTGGCTGACTGGAAATTTCTTTAAAGACTACAGTGTCTTTATAATTGACCACATTTGTCTAAAAGTGCTAACAGGGTCTTTTATATTTGTGTTTCCTGTAAGCAAGTTTCAAGTATCCATCAATAGGGGTGCATACTTAATCACATTTGCATCAGGTTCCTTATGTTTGGCTTTCTCTAATTATTTATTAAAGTTTATTGGATAATTTGCTTTCCTTCCATGTCACTCTTTTTGTTAGATTTAACTTTGATTACGTTCTGGTTTGACGTTTGCTTAGACATTTATTTTGAGTCTAAATGTCTTTGAATTCAGTGGCTTCAAAATATGCTTTGATTCTATTTTTATAGGTTAGTTTGCTTGTATTATTATGTTAGGTTTGTTACTTTAATTTAAAAAAACTTATAATTACTTTATAAGTTTATTGTTTCCTTCAAGGGTGCAGATAGGCTTATAATTAATCTGAAATTAAAATAATTCAAGTTTCAAGTGCATTAAACCCATTCTGTTAAATTAAATTTGCTAAATTGTTGATTTAAAAATCATCATAATTTTGTTTTTTGTAAAAATTGAGTATTGAGATGAGTTTTCTGTTTTCATGTTATAGAGGGCAGAGTTTATTCGTCTCTACACACCACCATTTGTCCTGGCTCCAGTTAAGGACAAGCAGACAGAGCTGGGTGAGACCTTTGGTGAGGCAGCGCAAAAACACAATGTTCTTTTTGTGGCCTACTGTTTGTCTCACGACCAACGCTGGCTGCTGGCCAGCTGCACCGACCAGTACGGAGAGCTGCTGGAGACTTCTATTATCAGCATAGATGTGCCCAACAGGTATGTGCTTAAACGTGGCCTTTTTAGATTTGAATTTCTATAGTTAATTCTGTGCAACTGAGAGAACTACTTTCCACAGAGCCCGGAGGAAAAAGGGCTCAGCCCGTCGACTCGGTCTTCAGAAGCTGTGGGAGTGGTGTGTAAGCCTGGTCCAGGTGACCTCACTGCCTTGGCGAGTTGTGATTGGCCGGCTTGGTAGAATGGGTCATGGGGAGTTACAAGGTAGGTAACATTTTATATCACATACTTTGGTTCTGGTGCATGGTATGGTTGTTCACTTTTTAATGTATGGACTGCTTAATTTCTAACAGATTGGAGCATCCTGCTAAGCAGGCGAAACCTGCAGTCTCTGAGTCGTCGCTTGAAGGAGATGTGCAGGATGTGTGGCATCTCATCAGCCGACAGTCCCAGCATTCTTAGTGCCTGTTTAGTTGCCCTAGAGCCCCAAGCAACATTTGTCATAATGCCAGGTGGGATCTATATGAAGGATTCAAGCTGAAAGGAAAATAAATGCTTATAATTGTAAAGGTTTCCAAGTCTGCCAGAGTAGCACAAGCATAAAACTCAGTGGAACTAAACTCAGCTAAAATAAGTCGTAGATTAAATCCATGGGTGGATTAAGTCCCATGCAAAGCATGTACTTTCTTTTGTTGTTTTTCTCTGGTTTAATCATATAATAACTTAAGGTGAAGACTCTTGGAACTATATTATTGTTATTAAGGAAAACATTGTGGAACTGTTTTAATGACCTATGCTATATAATTAGACACTTCTCTGACTATCCCATCTTTTTATACCTATGCATAGACTCTGTATCTACTGGTTCCGTGTTTGGCCGTAGCACTGCTCTGAACATGCAGACTTCGCAGCTAAACACCCCTCAGGACACCTCTTGCACCCACATTCTGGTGTTCCCCACCTCTGCTGTAGTCCAGGTCATCGACACACCCTTCAATCCCATTCATGGTCAGTCCCATTTGTACTCAAAGCCCTCAGAGGTCTAGTTGACATTGTTCTTGTTCCAGTCCTTAATCATTTCTCTCTTCTCAGATGCATCAGACGCTATGGGTGGTATGGATGGAATCCTGGACCTGCTTGTATCAGAGAACGATGTGGACCCTGACCTCATTAATATATTACCCAATTCTCCTACCACCTCCCCAGTACACTCACCTGGCTCACACTACCACCATGGAGGAGATGGCAGCAAGGTTTTTCTTTTCTTAACTTTAATATTATGTTATGAAAAGTGTTGTCTTTATGTGACAAACAACCTGTTAGTCATTACCTGAAAAGGGTTGTTAACACAGTTAACAATTTGCAGCTCAAAGGTTGCTGTACACAATCAAGAGCTATTTTGTATTTCATCAGTTATCAAAAACAAACATGTTTCTGCTCAGAGTGTCATCCTCTGGAGTCATTCCTTCACGTATATCAGAAGAACTTCTATTGTGGCTTTGAAGCAGTGCTGATAATGATGAATAAATGCAGTTTCATAAATTAATTGTATGGTGTCAACCGTTTCAAACTGCCAAGTAAATGGTGTATGAACTTTTATTTTGCGCATTCTTATTAAAGAAATGAATTAAAAGAATTAAATGTACGCGTTATGAAACACCATTTTGCTCAAGGTTTGTGTGTGTCTGTCTCAGGGTCAAAGCACAGATCGCATGGAGTCTCATGATGAAGCACCCAACATCCTGCAGCAGCCAATGGCACTGGGCTACTTCGTGTCCACAGCTAAAGCAGGACCATTGCCTGACTGGTTTTGGTCCTCTTGCCCTCAGGCCAAGAACCAATGCCCCCTCTTTCTGAAGGTTAGGCATTATGCATCTGTTTTCTCTCAGATTAAGAGCTTTGTGTAATGTTGTAAATTTTTTGTGTCAATTTTTACAAATATTAAGAGGCTTACATTTTGTTTAGTGATTGCGACACCCCTCAGACACAGCTTTGGGATAAACTTGTTTTGTCTCAATAATTTGCAAAATATGTATGTCATCAGTAGGTGTATGTGACTTGTGCTGTTCTGTTTTTCAGGCATCCTTACACCTGCATGTCTCCTTGATGCAGTCCGATGAGCTGCTGCACAGTAAACACTCCCACCCTCTTGACTCCATCCACACCTCAGACGTGCTCAGGTAAGTTAACATTATGTGTAAATTATCATGTTAGACTCCTGATTATCTCACTCTTAAACTATATCATCTAATATTACTGAGAAAAAAAGATCTGTCAAGCAGTAAAAATTTTACAGAAATAGCATCAATTAAATTTAATTTAAGTAGGTTAAGTTTCTGTAAAGGAAAAAACTTAATACAGTAATACCTCGAGATACGAGTTTAATTCGTTCCGTGACCTTGCTCGTATCTCAAATTGCTCGTATCTCAAAGCAAGTTTCCCCATTTAAATTAATTGAAATCCCATTAATCCGTTCCAGCTCGCAAAATTCCACTTCAGTTGTTTTGTTTTGAATATGAAAAATGTACAGTACCTGTATTTATACATGACAAATATTGTATAAAAACATACAGTAATAAAAGAAGGTTAAAAAAATAAACTGCTTTTACTTTACGGAAGATGCGCACGGAGGTTGAGGGAGGAGTAAACATGCGGAGGAGTTAGGAGGAATTACACTTTCACTTTCGTTCGCACTCTTAATGCTACTTTACACTTAAATGGAACTTAACTAAACTTCACTAAAATTAACGAACTTAACTGAAATTCTCTGAACTTAATTGCTACAATTTCTGTTTTCTTTACATTCATTTTGCTTAATTTTCTTCATCGCTTTTCTCTTCACTTGTTTTTGCATTTTTTGACACTCTTTCCTCACTAACATCTGCCTTTCATTTTAATAAAAACCTGTCCGGTCGGCATATCAGATGCGGTGTAGTCGCACAATTTAGACTTTTTTAACGGATCCAACGCTCAAAACGGATCCGCAGCTGGCCGGCACCTCACGCAGCGCCTTTGCGACTCTCCATAGGAAATGAATGACTTCCGGTTTATCGGCCGTCGTTTGTCGTGTGCAGTGGAAAGGCGGCTTTAACCGAGTGACACGCGGGAAGCTGAGGCGGGGGAAACAGAGCGCACGTGGTTGTTGGGGATCTTTGTTTCGGTGGCGGATGCTCGTATCTCAAAAATTTGCTCGTATCTCAAGGCAAAAATTTGGTCGAATCTCTGCTCCTATCTCAAAAAATTCGTATGTTAAAGCACTCGTATCTCGAGGTATCACTGTATAGCCAAAGATGCTTCTTTGTATCTGCTCTGGTGAACAAAAGATATATAGAGGATATTAAAGAGTTTAGTTTGCCGTAGAGTACTCTGAACATAAATGTTCTGCGATGTGGTAATTCCCTTGCTGGTATCCCTTCTTTTGTTGGTAAATTATTAAATTTTAATATTTAAATATTAAATATAAATTATGTAAAGAAATATTCATTTTGCCATATAAAAGTGTTCAACTGTTTATGATAATCAAAAAGGTCACCAGGTTTTAGAACAAATGTATTACTTTTCTACTATAAATTCATAAATATTAAGGTAAAAGGGTAAATATATCATTTGTGAGCAAATAATAATAATTGTCGTTATACATTTTTTATTTAGTAAATTTAGCCATTTATATTCTCTAGGAAGGACCAAAAATTTACCATTAAATTTATTTTACTATTTTATCAGAACAAAAAAACAAAACAAATGGATGCCATGTTCTGCACATCTTTCCAAATTCTTTCCACACTAGGAAGATGGTGTTACAGCATTTAATTATTAATTTTTGGTCAAAATTCTTATCCTATTGGAAGCTAATTTTATATAATCTTTGTAATGTCTTGATGGATCTCTGTGGATTTTTATTAAGCTGTATATTAGACAGCTGAGAGTAATTTTTTTTGTGTCTACTTTTTTCTGCTGTGTAGGTTTGTGCTGGAGCAGTACAACGCCCTCTCCTGGCTGACCTGTGACCCTGCCACGCAGGACCGCCGCTCTTGTCTCCCTGTGCACTTTGTTGTGCTTAACCAGATGTACAACTTCATCATGAACGTGCTGTAAAATCATCACTTGTGCTGCACTGCGACTGCAGATCATAGCACACATCAGACATTCTGGGCACTTGGGAAGTGCAGGGATACATTAGCATTGCCAAGAGTCCATCTCAAAAACAACTGGAGCTAAAGGGACTAGTCTACTGAAATGTTCTTTTTATTGACCTGATATTTTGGTCGGGGTAAGATCTTTTGCAAATGAAATGCCTGCATATATCTTATTTATTGTACGTTTTTAAATGTGTAATTTCTTAATCTTTTATAAATATATATATATATATATATATATATATATATATATATATATATATATATATATATATATATATATATATATAATATCTGAAGGTACATGTTGCCTTCCTATAAAATTAAAAATGCTCTAACATGTATGTAATTGTCTTAATTGCAAGGCAAGGACTGACAAGTGTATTTGCAGTAGGTTGCTTTTAGAGAAGTATTTTCTGAGAGTGGACAGACAATTTTTATTGCCATGATGTACAAATGAAGTATGCTGAAGCTGTTCTTAGCCTTGTGTGGTGAAGACTGCAGGATAGGCTGTAGTTGCAGAATACCTGTACAGCGATTTAATGTGTTCAAATAAGAGAACAAGAGATACATTGTCAAATTATATATTTTATATCAGATTTAGAGAACTGTGTGTGTAAATATCTATATAAAATGTGTACATACAATCTTGTGCCGCTATGAATGGTGCAGCCAATTTTAGGAATAAAGTGCATCAACCTAAAATTATTGTGGTTTTCATCATGCTGTAATTTTATTGTTTGATGATCTTTTTGAGATGTTGCAGAATGGCTGTTCTTTAGCATCAAACTTATTTTGTTTGTAACATTAAACTTATAATTTAGGTAAAATTCCTCTTCTTATTCCTCCTATAAATTCTGTTTGTAAAATGTTAGAAAGCCCTGGTTGAGAGGTAAAACATATCTTTCATCTTCAGCATTCTGCAGAAGTCTTTACAGTGGGTATAGTGCTTTAGGAGTAATTATGAATAATGGTGTTTGGAAATCTGCACTTAACTTGTTCACACCCCTGTAAAATGATATCCTGGGTGTTGAAGCTTTTTTATTAAGCAGCTGTTATTGCCATCATGTGGTATCTCATTCTCTGATGTCAAGAGCTACAGTGAGTCCATAACTGAAGTAATGTGACTTTGCCTGGGGCTCCATTATTGCTCTCCATTATGATGCCTGAACTAGTGAATCTCTTGATGCATTTTCTTTTACTGCTGTAGTGCATATGGCTTTTTATGGCCCTCTGTGGGTTACTACCAGCATAAGTCCATAAAACCTTTAGCTTTTTATACTAATGTAGGCCTTTAAAATGGTGTGGTCATAGTGATGTAGGTGGAATTTTAACTAAACCTATCATATGGCCAAACGTATGTGGACACCTGAACATTATATTAGTTGAACATCCAGTTTCCATGGCTGTCCTCTTTTCTTTTTTTTCTTTTTTTTTTTTTTTTGTGCTGCTGCCATCACATTCTGCACTCTTATGGAAAGCTTTCCTCTAGGATTTGGAGCATGGCTATGAAAAGCTCCCATTCAGCCACAAGAGCATTAGTGAGGGGTTGAGGTCAGGGCTCTGTGCAGGAGAACTTTCTGGCAACCTTGTCCTGCTTTACAGGGCCTGGGTCACCTCAGTGTGTTCAGGTTTTTTCTCTCCACTAATTGGGTGTATTGAATTGATTACAACTTTACATAGTCCTTTTTTCCGCCTCCTCTCATCCTTAGAAGCTGCAAGACATTAAATCTTAAACCTGCTAATTCATTATTTTGTAATGATTTGAAGAAACAACTTACAGGTTTGGAAGCGACGACGAATAGGCATGTTTAATTAAAGACTTGGCATGGAAATGATGTACATAATTGTATTAGGTTTATTTCACACTCCTTTTAAATGTGGGAGGATATTCCTTCCAAGTACAAGAAAGAAAACCAGTATAAAATTTAATTCTGAACATTAAAAACTCTGACTCTTAATTTCTGTAGGTTTATGTTACAGAAATGACTAGTGCTTTCAGAAGTGAGGCAGACATATATAATAATAAAAAAAAAAGATAGAGTACGTAACTTTATAGTGTTCCCACATTAAAGAACCATGCCCAAAATTTCACATTTCTACCCACAGGTTTCCAACCTTGGTCCTGGAGTACGCATTAGTGTTCTTGCTCTAACAAAGTGGAAAGGGTTGTTAATGATCTTATTGACTGCATGAGCTGTGTTGAATGACAATGTAAAAGAAGGGATGTTATTCTGGCACCATGGTGGGGGACAGTAGAGCTTCACCTGTGATAAGTGACAGCAGATGGCGCTGTTGTACCTGCTTTAAATTTCAGTTATATTTAACTAGTTACCATTTGGTTAAAAACAAAATGTCTTGGTTTTTAAAATTGAACGCTGTCTTATATAATAATAATAATAATAATAATAGAAGAAGAAAACTAAATGAAACCATGAACTTATGTTATGAGCGTATCAGTGAATGAAAGAGAAAAATACTGCATTTATTTGGTTATCGATTATATAATTGAATTCTTAATACAGCTTTCTATGAATAGTGTCAGTGTGTCGTTACTCAGGTGGCTTTAGTAGTAGAGAACCGCGTTTTCAGACATCAGCGCTCTGACAGCTGAGCGGACCCAGGAGAGCGCAGCCTATCGACCGCGTGTCACTCAAACCTCCGGCTCGCTGTTCGTACAGAAACTCGTTAGGCCTTTAATAGGCGGGTTCATGGCCTTGGCTCCGACCCCGGGGGAATATTACCTTTGGCTTCTCGCCGTGCCGTGGGCTTGGAGAATGGACTGATAGAGGAGAAGGAGTAATCCGACTCCTATAATTGCCTGTCTGGGCTGACATTTGTAGTTAGAGGAGAAGGGAGGGCCTCCCAGACCGCAGGGATAACAAAATCATTATCTGCGCGTAATGCTACTCTGCTACAGGGATATGTCTCGTCATTTAACGTTAAAAAAGGAGAAAAGAAAACGTGACGCTAATGTATTATGTCGCATAGAAGCATCTGGCTCCCTGCAGTCCGTAGCCTGTAGTCTGTCTATTCAGCCTCTTTATGAGCCTGTTATGAATGTATCTGATTGAGGGACTAATTTATCTCTGCCGAACCGTTCGCTTGAAAAGAAACGTTTTTGCTGCCTTATGAAATGTAACCCGCTTTCTTCCCGATTATCTTGAGAAGGAAGAAGGGGAAAAAGGCTTTTTCTTCACCCTTAAGCCATTGACTTAACATCTGGGTCGGTATTCATCGCGCATAAGCGACCTCTGAATGGCCACGGTCTCTGTGTGTGTGTGTGTGTGTGTGTGTTCTCTCTCTCTCTCTCTCTCTCTCTTTCTCTCTCTCTCTCTCTCTCCCTGTGTGTGGTGTGCTCTCTCTCTCTCTCTCTGTGTGTGTGTGCTCTCTCTCTCTCTCTCTCTCTCTCTCTCTCTCTCTCTCTCTCCCTGTGTGTGGTGTGCTCTCTCTCTCTCTCTCTCTCTCTCTCTCTCTCTCTCTCTCTCTCTCCCTGTGTGTGGTGTTCTCTCTCTCCCTCTCTCTCTCTGTAAGTGTTCTCTCTCTCTCTCTCTCTCTCTCTCTCTCTCTCTCTCTCTCTCTCTCTCTCTCTCTCTCTCTCTCTCTCTCACACACACACACTCTCTCTCTCTCTCTCTCTCTCTCTCTCTCTCTCTCTCTCTCTCTCTCTCTCTCATGTTACAAGCCCCCGCGCGACCTGGCGTTAAGTGGCTCAGGAAATTGCTCTGACTCCCCCACATCAGTCAGCCTATAATGGCGGCATCGTGTTGCCTTCGAAAAAAAATGAATGGCAATAAAAAGGGGAGATGATAGCTGTCGAGGGTGAAGAGGGAAGTGGAGTTTTATTGAGCTTGGCTGCCTCTGGGTGGATGTGACCTGGCACGCTTCAGGCAGAAATGTGCTTTGAGCTGATAGATTAGGACAAAATGGCCGCAAAGCAGAGGCTCGGGAGTTTAATGAATCGCCTACAAATTTTGTTCGCAGTGGGGGAGACGTGAACTCAACAGTCACGGGTGTTTACTGGAGAGGATTAGACAACGTTTTTAATCACGTCAGGTTTCTGTGGCTTGTCCTGAAAGTCGACAAGCATTTCCCTGAAAGAAAATGGCCTACTTTCATAAGAAAGTCGAATTTATTTCAGGTCGATTCTTGTTGCAGACTAAAAAGAGTGAACCTTTAAGATTTATGGGATTTTTTTTATCAATCTCAATTTCCTGCCTTTAGAGAAAAGAAATCCATTTTTAAAGACTTGGATATAAGGTTTATAATCAGTGAATAATCTGATAAAAATCTGATATATCAAAGATATTTTGGTTTAAACTTCTTGCATCCACACATTGGTAAACGTTTTCCTACATAGCTGTGTCAATGGTATTAGTCTTTGCTTTATCTCTAGGGATGTGGTAGCTTAGTGGTTAAGGTGTTGGAATACTGATCAGAAGGTCATGAGTTTGAATCCCAGGTCCACCAAGCTGCCCCTGCTGGGCCCCTGGGCAAGGCCCTTAACCCTCAGTTGTATAAATTTTAAGTCATTCTGGATAAGGGTGTCTGATAAATACCGTAAATGAAATCTAACTAAAGTGATCACCTCGACAGAGCTTAAGTCCTTTTTTCCATCATTTTGAAACAGAGGGTCCAGGGAAGAATAGCCAGGGGTCTTTGTTTTTCTTTATTTTGTTATAGATTGAAATCACATCATAAAAGTCGTTCGGCCGTTTTTATTAGTAATTCTTCTTCTTGCATTGTATCTGCACTGTATTCTGTAGTCTAGTGTTACTATGTCGGATTTCTCTTTCATGCGATGAATGTTATTTTGAATGTCACTTTTTGTTTTTCGGAGAAAAAACCTTACATCCATCCCTCGTCACAGTGACATGGCCTTTAACTTCTCACGGAAAATTAGAACCAGAACCTCTAAGGACATCACAGATATTTGAATATAAACATAGTTAATGTGTTTAGGGATGGAGGTTATCTTTAACATACAGCTTGGTTAGCGAGCTGCAGAGCTCTATATACCTAAAGAATGCTGTAATGTTTTTGAGACAACAATCTGTGTGTGGCAGGAAGACATTAGCATCCTGTTGAAGAGTCAGGACAGAGCAATCACTTAGGGTTCAAACATTAATATGCTACATAATGTTGCTATCTGTTAGACTGAATTCTGATAGAAAAATTGGATATTTCTTGCAATTAACTAAAAATGTATTAAACATACTGGTTTAAGGTCATTGGTGAAGTGGTTGGTTAAAAAAAGGCTGACATTCATTTTCTGGCATTGAAAAGAAAGTGCAGTGATAATGTTGACGGATCATGTTTTATTAGCTATTTCCTGAGGGAGAGGGAGAAAACACAACCTTCCGGTAAATTGGAACGATTACAGTCAGAGTAACGATTTTTATCAGGAGCAACGTTATGTGATATTCTTTTGCATCAGCAGAACCTGAAAATGTCTTTCATATTCACTTGTGGTTGAGTACACGAGCCGTAATTGGGTTATCAATAGGTCATGTTTGGAGGTTTGTATTATACATCTGTGTCATTTGTAAGCTATTTCACACAATGTGTGTGTGCGTGTGTGAGTGAGTGTGTGTGTGTGTGTGTGTGTGTGTGTGTGTGTGTGTGTGTGTGTACACAATGTGCCAGCTGTTTGGTGACCCATGAGCGGCGGGTGGGCAGAGGACCCCATTAACCCAGCTTGAACTGGGCTCAGTTTTGCAGATTAAGCAGGTCAGAAAGAGTGGAATTAGCTTCTCCTGGAGAACATCTGATCGCAAAGCCTCATCCAATTACAGACTTATGTCCAGCAAATAAGATCCGTGAGTAAACAGACACCGAGTACTCTTAGCCAACAGGAGCCACTGGATAAGGGCATGGTAATTAAATTTTGATGCCAATTAACAGGTAATAATAATGCATAATTAATCAAAACAGAAAATGTATGCAATTTTTATTGTGACAATGTTTCACATCACTGATGCCAAATGACAAGTCTGAAAAAGGAAAACAGACATAACGAGTCGGTCAGTATTATGGATATCATGAGTATTAATGTATGATTACTGTCAATTACGCTCAAGCTCATGACACAAATTAACATATAGTCCATTTTTTTAACATTCTATGTTTTTTTTGTTTGTTTGTTTGAATGGTACTTAGCTAATAAATGGATGATTTAATAAATGGATGACGTACCATATTTCACTTTATAGGACTTATATTGGACTTTAATTGAGCACAAGAGAAGTGTTGAACCCAGATATTGTCCATACTAAAAAAAAAAATCTTTTCAGAAACTGCAATAAAATTGATCAGAAAAAATACTTTTGGTCTAAATACTAATTGAAACGGTGAGTTCTCAGGGTCTATTCTGATATTTACCAAGGTTTAACCTGAAATATTTTTCAGAAATTTCGCAGAAAGCCAAACTTTGTAGGGTTATACCTTGTCCTTGAGGAGCAAGGCAAATAATACATCAAGGTTATAGATAGATTTAAGTCTATACTTGTGAGTTTACTTTATTAAAGTCCTGCTGTCTTTTTGGTACATGTAGGTAGGCTCTTAGAATTTAACAGTATGCTTGTATTGTAACTAATAACAGTAAAATTGTTGCCTGCATTAGTATTAGGCAATAACTAAATATCACACTCAAGTTAAAACAGAAAATTACAGATTACATGTAATTTTAGGAAATATCTGTGTATATAATTACGTGTATAAAATGCAGCTTACCTTACCTAAATGAGACAAATGTGAATAAACACTATTAGACCTCAGTGCAGCTAAAATAAAAAAAATGTGATTAGTTAAAAGGTGTTGATTATTTTTTATATATAACATATAAAATAGTAATGCACTTACTCCAGTATATCATATTTGTAGTAACACCCATTCACAGGAGTGAATTATATTATTATTAATATTATTGTATTAATAAATTATGGTTATTATTTTTTAACAAAGGACCATGTATAACCGTGGAAATGTGTAATATATAAACGAAATATAAAAATATTATAAAATGAAATATAATTATGTGGAAATGTTAAGGAAACTCTGAGTTAGTTTTTCACATTCAAGCCATTAGGTTGTTGATTATTTTCCTAAAACAATACACCACTTCATTCATGTTTTATTGCTTATATAATAAACAGTTAGTATGAATGTGACAAGATAACATCCACAGATTAATTTCAGTCTTCTTTGTTTAAACTTCAAGTTCAAATGGGATTTTCTCTTTCAGGAATCAGAACCGTTCAATGTTTCAGATTACTCACTGTAATTTTAACTGGGTAAGATCGTAAAAGAGTGGAAGTGACAATGAAACATTTATTAATCAAGTCCATATTTTGAATAAAACTGACAATCAACCGGTCTGCTGCTTTTCTGTAATTGGACTGAATGTTTTTTAGTCGCCTGTGACACAGCTTGTGTGGGCCTAATTTGTCCTCTCTCATCTCTGAACAGCTTGAGCATCAGTGTTATCTTAGACATTTCCCTCCTCCGCTTCTATCCTCCCACCACGTTCCTTCAAATTCAGCTGACAGGCTAACCAGAGCAACCTCAGTGATCTCCTTTGATGTCGACTCCTTGGAGAGATGTGAAATGGGGGAAAAAAGGCGCTCGCTCCAAAGCACCACTGATAAGGACCTAATCAGCTGCCGTGGCGCCTTCCATTTAGTGCACCCTGTGAAAAAAATCATCTGTCACTGAGCTAGCATGCCGCTCGTGTCAGACTCCATATTCTCCTGTCGAACGGCTAATTTCTCACGTGGCGTAGAATTTATCTTCCTGCCGAAGCTGTCCTGACAGGTTTGTTATCGGTTGGCCTGCTCGCCGAACCCTGGGGAGATGAGGCGTAGCTATTAGCCGACGGGAATCGGAGTGCGTAAATGTCAAGTAAGCTGTCATTGCTATGAGGGAAGCCAAGAGACTGTGTTAAAGGCTGACATATTCAGTGTGGTAAACACCATGGCGAATCTCACCTGTCACAAGCCATTTGTAATATTCCATTTTAGTTGTTGGTGAAAGCAAGAGGGAGATAATAGCTTGTGATGGACCATTCCTCATGAAGGATGTGCACTGTTCTTATGAAATTCCACTCTCGTCACTAAAACAAGAAGAAATTATTTGTAAGATGCTTTTTATCATTAAGCACGAGAAAGCTGTCACAAAAAAGTGCATAAAACCACAACAGCTGGCGAATATATAAACAGAATATATATACCATTCCATTCCTGTGTGTGTGTGTGTGTGTGTGTGTGTGTGTGTGTGTGTATATATATATATATATATATATATATATATATATATATATATATATATATATATATATATATAGTTTTTTCCCATTTGCTGATACCCATACTCATCACTTGCTCTTTTGGTCAGTTCATAAACCTTTTGTTCAATGAGTAGAAGCAGCTCGTGCCACCCGCCTCTGAGCTAATGGATGACCCTTCAGGGCATCTTGCCTTGGCCTCTGTTAGACTGCAGGTCCCTGATGGACAAACACTGAGAGCAGGGTTAATTGCTTCTTGCAACACAGAATTATCAAAATGATTGTAAGTAAGGTCCTACTGGACCTTCTGACCATCAGTCAACAAGAGCATTGAGAATGATCAGAGTCAAGTGGCTGGCACAAATTTAGCTACGTTCCCATTTGGGAAATTATTCCAGTAATTGAGGGAGAGAGATACATTTATTGTTGTCCCAAGGGGAGAGTACACATTTATTCATTCCTAATTCAAAGCTTGTCAGAGCATACTATAATTGTCAGTGTTTTTGTTCTCTGCACCGATGTGCAGTGCTGGATGTCAGCATCATCAGATTGAAAGGAGTAATAGTAGTGACTTTTCACCTTTCCTGGGGAGGACCTTCAAAAAGCCTGGACTAGATATTTTGTTTGGAGCTTCAGTTTGAAGTTTCTAGATAAATAGAATAATAACTAAACAAATATTAGAATAGGAAATTGAGTAGACTGAATTTTTCATCAATAAAATATATTGGTAGTCATCATAAATATGCCTTTCCTTATGAAAATAAGTTGCAAGGAAAGAAGAAAGCATGAGGGGAAAAACAATTCGTAAGTAGTTTCTTTCTAAAAACCACCCGATCCTAATTTTTTTTAGGGGGGGGGCAACCCTCAGAGTATCTCCATATGCAGGCCCAGAGTTTTGTGCTATGCTGTTTCTGAGTGCTGAGAGTCTTCTTCAACGCAACATGTCTGAGTGCAACTATAGAGCTGACAGATGGTAAGCATCCCAAGGACGTTGGCAACGCCAAGCCTCCCACAGAGCTATCACAGAACACAATTTGTTTCGCCGCGACTGTGTGCCAAGGTGTCCTCAGCAGTGGGCCAGCTATGCTCTGTTCTCTCTCATAAGCATGCAGGAGCAGAGCAGAGAGAGGTGCAATCTCACCAGGCAAAGAGCCTCTTCGGCGAGAAGCTCCAGGCTAGCAATCAAGGCGTAAGCCAACACACATATTGACAGCATTTCTAATGCATTCCTGATTATGCAGCTTCTTCCTTCACAGTTTGATGGAAAAAGTATTTTGGCCAAGACAGTTTTTGGCATCTTTATAGGCTCCAACTAAAAAAGAAATGAGGCCAGTGCCAAGTTGACTATCTTTTCTATGCTACACACTGAGAGCTCTTGCCCAGATTTTCAGTGAAAATTACCACTCCACATGCTGACAAGGAGAGTTACAGTTCTGCGTTACAGATATCTGTTCCATATTGGCATCCCAAGCTGCTTTGCTTCTTTCCGGTCGGAATGGCAGAGGGCGTTGGTGGCCACGTCCCGATCTGTCTCCATAATGTATGAGCTGCTGGAGAGGCTCATCATTAGGCTCCGGCGGTGTGTCTCGGCCAGGCTGGAGACGGCTCCTGGACAGAGCTGTAAATTGGATGGGCTGCCCCTGCTGAGCTGAGCGGCAGAGTCAGTGCTGTGCGAATTAGGGAGCTGTGCGAATTGGCGCTGCTGTCAATTATAGCGTTGGCACGGCACTGCCACAGCAAACGCACCCGCTTCACCGTGGCTGTCATTACCAGCACTGGCAGACTCCCAGCCCTCTGTCATATGCGCACAGTCAGGGCGCCTCCGTCTGCTCACCACGCCGGGCATTGGGGAAGGTGGGGGTAAATGGACCTTGAAATTGATATTGGGCGGGAGGACTCACAAGCTCTTTTATTCCCCCATCCACCCACCTACCCAAAATCCACAGGCGAAACGCAGAACTAATTTCCAAAGGGGTTTTTGTTATTTCACATATATCAGCCTGCTATTACGGTAAATGGCATGCCAAAATGGATGCCCAGCTTTTTGTACTTGTAGAATCTATCATTAAGTAGCATTAAATCTGGCATTGAAGTTTACATAATTCATTGAACAGAAAGCGTGTGAATGGAAAAGTTCAAGGTCATTTATAAGATCTGGTTAAAGTTGATCGATTCTTGTGTATGTGTATAAACTGCACCTAAACAGGCCAAAACTGGGAACACCTTCAAGATCAATATGTTAAACCTTCTGAGATTTACAGTGAAATATAGAGATGTCTGCTCCTATCTGGTCAAAACCATTTTGTGTGTGTGTTTGTTTGTGTGTCTCAGGCTTCAGTTCACTGCTGCCAACCGAGAGAGGGTAAGAAAGAGCTTTCCCAGTCTGTCAGTTCATGATTTCTCCCCTGTGTTTTCATCGACAGTACACCAGAGGCCATTGTCACAGATGACATATCACCATTTGCATGATTTTGTTTTTTTTCTAGGGCTATTTGAATGTACTTGGACCGTAATTTGTTCTTGGCTGATAATATGACCCTTAGCGAAGCAAGATCATGGGGCGACTGAAGTGATATTTTCTGTTAATGACGGTCATAGATCATTTTTGACGGCAAGGGTTTAGAGGCTAGCACATCGCCGTGGCCTCCTCAGGGACTCAGCTGCCATAAAGCAGCGAGACATAAGGACCCTGCGGAGAGCAGAGCAATTTCACAAGCTTATCCGGAGACCTCAGTGGCTTGAGGCTGCGCCTCTCACTGTCCTGGTGATTAATACCTCCCAAGTCCCATCATCTTTCTTCATGCTCTCCCTGGGCTGGTGCACTGCATTAGCGCTGGTCTAGATGTCCTCAAGGTGGAATGCTGCAATCATTTTCAGCATATAGGGCTACTAGCAGGGGAGTGTGCTGTGATTTGAAATATGGAGAGATCAAGCCATAGCACTTTAACTCTACTGGTGGAAAAGGAAGGGTGGGCCACCTCTATATGCCAAAGAGCAAGGGTACATAGCAGTCCAGATTGAAAACTGTAGGATGCAAAGGTGAGGGTTAACTAAAAAGCTTTATCACAGCCTGCAGCAACAGTTGCTCAATCTGCAGTTTACAGCTTTCCACTGATTGATGATCAAGCCGAAACTGGATTTAATGTGTGTGTATGTGTGTGTAGGTTTGGGTTGCAGAATGGATTTAGCTGCAAAGCAAAGGTGAAGATGTACCTTCCAACCAAAGTGACATGAAAATATGACATGGTTGATAGTTTGTCTAGGTCCTGCCTCTTTTTTAAGCGTAAAATCTCTTATTCTGTATCTTTCCTTATCCTTATTCTCTATTGTGTTTTTCTGAAAGATTTCTATGTGACGAAAAATGCTGAAGAATTTCACCTCTTTGCTGTCTCTCCACTTCTATCTGCACTCATGACTGCAATGGGAGCTGCGTGATTATGATGGAAATCTCACAAGCCATTACCATGAAGAGGCCGGGCCCGATGCAGACAGCTTAATGGGCTCATTTGTAATTGGTAGGGGGCAATGACTAAGCTACCATGCTCTTTGTCTGATGGAGTATAGAGGCATGCATGCAAATGTGACAAATGAATAGGGATGGAGCCTCTCAGGTTTTTTCCACTTCTTCATCTTTCCAAGCCAGCAGAGTGACCTTGAGAGACTATGCAATAGGTGTTAAGAATCAGCATAAAGGGCTGTTAACACTGGGGGTAATGAATGGAAAGGAGCAATTCAGGACATCTAAAGGGCCATATTCATTAGCTGTCACATGTATTACCTCCAAGAAGAAGGGTGATGTGCAGAGCAGCCAGTAAAACATGATGGTAGTACATTTATGTTCATACCCACATGCACCACCAGAATGTAACATAAGCCTGCTGCAACATGTTTCCAATCCGTTAGCAAATTCGACACTGAATATACAGTTACACTTGTCAGCGCCAACTGATGGCAAGAGAAACTGGGTGAGGTCCTTACAAAAGTCAGAAATATTTCACTTGTCACTGGTGCAGATAGCTAATAATAAGACCTGCATATTTTAGCATTATGCTCCAGGGACCTTATAACTTGATGAGAATATTCAGTTTTTTGGGTTTTTTTTTAAACTTCGTCATGAATAATCTTGTTAATGTCGTTCATCAGCCTGGCAGGCAGGAAAAATACGCTCCTTTGTTAGAGGTGCTTTTTTGTGTGTGTGGCATTGGAAGAGAGCCTGTTCATCACAGATGTCCAGGGAGAATTACACAAGTGGCTCGTTAATGAACGGCTGAGCGGTCTCGGGAGGAGGCCACTGAGGCAGCTCTTTAATGAGCTGGGAACCTAAACACTGCCAAAGTTTACCCTGACCCTGCCTCTTAGTCCCGGGTCAGTCGGAAGAGCGATTCAATTCAGGGCCACTGAAGCAGAGGGGAATGGCATCACGCTGATTTTCCCTTTTCAGCTCCCAAGGCAGGAATAATGCACTTTTGTGCCACGCATCCTTGGGAATTATGGCTCCTAATTTGATTAGGCGAGATTTGATTAACTGGAAAATGGGGATTTCACTAAAACTTTCACATGCTTAATTTATCCAAAGCGGAGCAGACGCAACATTGTATCATCCAAACCAAAGGGCATATGGGAAGCCTTTTCACTCGTTAGATGGGCTTTGAAATCCAAGAGGACTGGCATTTCGCTATGGTTCTCAAAGAAGTCCAAATTCCTTTGATTTACTTAGGCTAGCGTTGATAATCATTTGGCAGTGCCATTTTCTGTGGGCCAGTGATGCTTTGCAGTCATTTAGAATGCATAAAAGAACCTTTGCTGACCAGGGTCTTAGCATACATTCACTCCTGATGATGGATTGGGGCAAGAATTTTAATTTGTAGAGGCTAGAAAGGCAGGTCGTTTAAATCTTGACCTGAGTTTAGCCCACGCTTTACAATACACAGGGCTGATATACTTCTTATCAAGGCTGACTGGCCATTAATAATAGTCAATAAGAGTCACAGGCCATTACATCCGAGCGTTTATGGAGGACATGTGCTACTCCAGAGGGCCACTATGTCTATTAACAGTTATCTACTTTAATCAGCTCTCTGTCTCTTTGGGCCATCAGGCCAGACTTGCATGTTGAAATTAATAGCCAGACTCGGGCTGAAGGCTAAGACATCAGTTTACTCCTCCTCCAGACAGAAAATCGGTGAAAGCAATCAGGCCAAGCTGCACTAATGACTTTGCCTTTGAGGCAGGTCTATAAGATTTGCCTCATATTTTTTCAAAGAGATGAGCATGTTGTGTTTTTTGGTGAGTTTGAGGGCGTACTAAACTGCATGCGACATTGTTATGAGACCATTCTGGTTCATTATCATAAAAACATGATTTAGAAAGGATTCATGCAAATGGGCACTCGGCTCATCAAGAGACTTGCGCATTCTCTCTGCAGCTCAATTTCCGTGATTATGTGTGCCTCAGGTTTGCAGCCTTTGAGAATAATTACACATTTATTAGAAACTGACAGTTTTGAGACATGCAATTGTTTCCTAGAGGTATTAAAACAAATGTTGAAGAAATAAGGCTATTGGAAAGTTTTGTCCTTACGCCTCAGTGTCTAATGAATGAATTTAATCTTATTAAAGATCTAATAGCTAGTCAAAAGAAGATGATTTGAAAAACTGGTTTGGAAACCAATTAAGCATCTTCTCTACTTAGAAAAGAGATACAAGGAGTTATAAAGCCATGGAGCTTTATGTCTGAGTTTCTTAGCAGGCCAGAGTTTGGATGCAACACTAACATAAAGGACCATTGTTTTAGTTGCCAAATACACAAGTTGTATTTATTCACACAGTTTAATGTTGACTGGTTTATTTCCCAATTGCATTTCTTTTGCATACAATCAAAAACCAGTGCCAAAAACTGATTAAAACATTCTGCTTTTAATTATTTACTGACTTTAATGTTCATTTTCAAGTGTTCTTACACAAGCACTCTCTAGCACAGAATCTAGATGATGAACATTATCCACTTATTATCCAAATCACATGCAGGAGAACAGGAACACAGTTCAGCATACAATATTACACCACTGTATAACAGAATGTGTTTTACTGCCAAACAAACACTTGTATGTAAATGTGCTATGATAGTAGAAAATGCACATTCTATCAGAATATTTTTGTTAGATAGGTGTTAATTGTCCTTTTTCAAAGAAAATAACCATAACCCAGGTATTATCGGTATGTGACAGCTCTTATAAGATCCAAGCCTTGTTAATCCAACAGCAGCACACAAGGTTTTATGTACAGTATGTTTATTTATTGTCTTTATTTGATATTTAGGATTAAACTCTGATTACAGGGGATCTGATGATGTAGGACAGAATGGTTTTAAATCCCCTGTTGTCACTCTGATCTTTTCTACTCTAAAAGCTGAACAGCAAATCAACTATACCATCAGTCAAGCCTCCGGCAAATAAAATTGGAACCATTTTCTTTGGTGATGGAAGGAAATGGCAGTCGCCTGCCGTTCTCTATCCTTTTTTCCCCTCCCTTCTTGATCAGCCTCCCGGTGTGCGCCATCAGCCGAAGGAAGTGGAGGCCATTTTTCCTCAGGCCTGTCGACTCGCCGAGGCTCTGCGTCCCGCTGAGGAGTCGCGAATAACAGCCCCTGTCTCAGCGGGAGAGACCACGGCGCCTCCAACAAGGCCTCGCTCTGTTCAGGGCCTTGGTGAGATGCAATTAGACACCCCCACAGGGCCTGAAAGAGAGAGAGGGAGGGACCTCCCTGCTGGCCTGGACAGCCTGAGGGCTTTGAAGTCCTCCGCCATCTCTCTTCTGCTCTATGAGGGGCGCCGTTAGGGACGAGAAGCCGTGGGCAAACTGCTGCGCATGCAGCTTGCCTTTAATCTTCACCTACAGCCTTTTTTGGTTAGATGTTATTTGACCACAGGCTCATTTCCCTGTGGAGAAACTGGGGGATATTGTGTGATCATGGCCTACTTTGTGTTTTTATATGCAAAGTCTGGTAGGAAGAAATCCAGAACCTGTGGCCTGATCTTGTAGAGATTTGGCCACTCATCCGAGGAGTTTCATCAGTTTAGTGATGAATTAGATTAGTGGTCTTGTGTCTTCAACATTTCACCTCAAGTCCAATAGAAATTTAACCGTGTCATTTGAATAACTGCAGCCTTTATTAATAATATATTTATTATGCTTATTTATTATGCTCTTTTCAGCCATCACCATCACAAGCCGTACTGCAGTAAGAAGAAAGAGCAGTTGTTGGGTGTGGATGAAGGCTGTATGAGCAAGTGGTAAGGCTATATAGGAGTTTATAAAGACTACACAGCAGGCTTGAATGCCTTGGCAGTGGCCATCTTAGCACACCACTATTAATTATTATTGTGACGTTGTGTCACTTTACTGAGAGGTCTCTTTCTGTGTGAACCAGAAAATCCTCATCACCATACTGAGCCTATTCAAACTCCCCTCAGGCCATCACCTCCTTCTAATTAAAGAGGACAGACCTACAGTCTACAGGCTTGTCTATGGCCATGTTTCATATACTGGTGAAGGCCAAATATCCCCACAAGGATAGGAATATAACGATTTTGTCCTTGTGGGGACTTCTGACCTGTCCCAGTTCCTTAAAAAGGAAAACCTTCTTTTTTGATACTCAGTTTATGATTAGGGTAAAAATTCAGGTGTAGACGTAGCTTCAATTAGCTGCAGGTCAGAGACATCGACGATCCTCACATGGACGGTCCTCACAAGGATGGTAAGCTAAATAATGTGTGTATGTGTGTGTGTGTTATGTGTGCGTGTGTGTGAGGGATAAAGGGCATGACTCGGAGCAGGTGTCTGCTGTGCTGGTCGGTGTATTGCGCTGCCTTCACCCTGCTGGGCGGAGGGACGGAGTGAAAGAGGGAGGGAGTGAAAGAGGAAGGGAGGGAAGTGCACTACTGAGGGTGGAGATCGAGACGGAAGTGCAGAACAGCATTCGTTTTTCAGCGATCGATCGTTCGTCTGCGTGCTGCCTACCTGCGTGGCGGAGACGCGCTTCGGCGGGAAAAGCGCTTCCTTAAGCGTTGGACGCGCGCGCGCCCTCACGTAAAAGAAGGGCGGCCTCACGCGCTGCCGCTGCTGCTTCTTCTTCATCTTCATCTTCTTCAGCGGACCCGGATTTAATGTTTCACATGTAAGCGATCTGGGAGAAACCCGAGCCTGCGCCACTCCAGGGATCCTTTTTGTTGTTGTTGCTGTTTTTTTTAATGGATATGAGCTTTCTTAACAATGGACGTGGTAATAAACGTCGTTTTCCGGTCTTAATATCCTGCTAAATCCGAGGAATAAAAGAGCGGGGAAAGTCGTTTAACGGTCTCGTAGCTCTGCGGAAACTCTCCGACTTCTGAGCGGCTTCTTTTGTCCTTCCCAACACACCAACTTTCTTTCTCCACTCGTGGCTACGTGGGCTACAGCTAGAGTCAAAAACACGCACGCGCGCACGCACACACACACACATACACACACGGGAAGACGCACGGAAGGATTGAGAATAAATATATACTTTGTTGGAATTTGTTGTGTGTTTGTGGATTATAACGCAGAAGAGGAGCAGGCGGAACGTCATGTCCCTCTTTGTACTGTTTTGTCTGTGAATTCGGTAAGTAAACATCAAAATGGCTTCAGTCAAATAAACTAGACGGTAAAACATCGGGATTTTAATATAGACAGAAACACGTTGAAAGAAAAAGGTTTCATTGCCAACATCAGACCTGCAAACCTACTTCACTGTTTACTTGACATAAACTGTCATAACTACTAACCAATAAAGATTCAAATGTTCTATACAACAATAACAACAACAACAACAACAACAACAACAATAATAATAATAATAATAATAATAATAATAATAATAACCTCATATATGTCCTTTAACTCTCAACCTTCAACTGTATTTAATACCATTTCTTTGTTATTACCAGACAGTATGCTATCTATCTATCTATCTATCTATCTATCTATTCTATGCATGCCATTAGAGTTTTAATATCAAATGAATCCATGTACTTGGTTCTGGAGAATGCTTTGAAACACATTTCTGTTTATTTCCCAGACAGGACATCATTTGGATTTTACTTAATGCGACAATGCATTATATTACAATAATATCTGAACTAATTGTTCTGAGGTTTCTCTTCGATTTTCTGCATACAATCAAACCATGTGATAAGAAAGAACCCTCAGTTTGCTTTTTGATAGACTGAAATACACACAACTCGTCAAACTATCATGTTTATGTGGCTTAAAATATCACGTAAAGCCAATTACTTGAAATTGTCATAACCTCCGCAGTCAACATTAGCACAAATTTTCACACAGCAGACAAGAGCCCTGTTATAACCTGAACATCCATTAATGGCAAGGTCATTTTAGTAGTTCCTCACCATGATGAGTTCTTTTGATTCTTTTTAACCAAGGACAGCTTAGCTGAGATTTAACCGTAAATAAACTCACAAGTTGACTAAGTGCAATTATTTACCCTGTTCCTTTCAGGATGTTCTTTTCAGTGTAATTTATGAGGCCCTGAGCACTCACTAAAAGCTGTAAACATGGTGCTTCTTAGGATATGTGATGTGTTTTATAGAGACATTTAATATTCCAGTAGCTTGTGAAACAAGTCCTAGTGTGTTGACATTGCTATAATAACGTTCCATTAGATTGATTATTCGTTGGACAGCTTATTAAAGTCTCCCAAAGTTTATAAAAAATGGGCATACTTGTTCTGATAAAAAAAGAAAAATCAAACTCAGACGCCAGACTTTACTCCATTTCACTCAAATCATCTCAGATCTGTAATGTTATTGTGTGTCTGAGTGCTGCTGAAATATAGAAACGTTATATCTCCTATTAGCTTTGAGCAGATGGCATGGTGAGAAATCCCCAAGGACCAAGGAGAAGACTGCAAAATGCAATATCTTGTTAACCAATTAGTGTCCTGATAACTTAAGGAAGTGTGTGTGGTAAGCCAACTGTGTGCTAGTAATCGCTAAAATAATTGGATTGGAAGACAGAACCATTACTATGAATCATGTCAACATTAGTGAAGGTTACAGAGACTTTGTTACTCATGACATTTTGATAAATGCAGTTACTAAAATGCATTTAATAGACAGTCATAAGAGGTAAAATACGACCACTGAGGTAATACATTAACATTTGCTTTGTGTTGCCTTTGCTCTTTAAGACTGTGAAAACCGAAGCACTTAAGAACGTAAAAAGATTATGGTTATACGGTCTCCAGTGTTGGTTAATGGTATTTAGGTCTTTAAATTAGAGACGGTGCTTTAAAAAAGGTGCTGTCTAGCACATGTGTCAGCAGGAGACAAAGCCTGGCTTGTGACCCCAAACACTGAAAGCAAGGCCTGCTGGGATTCCAGGGTCGGGGTGACCATCAACCTGCTGAGCCAGAGCTCCACGTGAAATGCTAGTGAATGCCGATACCTTCCTTTAACAGATAACGCCAGAGGTGTGAGGCATTAAAGACCTTCCTTGTGACTAAATGCCACTGTGCAGGATCTATAATTGGACGCAGAACCCAGACTGACTGGAAAGCATTTTATTTTTTCATAGATTTATCCAGTTGCATCATATGGTATATTTGAGTCTTGCAACGCCTATGGGCCATCATAGTGCACTTGAGTTAAAGGGCATTTTCTTAAGTTACAGCCAATTTTCCTTAAAGTAATTCTTGGAATCCACTTTAAAAGGACAGCTGTGACGATTACCAAGCTTTAAACAGCAATCTATAGAGAACTATTTTCCAAATATAGTCTTATGTGATGTAACACTTACTGCCTGTATGTTGTATGACTCCAGTTTGATTATCCCTGGTTTATGATATCTAATATCACATGGTGCAGCCACTGTAACAGCGTCACTGAGCAATGTTAGTCGCTCTGTGACTGATAGCACTGATCTCTAAAGCATGTAAGCTTTAAAAGGTTTAAAAGTCATGGGTTCATGCTCTGGTTGGTGGTGGCCTAGTTACATTAGCATTCTGTTGATATGGGATATGTGTCTGTGCTGTTGGTATGGCGCTTCTGCTGAGGTACCATTTAAAGTAAGATAAGGTCCCAGCAGAGCTAAACTGCAGCTCATCCACTTGGCTGAAACCCAGCTGTCAAATGCTGACAGCTTCCCTCAGCGCAGAAGTCTTACCTTGTCACTGCCTGGAATAACTGGAGCGGCTATTTGTGGAACTGTTTTTTGGCCCCAGCTTCGGTATTGCTCACATTGTGTGGCAGCTGGCCATGGACGAAGGTTTTTGCACCTTTGTAACTACTGTGATCTATGTTTATTAAAAGGACATGCAGAATGTATCCATTCATGTAGGCTCACATGGGCTCTACATGATGTACTGCTTAAGGTGTTGAAATCTCATGTGTCCTGACATGGACACCATTAATGTTGTTGCAACCCAATGGTAGCTTGTATATTCTATTTTTATTTTAATACTTTGTCAACAGAAAACTCTTTGCAAAGGACTTTTGGAAAGCCTGTTATAAAATATGCCTGAAAGCTTTTGATACAAAATCCATTTCCTGCACATTCAGGGCTCTAAATTTTCCAAGAACTATTGTGAGGCATTCCAAGAAAGTGAGGCATTTGGCCTCTACAGATTCATAGCCAGAGCTCTTAATGCGGAAAAACCAACATGCAATGGAATGTCAAACCTCATTTAAAGGCTATGAATGGCCTACTCATACTGGAATCGGTGCAAATATGTACAGCAGTAAAACTGTTATGTTTAAATGTGTAACCTGGAAAATATATATATATATATATATATATATATATATATATATATATATATATATATATATATATATATATATATATATATATCCCCAAATATCTCATGATTTCAAGTTTGTCCTGCATACATTTCAAACACTACATTTAAAAAAAAAAGATATGATACAGGGCACAATGCCATAAATGTCTCTTTTTTTTTTTTTTTTAACCACAACTCTAGAATAACATCTATTTTTAATTTAATATTAGGGATTTCTCACAAAAGCTTTCTGTTGCCAGGCCAAGAAGGCAGAGCTTTAAGTGCAGACTTAATTGCAACTGGCTCATAGATGATGCATAGGAAATAACCCATCCAAGGCCACTGCATGATATATTAATTCTCAGTCCAGCAGAGACATAGGTATGAATGTTAGTACAGATGGATCCTGAGAGACTGCAGAGCCTGCACAGGGTTCACATTGTTCTCGTGGTAACCTGAGCTGAGCCAGGCATCAGTGAAGGGGAGGGAGCGATGGTGTGCAGCCAAGGTGGACTCTGTTGAGAGATCAGCAAGACAGCTGCTCATTCGGGAGCTTTCAGCGCGGCTCAAATAAATACTTTGACTACCTAACTTACGAGGGTTAAGATCCCACACACACGTTAGAGCCGCAACTGCAGCAGCTCGTCATGTTGGGCCAGTGGAAGCAGCCCAGCCCTTTCTCATTTGTAAGGTCATTCTTTAAAGCCATCCATTATAAGGAAGGAGTGGAGGGAGTCCCTGGGGTCCTCTGGGCTGCAGATTGTTATACTAGCGTACTAGGGGGATTGGTTTCTAGGAAGCAGGCGGCACGACACATCCCAGAGGCATTGACAGCTATTGTGTGCATGCCCGCCCTACATCACTGCCGCTAATCTCTAACTGAGAGAAACCTGACCGCTAAATAATGGAAGAGCTCAATGCCAGCGCACTCACCTATTTCCTGGCATGGACCAATTTGCTTGCTGCAATTCATGTGTTCTTTTCAAAGTCTTCTGTCTTACACAGTACATTGAGAAAGGGATTATCTTCGATGCCAAGGCTGTTTTGCTCAAGTAACCCAGTATGTTTTATTGAATGCAGCCAAAGTTTTCTCAGGTCTAGATAGTCTGTTAATAACAACAGTACAATCGTGTTGAAAACGATGTTCGAAAATTCTTATTTAATTTGGTGTGTAAGAACTCAGTGCCTTGTAAATTGTGATTGATGTTAGTAATGTTCTGTGGTGCATTCGACATCAAACAGACTTAGTGTTGGGGGAGTGTGTTTTCTTGCCAGAGAGCGAGAGAGAGAGGCAGAGACATAAGGGAAGTCTTCGCTTAGACTGTGTGTTACCCTACACCACAGACAGTGAACTTTCAGACAGAAGTAGAGTATACAGAAAGAGCTCCCTGGTGCCTTATTTGAGAGACATAGAAATCCACTGGAGGAAAATTTCATTAACCCAGCTCGTTACACTCTAGCTGGACTGCAGACGTTCCGCACTTAAAGCAGCAGCTCTGCAAAGATGTAAAGTTTGCATTGCAGTAGATATCTGTGGAGGACTCAAAGGTATAGATTTTAACTAAATTAAAAACCTTGTGTGTCTCATAACATATTCTCCTCTTTACCTTCTGATATATTTCGTCCTGTTCTCTAAATATTATGAACTGTAGATCAAAGGTTATTTTATTGCTTGTAAAATAAATACTGGAAAGTTATTCAGTTTAAGTGTCTGCTGCACTGGAATGCAGTAACTTCATGTAATACTCAAATGTTGGACATATGTTGCTGTATATGTGAGAACAGTTCTGGACCAGATGCCCCTTTAGCTGACTGGGCCTCATTCACAGCTAAACTAAAAGCAACACGAGAAACTATCAGCGTGCAAGAACAACTGTTTCTCTGTTTCGGTCATTTGCCAGTTGCACTTAGGCAGTTCTGTCCACAAACCACCATGTAGCAGGAGATTTTACAGGCTGTCCCTTGTCCACTGTTGCCAGCGTAAACACTTTTTTACTCTCCTCTCCGTCTTTACGCAAGCTTTACCTCAGACCATTTTTGAATCCTCTGAATCTTTTCTTTTGTGTACACAGAAACCTCTTGCAATGGCTCCTTCACAAGATTTTCCTGTCACTCTAAGCAAGACAAAAATGTAGAGAACAAGAGTATTTAACCTTCAGCTAATCTCACCTTTGTGTGATTGGAGGGATTAGGCCATTAGACTCAGCATGCCTGGGAGGTTTAGCTCAGTAATGGGGTTGATGAATGACAAAAACTGCTTGGACAAGAGAGGCGCCGATTGAAATAGGAAGACACATTTGCTGGTGGGCTGACAGCTTGAGAAGCTTAACCCTAATACCTAACCTTCATCAAAGGAACATTAATGTACCATGACTCAAACTGGAAATAAGCACTTAGAGTCACAATCAGGAAATTCAGTAAAGTGGCAGCATCAAATTTTCTAAACGTCTAAAATGGTTGTAGTAATACTTCAGTCAGTATTTGATTTCAGAAATAAATGCAGAGAACTGAATTTAAAAGGTTTAAATGGTTTGAACAAAGCAGAAAAATGCAGCTCATCAGCTCACAATGTATTAAGTAAATATTCTTTTATAAAAAAAAAACCCTGATTGGGTTTAATTAAACATGCAAGAGCCAAAACAGAACAATATATCATTATTTCTGTACAATCATCTCTTTTATTAAACCTTGGAAATGCCACAAATCAACCAGCTCCACAATTACACAAGCATCACAAATCCACCAGCTCCACACTTATACAAGCGCCACAATTACACAAGCACCACAAATCCACCAGCTCCACAATTACACAAAGGTGCACTAAAGATTATTTTGTGGTCTATATCTCAAGTGCTTTGTAGCACAAAGGCATGTTCCTTGAGGCAGCGGTGCTCTTGTCTGCTGTTCTTCCTGGCGTTACCATGCTCACCCCCCTGTGGTTGCATCACCCCGCTCAATACAAACTGTTCACCAGGGGAGAAGCGACGCTCTGCAGAGGAGGAATAAGCTGTTCCTACTACTCCCTCCTCCATGGACCCCTGGTGCTTCCCAAAAGGAGCTTTACTTTAAGAGAGCCTAACCATCCATTATGGACCTCTCAAAAGACCTTTCACTCTAGATACAACAGGCTCCAGGAGGGAAAAAGGCCCGAATTGACAGCCCTACACAAAAGAGATTTACTGCTTATCTTCATGTGCATGAGTGGCATTCAAAAAGAGGTAATTGCAGGTTGTATACATCGGCAATCCTCCTGGGATTTCAGGCCTCCGCCCCATTTGCATTCACTATTGCCGCTCCCCTGGGAAGGTCCAGTAAATGTCAAAGTGACACCAACATTAGCCATTAAATGCTAGGTTTACTTTGAGTGCAGCAGAATTAAAAGAGCACGGCAGCGTAATGTCATGGAAAAGGTGCCGCAATAAAAGCAGAAAGGCTCGCTTTTATTTTCCTTAACCCCTGCTTTATTAGCTCTTTCAAATGACATGGCCCTCCCTGCCATACCCTATTCTGTTGCTTTTGTCCTGGCTGCATTACTGCAATGTGCTCTGCCCTGTTTAACAACATTAAACAGATAGCATTATACTAACATCCTTTCTTGGAACAACATGTTATCAAATGTAATTAGTGGATTATTAGTGGCCTCATCCTAAATTAGGTTATTGTCCATAATGCAGTCTCACTACACTGAATGAATTTATGTTCCAGTACTAGTCCACAGAGATGGGCAATAAACACTAGGGGTATAAATTGTGATACTTCAGCAAAGTTGCATTAAAGCATGGAAAATGTTTGTACTGACAAGATTTCATTGTGTCTCTTGCAGATATCAGTGATGTTAATGATACTACAGATAAAAGTCCAGACGAAATTGGGTTTGGAGATTTTACGCAAGGAAGACTAAAGTTCGGTCCTCTTTCCTGGTAGCAAAAGAAGGCACAGGAAAACATAAAACATCTTCACACACTAACTGTGCAGGAGAAACTTCCGAAGTAAAAGCTGTCATATAAAAGCCCCTGTGCTTGTGGGATCAGCAGGATTGCACCATGTTTTCTCCAACTGCAGCCTTAGCTCCTCCTCCACTCTTAACAGGAAATGCTCTAGCCGTGCCCGGTTCTTCTCCTGCAGGTCCCTATACAGGTACATCACAGCATGCTTTCATTTACATGTTTTACACTCCAAATGTGTGGATATTTGTGAAATATTGCGTTTGTCTAAGCTAAGTGTGCATTATTGTTGAAATTACAGAGCAGGACCTTCTGCGCCAAGAGCTGAACTCACGCTTCCTGGCCTCCCAGAATGTGGATAGAGGAACTCCTGTGGCTGCTCCATCGTACCTGCGCACCGAGTTCCACCAGCACCAGCATCAGCACCAGCACACACACCAACACACACACCAGCACACCTTCACCCCTTTCCCTCATCCGGCCATCCTGCCAGGTCCTGTAGCACCCCTGGTGCGTACCACCACCAGACATGTGAGGATGAGCTAACCAGGCTGTGTTTTCTTCTCCTAATGGTCACATTTCTAAATGTATAAATTAATTTGATTGCACTGGAGGACTAATGTGACTATAGTTAGTGGTTCTGTATTAGGACCAGATTTGTATTACAAATCTAGTGGATTTGTTGTTGCATATCTAGACCAAAAACATTGGATTTGAACCTCTGGTCTGTAAAATAACATTTTCTTCTTTTCTCTCCAGTTTGACAAATACCCACCAAAGGTCGACTCCTTTCACAGGCACAATGTATGTCTTACTTTTCATTCTACACATAGTGGCTTTTAACTTCTGACTAGATCAGGAATTTTTTCTGTTCATTCATTTCAGTTCATTATTAAAATCGTATTTGTAGTTAGAAAAATTGCATTATCACTCACCTTATGGACTAATAACCCACTATTCCACCATCTTTCACAGTTACTTCAGTCCTATCCTTCAGTAATGCCGGGAATGCCCCCCATGGTGCCCCCAACAGGGATATTCAGCTCTCTGCAAGGAGCCTTCCAGCCCAAGGTAATGCAGCTCCACATACACATACTTACAGACCAAGTTATCATTTTATTTCTTTATTTATTTTTTATTTATTATTAAAAGATCCTTTTGCTCAAAATTACACTTGGCTATATTTATCTTTGATAGTGTTTATAAAATATTAAATATTAAAAGCCTTTTCTGTGATGAATGCTATAGACTAGCTGACTTTGCAAATGATTTACTTTTTTTTTTAATATATTTTATAATACTCCATGATACAGTGTGCTTTGTGTGACCTGTGTGATTTGTTATAATAGGCCTCCAACCCGATCGATGTTGTTCCCGGACCAGGGGCAATGCCCCGTCCACTAATACAGAAGGAATCCAGAGTAAGCTTTCAAATAATATTATTGTGTATTGAATTATAGCTTCAACGTTCTGATGGAATTGGCTTGTCACATAACTAAACTATTTAGATGGTTTCTGGTCTAAGAACAAACTGAAACGAATAAACCGGCTATTACACAATGTGTATGCTGAGGAACATTTCAGTCAAGCTGATATAAAGTAAATAAAAAAAGTGAACAGTAAGTAAATAATATTTTATGCTTATTGTTTTCCAGTTGATGGACTCTGCGTGTCCTACACCAAAGGTAAGAGCTGCACGTTTTCCCACAGATAAAGCATTATTCAGCCATCTGTACAAATCGGAAATACAGTAATTTCCTTGTGTTTGCTATACAGAAGCCAGGGAAATGGTGTGCGATGCATGTTCACATTGCATGGCAGGTGTACCACCATCAGCAGAAAATAAAGGTATGTTAGCAGATCAAACACAGGCACTGTAGCATGACTCTTATCATGTTTGTTTTGGAAGCTATTGTTCCTTAAGCCTTTCTCCATCTGTGTTTACCAGATCACTGATCTTGGGCTTCTGTCATAGCTACTAGAGCACTAAGCCCCATTCTTGTCTGTGTGCATTTCAGAAGCAGATGCAAAATGAGCCACACAAGCTAGACTTTGGGTTGAAGCCAGAGTTCCTGAGTCGACCTTCTGGTTCAGGCCTCTTAGGAATTATCCAGCAACCGCGTGACTTGCCCCGCCCTTCCACTATCTTTTCCAATGCTGGTAAGTCATGAGGCTCTGTTAAACGCAGTGACACAAAAGCAGAAAAGAAATTATGGACATTTACTATATAGCAGTATTTAGTGGAGATCTAGGAAGTCTATAACAATTTTCACATTAGCTGTGCAACATTTCTAGATCTCATGATCAATTTTCTGTTCAGTGAACCAGACATGGAAAATGATCTGGGCAAAATAAATAAAAACATAGAATATTTATAGTAAATATATATATTTTTTTAAATATAATAATTATGACTGACAAGTGTTCTGTTATCAGGTTCCACACACCCTTCGGTCTCTCCCTATGGATACTTACCCCACCCTCACACCAATCTCCATACCCCCCCCTCTCATCATGGTAAGACTGGGTTCCCATGTAATTATTGTTTAATTCTCAGGTATCATTGTGAACACACATTTAAACATTGTATTTGTCTGAATATGTAGACCCCCTGAGTAAGCCACCAACGTATGGAGGTCTGGGAATACTGAGCTCCACAGCATTCGGAGGGCTTGGAAATCCCACAATAAGTAAGTAATCAAAACCTGATTTTTTTTTTTTGTTCGATCCTTCTTTTTATAGGCCTTTCTCGGTGTTGTAAGATGTAAGTCTGCAAAACCACTTCTAAAAATACTGAAATCTTTGCTCCAAACAGCAAGTTCTGCACACGGTAATAAAGACAGTAAAGCAGCGCCATCTTCAGCAGGACCTCAGGAGCCCTGGAACAGGCTGCAGCAAACACCTTCTTCTTTTCCTACACCCCCTGCTTGGCCCCAGCCCCCTGAACTTGAAAGAGTAATGGACAAGAGAGACTTTGGGTTGAACAAAGAAGAGCACGAAAGGTCTGAAATTATTTTTTTTCTTTCTATTTATCTGTTCTGTTTAATGGAAATAGACACCAAAGGCACTCATACGGGCTTGTTGAACATCCCATTCCAGATTTAGTTCCCCTTAGCTGTTATAGTAATCCCCACCCTTCTGAGAAGGCTGTCCACTAGATTTTAGAGCGTGGCTGTGGGGATTAACCCATTCAACCACAATACCATTAGTGATGGATAGTCAGGTGAGGGAGCCTGGGGTGAAGTCAGTGTTCCAGTTCATCTTAAAGGTTTTCAGTGGAGTTGTGTTCAGGGCTCGTTACAGGCCACTCAGGTTCTTCCGCTTCAACCTTGAAAATATGTTTTCATAGGTGTTGCTTTGTGCACATGGACATATTGCCTTCAGGTGTCCACAAACATTTGGCCACAGTGTTTTTCATTTGTTTCCTGCATGCACCTTTGAGACAAAGAAACATACTGCAGTAATACAGAATATTTATGCATATAAATATTTTTATGTAAAATAAATAGACTTGCTTCCCGTTTGCTTACAATGCTTTACCTCCTTTCTGCAGGGACACAAAAGAGAAGTTAAACATGAGACACCTGTCACCTGCTAATACAAGCCCACAGAGTCATAAGCAAACAGTACAGTCTTCTATAGACACTCCTGAGCCAAAAGACAAGGACAAAGCCAGAGAAAGAGTACAATCTCAAGAACCCCCCACTCAGAGTGGAGAAACAGAGGATCAGAGGCACAGGGACAGCCAGCAAGAGAAGAAGGAGAAACCTGCTAAGGGTGACCAGCGTCCTACAGAGGAGAAGTCTACTTCTGAGGACACTTTGTCCCAACAGCAACAAAGGGTTCGAGTTGAGAGGCGCAGTAGTGATGGATCACAGTGGGAGCCAGATGCAAAGAGAAGTAGACTGGAAACTGAACACACAAAGAGTGTCCAAGTTAAAGTGAAGGAGGAGAGGAGAGAGAATCAGGACTCTCCTGAAATCAAACCACCTTTGAAAGTCTTGGAGAAACCAGTGCAGGACCGAAGAACCCCAGGCATGCATCCTTTGCCCATGTCATCCATTCCTGTGCCTCTAGGAATGACAGGATTTCCACATGGCCTGGAAAGGACTCGTTTAATGTCACCGCTTGTTGGGATGAGCCCACTGTGTGGTGCTGAGCGATTTCCATATTCTCCACAGCATTGGGATCCGATTCGGTGTATGAGCCGTGGTCTGGACATATCTCAAAAAGACCCTGTTGCCAAGGAGCTGCTGCTGAGGGGCGACCCACTGCAGCGTGTTTACCCACGCGAGCCACTCCTCCACCCGCTGGCGCTGGAACAGCAGCAGAGGTGCCAGCTGGAGGAGCGCCATCGCCTGGCACTGCTGCGTGAGGAGAGCGAGAGGAGCCGCCTGCTGGCACTACACCACCACGCCACCCTCGAGACCCAGCTGGCACATCCCGGCCTCCTGCCCGGACCCTATGCCAGCCCGCTGTTCCCGCGCCTAGCGCTGCCTCATTCTGCACCCTACGGCCCTCTGAGCAAGTCTCTGCCTCCTGCAGGCTACATGCATGCCCCTCCACCCCCTCTGCTGCCTGGAATACCCATCCGGCCTCCTTCTCCCAGACGGACTGCGCCACTGGCGGACAGAAATATCGAGGCACCATGAATGGGACATAATGCAAGCCTCGCTGAGGCTGAGCCAAGCACTTCATGTCAAATATGTGATAAATATGGAAATGTACAGGGGCAAAAGCATCTGGGCTGTTGCCTGGATCCAGATTAAGTCTAGATTTTCATTTAATTGCAGTGTCAGTGGTGATTCAGAGTTCTTTTTTTCCAACGTCCGCTACTCAATTCATTACCAGGCAACTGGCGCATCATTTTTTTGTGAAAAAAATTAAAAGAATTTTAAGAAAAAAAAGACTTGTTTATTTATTTGGTTTGATTAATATTGAGTTAACAACATTAGACAACTGGTGCAACATTTACAATACAAAATAAATATAAATAAATAGTGTTGTCAGCTAATGTAAACCGACTACATGTTCAATTTTTTTTTTTCAAAACTATTATAAACACTGTAAAAACCCATAAATACAACGCGTCATCTAAAACAACTGCAAAACAATTTAAAAAGCAGATGGATGTCAACAATCTGAATCTACAATCAGCATTAGAAACAAAAATTCCCAAGTGGAAAAAGTAATTTATTATAATAAAATCAATTGTAACGATTTAAAGAGGAACTTTTAAATAGCCTAAAGTTGCTAACCTGCTAAGAAAACCCAAATATTTTGCTTTGCTTGTGTAAGACTAAATTAGATGCAGTACAACAGTAATGGTGGTTTGCAGTGATTTGTGGATGTAACATCTCCTCACACTACATCCATACCCAGCCCTCGAGCTACAGCCGCCAGAGCTCTCACTGCCCCTGACTCCATCCCTGAGTCTGACGTGTTCTCTTGATCCCTGTTCATCTCCGTCACTGTGCTCAATATACAGTACACTGGTGCTCTGTCCTTTACCGCACTGTCGTTGTCGTTCATAAGCACCGTCATGGAAGAGGAGGAGGATGAAGACGAGGGGTAGGAAGACTGTGTTGGAACATCGTTCATGCTTTCTGCCTGTAGCGCTGGTCTCTTAGTCTGAGAAGTCGAGCCCGAGAGCTTGCGAGGTGTGCGTTTTTCTGCCATGTTCTTTATTAGCTCTTCTGTTACCTCAACAGTCTCAAAGCGCACCATGTTCAGGCGCAGGTAGCCGTCCTCATCTTCTTTATACCTGCTCATCATAAAGAGATATTTAGTCAAATACAGGACATGAATATACGATTTATTACTATATAAAAATGACAACACTGCAATGGGTATTCTTTATATAATATTTCTAATATATCTAAATTGTATATACAGTAAACAAGGAATCATCAGATGCAGACCAGGTCCGGAATACAGTAAAGTATTGAAAAACATTGTATCAGAGCTGATGAACATTTTGGGAGAGAGAAAAAAAAAAAGACCATTTTGTATTATCGGCTTATTATCTAATATGTTTATGTAAACTCATCAGAACAAAGATAGCTATAGGGCTAAAGCAACAAGTATCGATATTGATAAATATCCATCTATACATATATAGATAAATGTGTGTGTATAGATGTGGCAACAATGCAATTCATAAAATCGTGTAGCTACAGCTCAAGAGCTTCAGTTAATCTTCACATCAGAGTGAGGGGGAAAAAAAATTGTTGTTGATGGTTGAGTATTTCACAAACTGCTGATCTCTTGGAATGTTCACCCACAGCGGTCTCTGGATGATGGCGCAAGAAACAAAATGCATCCTGTGTGTGAAAACTTTGCAGGCTGAAACACTTTATCGATGAGAGGGATCAGAGGAGAATGATCAGAATTCTATAATAACTCTCCATAAGGTCTTTTTTTCAACCATGGTGAGCAGAAAAGCATCTCAGAACATGCTACAAATCAAACCTGAGGTAGATGGGTTACAACAACAGAAGACCACATCATGGCCCACTCCTACCAGCCAAGAACAGGAATCTGAGGCCATCATGAACAGAGTCTCATTAAAAAAAAAAACAGCAAAAGACAAGGTGATTTTTTTCCCCCCAGATTCGGCAAGTGTGTGCCCATATTAGTCACAGATGCTTGTTCTTATCTGCCATGCACTGCAGGTTCTGATGTTGTGCATGTTGAGATACTACTCTTCTCAGCACAATTGTAAAATGTTATATATAATTCCACCCACAATACTGTTGCTCACTCAAAGTTTCTTTTTTCCTTTGCACCATTCTGTGTAAACTCTAGAGACTGTTGTGTGTAAAAATCTCAGGAGATCACCAGTCAGCAGTTTCTGAAAAATTCAAACCAGCCCATCTGGCACCGACAATCATGCCACAGTTGCCAGTTTGTCACGGAGATCACTTTTTTCCCCCATTCTGATGATTGATGTGAACAGTAACTGAAGCTTTTCAGCTGTATCAACATGATTTTATGCACTGTGCCGCTGACACATGATTGGCTGATTGGTTATCTGAATAAACCTGCAGGTGCACAGGTGTTCCTAACAACGTTGGTGGTGAGTGAATATGAACGGCATAACAAGTGAAGGCAAAGTGTCTTTGACGCCCTCTAGTGGCTAAGTGCAATATAATTTTAACTCCACCCATTCTCCAGTAAGTGAACTGAGAATGACCCAAATGTATTTCAAGTTACAACCCCACAAATTACTTACATGAATCGATTTGTCTCAGTTATTTTTCCAAGAAGGTTCTGAATCTCTTGAGAGCTCTGTAGCAAAGCATTGTCTTGTTCTGTTGTATACTGTTCTAACAGACCCTCAGTGAGAAGGTCCTTGTAGTTTTCAGTATCTTGCTCTTTTTGATGTGCTAGCTAGCTTCAGGGCTGTCAAGTATCATGCATTAAGAGTGACAGTCACGCATTTTGGTCTTTTGTCACGCTCTCTCGCCACACATTGTATTTCTCACGCAGAAAAACTTTTTGACTATTTATCATACATTTGATATGCCGCAGCCCCCAAAATGTATCTGTCCGCACTGCTGCCTCTATGGAACCGGCAGGAATCAAGCGCGTCTCCCCTGGAGCTCTTAGCCGAGCCTGGCACTTATCAGCCAATCAAAAAAAGAGGCTACAATCAGAAACTACTGATTGTTGCCAATCAGATACTATTGTTTCTGGGTAAGATTTAACGCAACAACCAATGAAAAAAACATGCATTAGAGAGGGTATTTTCGATGGGGGGGGTGGAGGTTCCCACTCTTGCCTGTCTTCAAAACTTGAGAGCCCTGTAGCTTATTATTGCTATTTACTAGGAATCCATGTTCTACACAAGTGAAATCGCATAAACCAAGGCAGTTAAACACAAGATAACGATCTATGATTTACTGTGTGTCCTTATCTCATGCTTGAAGTAGCTTGGTAAAATGACCAAGTCTCTCCTTTTTAAACCAACACCGCAGACAGAATTAACACTGTATAAAAGAGCACTTCTCTATTCAAATGGGTAACCTTCTGCTTAGAGCTAAAACAAATAAACTACTAAAACATGGAGACCAGCAGAAATGAGGGGAAATGTTTACCAGTATATTTGTCACAATACATCAGTTACGTCAGCTAGCTAGCTAGCAGACAGGAGCTTATTCAGTCAAAGACAACATAAAAAAAAAAAAAAAAGAAAGATTACTTGCTTGGAATTTACCATTTTATATATTAATAACTTTGTACTTTGCTCATGTGTGCTCCCAGTATAAAAAAGAATGACCAACTTGTTAGCTAAGAGTAGGACCTAGTGTCTGATTAGCGTTGTGTACTGCTTATGCTTTGGCTCCAATTTTGACCTACTGAGCAAACACAGTTAAGGTAGCAGCTTTCAATACAACTAAATTTATGTTTCAAAACTGCAAAACTTCAGCCACTGGGCTCGAGACATGAAGTCAGAAAGAGGAACGTTTTCACAGACTGTTTTACTGAGTTGGACTTTGGTCATATCAAACTGATTACATGACTTATTAAAAAAAAATAATCAACAAAAAAACAGTATATTTAAATGTGAATGGACTGAGAGGTATGATTTCATTCTCCCTGAATCACGTTCAAAACTAATGCCTCATCTTTGGTGGTGGTTGTGGTGGTGGTGGTGATGTGCCACTATAAAACTAAATATAGCCGATTCAAATTGCATTATTTATAGCCGTCAATGAATCATTAATGGTAAAGCGTTAAAGGGTAACTGTTGTCTCCATTCTGTCAGGTTAGTTATTTGTCTGAAGGATTTTATGGACCTGTACTTTCATAAATTTTTACTATACTATACTTTATACTATACAAACAACTGAAGCAAATGACATACCTGAAGCGGGAATGTCCTGATGGCCATTTGAGCTGATGTTTCTTTCTCAAGTGAAGGGTCAGAGTGTAACACCATGAAAAGTTCTTGTCACACAGATGACATTTATACCTGGACACCATGTTCCCCTGCTGGAACAGTAATAACACACCGTGTTTAAAATCCAAACGTCTTGAGATGTGAAATGGCAGAAAAATGTTTTGTGTGTGTGATTATGGTGCCCCCAGCTGGCTAACCTCGTGTACTCTTTTATAATGCTGTTTCATGGTGTGAGCCATGCGAGAAGAGTACCCGCATCCCTCTACCGTGCAGTGGTACGCCGCTCCTTCGTTGTGGGTCTCCATGTGCTTCCTCAGATCATGCTGATTCTTGAAGCTGAAGAGCAAAAGTAAAATATCCACTCCAGTCCTGTTGTTTTTATAGGTTTACAGGGTAAAAAAATAGAAGGTGTGGGAATAAGATGAACATAATCAGGCTACCTGCTCTCACAGAAGTCACAGGGGAAAGGGCGCTCGTCACAATGGCGAAATTTGATGTGGATCTTCAGGGTAGAGAGGGATGTACACGTCATGTCACAGAGTGGGCATTTTATGTGATTCACTTTAAAAAAAAAAAATGGGGAGAAAAAAAAGGAAATAAATAAAAGGACAAAGGCTCACACAATGCATGCCCATTGAAATGTTTTGATACAGTGGTTCTCATTTCTGGTTCTGAACTAACAATTTAGCATTTTTGCCTATTGTTACACAGACAGGAAACATAACACTTACATATAATTACAAAACACTCCGGCAACACCAAGGAGACTATAATAACAGCAGGAGATAATTACATCCTCAGTGTTGTCTATTTGAGTACTTATTAAGCGTGCACTGTCTTGCCATGTTCAATCATCATATTAATTCTCCAGACTCAAAGCTCAGTTGTTTAATCTCGAGGTCTGTAATACCGTATTTCTACCACAACCCCATATGTCTATATACTATTACTTTGATCGCCGAGAAAGTTTATATCACGTTTTGGATTCTAACGGCTAACATGCTCTGAAGATGAACACACCGTGCTGCCGTACGTGGTCTCTCAGCAGTCTTTCATTAGCAAAGCCTTTATCGCAATGGGCACACGTAAGAGAATCTGAAACAGAAAACGTTATTGAGCAACCAGCACATTAACATCAAATTAACATTCAAACTGTCAGAGTGGACTTCAACAATATCTGTGCATGTTTCAGATAAATAACATTGCACTCGCTGTCTTTTATATAACTCTCAGAACTTCATGTTACCTTGGAATAGAATCATTAAAACAACAACTTGTTATATTTACCTTAACTAACATTTCACTCATTGATTAGAAACTATGAAAAATGTAATATTAGCTCCGTAGAAGGCTCTCAAGCCAATAAAATCTGGAATATTCTAGAGGATTTTCTGAAGATCATGGGAAGAAGAAAAAATAAATTATTATTTCTCTCTCTTATTTCTAAACTAATGTTGTGAAATTTACACACAAGCTGTTTTTGAAAAGGACAAGCTCGTTGCTCAGGTTGATATTTTCTGGAGAAAAAAATCAACGACATTTTAAAGAGTTATGAGGCTTAATTTGTACCTAGTTGTGGAACGGTATAGTATGCTTGTAATTACTGACCCTCTGGCTCAGCTTGTCTTTGAATGTGATCAAAGAACTTGGTGTTGCTGGAGAACATGCAGCCACAGGTTGGACAGGCCACCAGACGCTCCTGAGTGTGACTGCGTAGGTGCTCGCGCAGCCGATACTTGATCTTAAAGAAGGCGTCACAGCCTGAAACGTACCAAGCCTCAGTTAACTTAAGAAGAAAGCAAATATAATAAAACAACACGATCTTCTGCTGATATTTCCCTGTCTGATACATGCATGTTACCTTTCCAGCTGCAGAAGAGAGCCTGCTGTTGATCGGGAAGCGGCTGTAACTCCGTGCAGTGAGCATGCATGTCCACATGGCGATAAAACCACTCGGGATTGTTAAAAGAACTCTGCAGAAAGAGACAATTTGCTTGAGTACGTAACCACCTCTACTTTTTTCTTAATGAGTTTTGAGTTCCGGTTTTGTCTTCCTCATATCGTCTCAGGGAGTTTTCTCCTCGCCACTGATGCCCCTGTCTTGCTCAATAGGAATAAATTAAATATTAATCTTCATCATTTTGATTCTGAGTTTTTACATTCCAGTACAGCTCCTTTGCGACAACATCCGCTGCTCTATAGAAATAAAATTGAACTAATGAAAATTTAGCTCATACTAACATCACAGTGTTCCCACTGACACACGAAGCCTTCAGAGATGTCTGTGACCAGGTTGTTGCTGTGCAGATCCTGAGAGCAGCTCGGAAGCTCAGGATGGGACTGGAGCAGTTGAGTCCCGATGAACTTCAGTTTGCTGTGGAAGTTATGGAAGTGTGCATGGGCAATGAGCTCATTAGGACTTCCCATAGCAAGGAACTCACAGCCCTGCCACAAACACTGATAATCATCTGAAAGAGAAAAAAGACCATGCGTTTTGAGATTTTTCTGGCCAAGAACATCAACAACTTCTCACCTGAAGCCATGATATGTAGAAAACAATGGGAGAAAAACCAGAGGGTAGAATATTGCTTTTTATTTAAGTTCTTAAATGAAAAACGCAATACCTATAGCAAGCATCTTGCTAATGCAGCGCTTCACATGTAATCAGAGTGTAACTATAACAGCATGAGACCTGTGATGAATCAGTTGTAAAAATCTACTCCTTTTCTTGAGAAAAAGAAGCAACAATGTACAAAATTTATTTTCCATATCAACTTTTTTTTTTTAATTAGGCCTCTAATGCTAAGTTCTATTCAATATTTGGATGATTCCTTCCCACGATCATGAAGCTTCATGTCCATGATCCACAGCAGCATGAAGACGAAGTCTATAGATGAAGTCTATAACATGACTTACATGAGGCAGCTCGACACAAAAATACAGGAAATCCTCTCAACAACACTTTCTACACTTTTACTGAGGCCACAACTTAAATGCTTTGTTAAATGTGTTCCACATTTCTTCAGGTTATTTGTAAGAAATAACCTTTGCACCTTTGAATTAGTCTCTGAATGAGTCTTTTGATTGTTCACTGTTTAAAGTGGTATACAAATAAAATTGAACTGAACTGAATTGTTAAGTAAAAGTGGCAAAATGTGATGCATAAAAAACCTGCAGCCACTAACACACTAATTCTGTGCTCATAAAGGATGTAATCTGGTTAATGATGCATTCTTAAAGACATTAAACTTAATGCTACAAGGAACACCACAATAACAGCTAACTGATCTGATCTAAAATGTAAGACAGCATGATGTAATATATGGGTTGAAAATATAAGAAACCTGTAAAAAATGTCTTAGCTGATTGCTCGGCATGTGCTGATTACATTAACAACAATATCACCGGCTTTATCTGTTTATCTTTCAGGCTGCTGGTCTGTTTGCTCAATCACACAATCAACACTATCAGCCAACATCTTGCATAAAATTAATTTTCCATGGAGTTGTAACAGACAAACGCATAGCAACGTGAATATAAACTAATACCAATAACACTATTTTTTGTTATGTTAAACTAGAACTTAATTGGCGTACAGAAGAAAAAGACTTATGTAAGTGTTGCTGGAACTAATTATCAGGTTGTTCCACTTTTTTTTCCTGAACTTTCCTCCTTAACGAGTGGTGTAGGGAAGTGATTATTATGCTTTATACTCTAGTCGTGTATGATTTAGCGAATGAAGTAAAAAACACGCTTGCTTCGTGTGGACAGCGTTTTACTTTGCCGTATAAAAGGACCATGTAGAAATCCCTACACACCTGAGACTCCTACGGATTACAAAACCGAATAAGTTGTTGGCACACACGGCCAAAACATCTGTGATGCTGTGATCAGAAACTGGGCACTGATAAATAAAAGACAATAAAAACGCATTTTTCAAGAGCTATGCACCTGCATATGGAACATCAAGAGGATGTGTTGATGTAGACAGTAAAATAAACATTGTGCAGCTCAGTTAGAACAACTCAACAGTAAGAACCAAATGCCCCTGATTCGTTAATGACATCACTAATACCCTTGCTCAAGGGCACCTCAGTCGTGGCCAGCCCCAGACTCGAACCCACAACCTTAGGGTTACGAGTCAAACTCTCTAACCATTAGGCCACAACTTCCCCAGCTTTACCCAGGTACGTTCCCAAGGTAGGTTTACCTACGAAGACGCAATTTCTGTACCATTTCTTGACTTTAATTGACTTACCCAGCTCTTCCATGGTGTCTCCATCCCCAAGATGCTCCTTCAAATGTACAGACATGTGATCACTCAGCTCCTCCATACTGTGGCCCTTAAATGTGCACGATGACCACTCGCATGTAATCACCATGTTGGAGAGGTTTATTTTTTTTGCCATGTTAACCTAAAAAAGGAACGAGGTAACTTAGTAACGAGGTATCTTGGTAACGTGGTAACTTAGTCACCTGGTAACTTAGTCACGAGGTAACTTAGTAAAGTAGTCACGAGGTATATTAGTAACAAGGTATCTTAGTAACGAGGTATATTAGTAACGAGGTATATTAGTAACAAGGTATCTTAGTAACGAGGTATCTCAGTAACGAGGTAACTTAGTAACGAGGTAACTTAGTAACGAGGTAACTTAGTAACGAGGTATATTAGTAACGAGGTAACTTAGTAACGAGGCAACAACTCAAAGATGTTCTAGGCATATAACATAAACATATATGCAACGAGCTGAACTAACAACCTGAACCATATATTAGCGCACTAATCAAATTCAATTCTTACCGTTCATGGGCTAAAGTAAAATGTTATTTATTTATTTATTTTTACAAAGATTTTGTTAAAATTGTATTCGATAGTATGAACCGAACAGAGCAACTCAAATCTACTGTACACTATTATCCCTTAAAACTGAACTTGGGCGCGGGATAATGGCCGAATCTCAATTCCCCTACATTTGGATAAGAAGTGCACTATTTTGAGTAAATACGTTATCATTGGCTGTCTCATATAGTCCACTAATATAGGCAGCCGCAAACGATTTGGAAAACGGTCGGATTTTTCGTCGCAGTTTGATCGCGTCATCAGGCACAAAAACAAAATAAGAGTCCCCTGCTTCTTCTTCTTCTTCGTTTTCTTCTTCTTCTTCTGTTGTTTTTATGGCGGGTTTAAATAATAATTTAAATAAGTTAAATAAAAATAAATAAATCTAAATAAGTTAAAAGCTAGTTATACGCACACAGAAGATCAAATGCCAAGCCTGTCCTGCGGTATGTTTTTCCTGCTTGAACACACCTACTGTTATATTTGAATCAGGTGTGTGAGAGCAGGAAAATGCTGTGTGCAGGACATTTACTTTTAGACTAAACTTTATGCTGATTTTTATTTCATTTATCATGGGTTTAATTTAATTCTATTTTATTTGTATAGCACTGTTAATTATGGACATTTTTTAGCTTTACAGAACATAAGAAATATAGTACAAAAGGTTTAAGATTATTTAAAAAAAAGCCAATATTGTACAAAAGATCAACAACAAAAGTTCAAAATCAGTGCAAAAGAACATAGCCTGTGCAGTAACAATAAAATAAATACTAGGCAGGACACTACACCGCACACACTGACTATAAAGGACAGAACAATCAAGTGGCTCATTTTTAAATAATTAATGTGTCAGTACAAATTAATTTAAATAATTAGTTAATGAGGGGGCACGGTGGCTTAGTGGTTAGCACGTTCGCCTCACACCTCCAGGGTTGGGGGTTCGATTCCTGCCTCCACCTTGTGTGTGTGGAGTTTGCATGTTCTCCCCGTGCCTCGGTTTCCTCCGGGTACTCCGGTTTCCTCCCCCGGTCCAAAGACATGCATGGTAGGTTGATTGGCATCTCTGGAAAATTGTCCGTAGTGTGTGAGTGTGTGATTGCGTGAGTGAATGAGAGTGTGTGTGTGTGTGCCCTGTGATGGGTTGGCACTCCGTCAAGGGTGTATCCTGCCTTGATGCCCGATGACGCCTGAGATAGGCACAGGCTCCCCGTGACCCGAGGTAGTTCGGTAGAAGATGAATGAATGAATTAGTTAATGATTAATTTAATTAATTTGTCAGATTTACCCTTTAGAATTTCACTGGTTAAAAATCTATATAAAATGCAGAAGTGCAATATTCAAACTGGCCACAAGATGTCCTCGTTTTCAACATCACAGAAGGCGCATACTATATTAAAGAGGTATATATTATTAAAAATGTCAATTATTTTAGACGTCAGAGGATAGAATTCATTACCATCTTTTTCCCTGCCCTAATGAGTAGAAATAAAAAATAAAAAAAATTGCAGTGGATCTGCTTGTTAGAAATAATCCGTGTAAAAAAAATATAAGTTGGTCTAGTCAACCTTAAACTAGAAGCTAAGTTTAATTAGAACTGAATTTAATTGAAAGTATTCAATGATGGCTATGATGATGACAATTTTGATTACATTGTTAAGAATGGAGAGAAGTGGATGGACCGTTATGAAATCGACTCTTTAATAGGAAAGGGTTCATTTGGACAGGTAATGTCCCTAACAAATATTTTTCATTTGTAGATGTCAACATTGTCATTCTTTTACAGACTTACTCATGTTTTTAATGTCACTTCTATTTTTCGACAGAACTAGTCAAGTCCAACTAGACACTATACATTATAGACTCCACATACAAGTGTTTTGATTGCTGACCTTTAGATATAGATTTTGCCTTGGTTTATATACCAATTTAATGAGTTTGTATAAATTATATATTCTTTCTTTTTATACATGTATGTTTTAACTGTTTTGTTAATATCTCTCTCTCTCCCCTTCTCCCCCTTCTACCCCTCTCCCTCTCTCCCACCCTCTCTCAACCCCCTCCCCCCTCTCTTCCACATCTCTATGCCACGCCCAAGTCTCTACTCCCCAGACAAGCCCTAATCCCCTCTCTTTCCCCCCTACCACCCCTTTCTCTCCCCCTCCCACTCTAACCCCCCCTCTCTCTATGCCACACCAAAGCCTCTTCTCCCCTGACACGCCCTACCCCCTCTCCCCCATCCCATGCCCAAGCCTCTTCACTCCAGACAAGCCCTACCTCCTTTTTCTCCCCACCACCCCTACACCCTTCTCTATGCACGCCCAAGCCTCTTCTCCCCAGACAAGCCCTACTCCACCCCTCTATGCCACACCCAAGCCTCTTCTCCCCAGACAAGCCCTACCCCTCTCTCTCCCCCCACCCCCCTCTCTATGCCATACCCAAGCCCCTTCTCCCCATACAAGCCCTAACCCCCATGCAACACCAAAGCCCCTTATCCCCAGACAAGCCCTACCCCCATGCAACACTAAAGCCTCTTCTCCCCCAACCCCCCCCCCCCCCCCACCGCAACATCCAAGCCTCATCTCCCCAGACAAGCCCTACCCCTGTTTGAAGTCTTGTCACTTGTTGGTGCACGGTTTACTCTCTTGATTATATACGTGTTAATATTCACAGATAACCCTTGGTTTATTTCATTTTAGGTTGAAATGAATGTTAAGTCAGTATTAAGACATGAATGTTATAAATTCAAATCTCAGACCTGCTATTGGGTGTACTGGGTTCTTAATCTTCAATGACTCAGCTATATCCTTGTAGATTATTATTCATCTTAAATCACCACAATTAGCAATTACTAAAATGGAGAGATGGAAGGCTGAATCCACTTTGTATATTTAAAATCAAATAAATCAATATATCACAGACACTGCTTTAGTGATTTTATTCAAGGCAAGCGAACACCACAAGAACATCACACATACAAATACATCGCAGTTGCAGTGGCATCAGGTGGTGTGTTCAGGCACCAAATTCTCTAATGGACAGCATAGCTTGAAGATAGCACCCAGTGAAGTGTACACAGCATGTTTAAAGAATGGTGAAAGAATGTGCGCCATGAAGTCTACAGGTTCTCCCATCTTGTGACCTACATGGCTGGGATGATAATGACAAAACAACGGTTATCAAAAATTAAAGAGGCATACCAAAGCCATGCATCCTCCTGCAAGACTCTTTCCACCATTTTTATTGGCAATTTTAACAAAAATGGCTTCAAACATCATATTCCTTAAAAAGACCAAACAGTAATGAGGTTATAGCAGGTAACTTTAAGCCTAAAAGAGTTGTTTATTTCTCATTACACAGCACACAGCAGATCACACTGGTATGTCGACACTTTTGAAAATTTCAGTTTGAAAGAGTTCGGGTTTGATGCTACAAGAACACAAAAACACAGCGAGGCTGGGTGACACTCACATTCTTCAGACTGATAGGTGGTGTCTGTATTTTATAACAATCATTTCTTTAGTTTTCATGTATATACGGAAAGATTTCATAATGATTTCTTAATGTTTCAGCAGCAGTTTTGATGACATGATGAAAAAGCAGTGCACTGGACAATGAATTATGACTGTGGAAATTCATGCACTAATAATTTTATCGTGTGATAAAAGATTCTAGAAATCTGGCTCGTTGTTAGTGTTTGTCGATGTATTTGCAATACCATTTTAATAATTAGTTAGTGGGATGCTTGGAAGATGCTAGGAGCCAGATATATGTGCAAATTAATGAATACCTCTTATCAGTACATATTATATATGATTTAAATCCAGTTGGGGTATGTAATAAGTGTTTGTATAAATATTACGTGATTAAAGCCCAATGGTAATAACTACAAATTTCTTATAGTACACTGCTAATCAAACATTTATGGTAAGGGCAAATTTCATGCAGTAAAGCTTAAGGCTTGTGTAAAAAGATTGGTGTGAATTATGCAGTGATGCCACATTCAAGGCAAAGCAAGCTGTCAAATCCAAATCCACAATCCATACGTGAAAGCCTAAAGACTGAAATTGGGCTGAAATAAAAGTGAGTCTTCTAACAGCAGAGCACAGACTACTTTCACCCAAATCCACACAGAATTGCATTTATTTTTTTCCCTCAGCCAGTCTGTTAATCATTTCTTTACTTTTCTTGGTGACACCTCCATCTGGCTTTAACTCCAACTTGCTCACAGAGCTTTTCTTCTTGGCAGGTTGGGTGCCAGTGTTCGGCCTTGCTTTAGCTTTACTTGCTGTTTTACTATGGCTTGTCATCTTTTTGGGTTTGGAGTGGGACGCGACAGGCTTCTCTGACTGTAGGCACAAAATTCAGATATTTAGCACATTAGCTCTAAACACAAAGACATGAGTGTTACTTTAATTATTAACCACATACTGCACTAGTAATATAAATATATTACATGCATTATGACTTCCAAATTAAATACAAGCAGCTTGTTTTTTCTTTACAAACATCTATTTATGTATTGTGATCACATACATGAAAAAAATCTGTAAAAATTGGTAAAGATAAAATGGGTTATAAAAGTGTCTTCATGTTAGAGGTGTGCATTGGGATTAGGATTCTATGGGACCAGAGCAAGCATATATTACTGTCATGCGGGTGGGTGCAGGCGGTCAGAAAGTTTGTGGGACCAAGAAAAGTAATGTTTATTAACATGAGTGCAAATTAGACAAGATTGTGTTCATTCATTCAGTAAATGATTTTGTTGTTTTGTTCTTGTAGAACCAACTCAATTCAGTAGAAAATATTACAGTTGGGTGTGAACAAAAGTAGTGGGAATGTGTAGGATTGGGATTTTAATAACAGCCCAGCACACACCTCTATCTTGTGTTCAATTAGCTGTATATCTCACACTAAAATATATGTTTTGTTATTTTAACAATTCTACATGTGCTACAAATATTGTCACCCTTGCTTCTTATTTTTAATACTACGTGCACTTTATGTGCAACCTTCCTTTGCGACTAAGTCTTCCCCTGTAATGTTTGATGAGACTAGAGAATACAGAGCAATGAATCTGAGTCAACTTCTCATTACAGAATGTCTCCAGATACTCCAGAGTCCCGGCTCCATTATCGTCTCTTCTGGACTCTCTTCTTCATTTCACTTCAAAGGTTTTAAATAGGTGTACAGGTCACGGGACTGGAATGGTCATGTCAAAAGCTTGATTCTGTAATGGATCATTGTAAAAATCATTTGTATGGATTTGGAAATTATTTTGGATTATTGTCCTGGTAGAGGCAGGTGGAGTTTCATTTACAATCTCTTGTTACATTATGGACATTATTATTAGGATACATGGACATTATGGTGCCATGTATCCTAACTAGTTAGTCTCAGTGCAGCTTAATTAAGAGAGTAAAACCACAGGTACTCCATTATAACTAGCCATAGTGAATAGGTTCCTATCTGTATAATCAACCTCCTTTTTACATTATATCTACCCTGAGAGTTTGCTGTCAATAAACCTTTTTTATCCTAACTGAACAGAGCAGGTCAGATTTATGTTCACAGAAGAGAGACCACTGGGATTTTATGAATTTATTATCTGATGGAACTTTAATTGAAGCAAGAGTGTGCAGAATAAAGTTACTGACATCAGGACAATCTAAAAATTTTATGGGCATCCTTAGGACACACCAATGGACACCAGTGCTGAAAAAACCATCAAGCTGATGAAGAAGGCTTTTTGACTAGTGTTCATAAAGGATCTCAGCAAAAACAGTTACAGAAATGAAAGCTTGAGCTTGATAAGCTTGAGTTGGAAGAGACAAGTTACGTAAATCGACTTTGGGCTGGGCCGAAAGATGCTCTGACCATTCGTTCAGGAGAATTCAGGAGAGTTCGGGGGGGGTTCTTTCACTTTAAGAAAATCCCTGCATTCCCTTCATGGGGCAGTATTAGAAAGCTCCGGTCTACACTTGCTTCTTTAGTGTTGCATGAAGATCTTATTACAGGGATTGGAGGGTGTGTTGCACATATAGGGGAATCTCACCCCTCAGCCTCCCCAGACAAGTCTATGCCACGGTTCTGAAGGAAACAGAAGAACAATGTGGAAAAATGGGCCGGTTTTAAAACTACCCACTAGGAAAGGTAAAGGCTAACACATGCTTCCTCCTGGATGCTAGCCAACTGCTATTACATACTTCCTTAAAAAAGCTAGCTTCCTGTATGATTTCTACCTGCTGCTCATGGCAGGGCACATTCAGAAGAAAGCACGATCTGCCCTATTCCACACACCTGAGCTCACATATGCCAGTCACTCTGTTTGACAAAATTGAGAGCTTGTACTTCCTTTCCCACCAGGCCACCTTGGCTGTGGCCATGGATGGCTCCATCTTGGATCCCCACAAACACTCTTCAGTTGTGTCAAACCGTTGACCCAATAATGTCTTATTAATCTACATTTCTATTCTCACCTTGAGCTGCGTGTAGTGACTGAACAATGTGAATTCAGACAGTTGCTGGGTTTACTCTCTGTGATAGTTTGAGGAGATCAGTAAATGTGAGAGGCTACAAATAGAGCTGCACTTCAAATCAAGAGAAGATTGTTGAGTTGGTTCAGACACCTTCTAAAGATCATACGTGTCCCAGGGGCTGGAGACCATGGTGCAGACCCAGCAGCCAGAAAATATCTCAGAATTGGCTTTTGAAAGTCTGTGAATCCAGGGGGGCACTGTGGATTAGTGGATAGTACGTTTTCCCCACACTTCAGGGTTGGAGGTTTGATTGTGTGTGGACTTTACATGTTCTCCCTGTGCCTCATGGATTTCCTCCAGGTACACCAGTTTTCTCCCACAGTTCAAATAAATGAATTGAAGGCTGATTGGCATCTCTAAATTGTTTGTAATGTGTGAGTGTGTATGCAATTGTGTGTGCAATTGTGCCCTGCGATAGACTGGCAACCTGTCCAGGGTGTACCCTGACTTATGCCCCAAATCTCCTGGCATTGGCTCCAGGTTCCCTGCGACCCAGTATTATAAGCAGTCTAGACAATGGATGAATGAATGTCTGTGAATGCCCAGAAAAAGCTAGAATCTGTGGGTGGGGTTAGAGTAGTCCAGGCTGACCATATTAGCTTGCTGGCCAACCCAGAAGGGTAAAAGGAAAATAAATAAAGGAATGAATAAATTGTTTAGCTAATTAAGCAGAAAAACTATTTTCCTGAACATTTTTACCCATCTTTACCAAGGGTACCAATATTTCTGTGATTAACTGTAAATGTGGAATAAACACAAATATCCACACAGAATAGTTCATTCAGAATTGTTTCATTCTGATTTGTTATTCTCTTGTTAGTGAAGATATGGCAGTCATCTGAGTAAGAAGCCCTATTTCAACATGCATTTGCAGATGGCATTTTTGTCCCAAGAGACAAAAATGGCTGCACTGCATGTGTCATGTAAAATCTAAGATGAAAAACTGCAGGATAACATCTGTAAGTATGAATTAACCACTACAGAGGTACTGATGAAAAGGAGTAAATACATAAATAATTATATATAAATAATTAATTTTTTAAAGATGTGCATTATGAAAGTTTTGTGAATGTGCTTAATTAATTATTGCGCTATTCATTTGCATTAAAAGTGGAAAAATAGGGCCCATTCATAGTGAATTTCATTTTGGTGACGTGCAAATAAAGGAGTGGCCTTTTCATTGTAAAGCTGAGCATTCGGAATGTGTGCATTCAATCCTCCCGCATGACTGCTGATATTCATTTCAATCAAATTTAACAGCACACATGACTACTGCTAAAACCTTCCATCTGTACACTTTCCATTCATACATTCATCCAACCACTTAGTATTAGAAAGATCAACCTATCTATCCATTCACCAAGGACGGAATAAACTGACTATTCATCAGCCTGTACTTGCAGTTTTGTGTATAAATCTGTGAGATATTTAGTCACATGATTAGCCAGTTTTGGGCTGTCTAACTTGCGGAGGGATTGAATTTGACCGACAGTGAGAAAGGTCTAATCATCTCAGCCGTGGTGTCGGTGTGCTGGGCTGAGATGCTTCATGTCCTCCATGCTTTGTGTATAAAATATTTTTTAAAAAACCACACCTGACTAGAACAGACTTACAACAGAACGTCTGTCACTGTCTGAACAGCCCTATGAGGATGAAAAGATGGGCTGCATAAATACAACTACACACATATATCAGATCTACTGTACCTGTATGTGCATTACACAATTTCACACCTAGATAGTAATAATTATATACAATCAATTTAAAATTCTATACATCACTGTTAGTGCATAAGTGTGTATACATTTTTGCTTCATCATCAGCTGTCTAACAGAGGCCTACAGGTTTTGTGCCAAAATAGTTTGGTATTTAGAAATATCGATGATTCCCAGGTGAAGGATCCATATACAGTATATATAGCATGATGCTATATGATTTACCATGCGGTCTTGCCAAACATGTCTACAACATTTTTCACAATTATTCTTATACTTTTTGACACATTTTTGTTTAAATCTGTGGTTAGGGATAGCAAGGGCTGGGCTGTCCATGCAATAATTCTGGAGCTGACTGTAATATTTAGGTGGGCTTGGATTGTTTTTATTTTTGTGAGACAGGGCTTTCTTCTAGCTTACCTCATGGCCTAGATATGTAAAGGATACTAGAGATTGTTGCTGTAGGAATTGCCCAGCACTTGACAGATATTTCTGCAGGTTATATAGACTTTTTATATCTACTGTATTTGATAAATCTTAATTACTAAATATGGTAAGCTTTGCACAACAGTATTAATAAAACTATAACTAAATCAGAAAGAATCTAACAGAGATATAAATCTCCTTTACAGAATTAGTTTTGGCACAGAACCTGTAGCAGCCCTACACTCAGCAAATGGCTTGAACTAACTTTATATGGTTTAATTACGCAATAATAAAATTCAGTACATATGTAATTTTGAGTCAGGGCTGGCTAGTATAAATAGGCTAACAGGTATAAAACCCCAATCTCAAAAAATATATACTATATGGCCAAAGTTTTGTGGACAATGACACCCATGTGTGTTTCTTCCCCAAACTGTCACTGCTTGTGATTTTTTGATTGTCTTTGTTGTTTTTTGTACGGTGATCTTGAGTGTTCAGAAAGGCGCCTTTAAATAAAATGTATTATTATAATTATTATTATTACTGCAAGTCTGGAAACACACACAATTGTATAAGATATCTTTGTGCCTCGGAGGCTAATCCTATACATGTTCCATCATGACAATGCCCCTGTGCACAAAGCAAGGTCCATGAAATTATGGCTTGCCAAGGTTGGAGTAGAAAATCTCCAGTGTCCTGACCTCAACCCCAAAGTACACATGGGATCAACAGGAAAACCCCACAGCCATGCTCCAAAGTCTAGTGGAAAGCCTTCCTGGAATCGGTGGAGGTTATTACAACAGTGGGATGATCAAAAAGTGTATATGGGTGTGATGGTCAGGTGTCCACAAACTTTTACCATTAGTATATATATAAATATATGCTTTCACTCTTAGCTTTGACATTTCTTTGTGTCTTAGTGTCAAATTCTTGTTGACAAAAGGCTAAAATCAGAATAGATTTTACCACTGTGGAACAAGCACCAATTAGGTTCATAAGGAAAATGCACAGTACGGTGTGAAGGACTGTGGCTGGGGCTAATTTCTTTCTAGCCCAGTCTGGAGATTTAGACATCCTATCAATGAATCTCAAAACAAATATTTACTCAAAGTAAAATGCCCACCTGGATTTGTGTCTATATTCAATATTGTGACTTAGAAGTAGAGTTATTTGATTATACTTAGTAAACAACCTATTTGCAGAAGCTATTAAAGGTGTCCTTAATGTTGGACTGACTGCACTGTACTACTTGCATACCTTGCTGGATTCTTTCATGCTGGGCTCATTGTACAGGCTGCGTATCCTTCGGCGCTCCAGCAGTTTGTTATCTGCAGCCTCTGGTTTTGACTGTTCTCCTTTATAAGTGGCGCTGTAGCTCGTCTCCAGATTAGCCTTCTCCTCCATTGACAATTTGTACTGTGACTTGGCTTTGATCGGTTTTACAGGCTTTACATCAGTGTACGCCTTGAATTCCATCCTGAAAAAAAGCATCGTATTCGCTGTACATTTTCTGACTTTGACTTCCCAGAAACATTGCAATAAGATCAAGAACAATTGTTGCAGACTTTGAGACAGAGGAGAGCTTGAGAGAGCTTGACACAAAAATAACATGTAAACTTGTTTTGGTATTGTGTTTTATGTACCTCATATTTCTGACTGCTTCCTTTCTTTCCATTAGTATGTGATATTTCATCACAAGAGCTTCCTGAAGTACAGGAGTGACAAATCTGATGTAGTATTTTGAGACAGTACACTGGTTTCTATTTACTAAAACAGGCTTACATTAGGGCTGGGCGATAAAACGATAACGATATGTATCGCGATAGATCGATATCGATAAAAAACGTGTTCGATAAAACGTTCAATATTTTTTATTCTTCGTCAGAAGAAAACAGAGGTTGCGAAGCAAGATTGGTTGCATTAACAAAGACACTCACTCTCTGGTAACCCAGCAACATAGGGAGTGACACAGGGATGCACTTATTTCCAGGGATTTCAGAACAGCGTAACAGATATTGCATCATCGGGTAGGCGTGGCCTATTTGATAATCTAACCATAACCCTAACCCTAACCGTAGTTTTTGGTTGTTTATTTGTTTCATAAAATAGCTTAACTGTAAGATAATAAAGCATAATAGATATTAAATATAAAATCTACCTGTACGTAGGTATACGTTTTTTTGAAAAAGGGCATTTTTCCAAGACCTCCATAAACACGCCCACTTTACAGCATGGTAACGAAACCCCTATAATATAGTGAATGCTGGAGTGACACTAACAGCCAATCATGTAACAATAATCAAGTTTGGTTGCGCCATATCGTGGTCTCGTGCTGGTCTGCTGGATTCCTCTTCAGTAACTGGAGACTGAAAATGAGCGCAGCAGTGAGGAAATTGTAAATAAAAGAGGAAAAGTCAGCTCGCCAGTATGGCAGTTTTTTGGATATTATGTCGTCTGCAAATTATGCAATAGCACTAAACTTGCACTAAATTCTCAGGTTTCTCTGTTTATATTTAAAACTTTGCACAATTTTATTACACTTTAATGCATTTCTTACATTTTCTTTCATTTTGCACCTTAAATGTTAAGAGATAATTGTTAAGTGTTCTGCTGGAAAAAATATCAATAATTATAAAAAATCATAAAGAATATCAATAATTATTGATATTTTTTATGACCCATTTAAAATAAGGACCAGGAGAAAAATATATAACCTTTAAACATTTAAAATAAAAATGTTTAAAGGTTATATATTTTTCTCCTGGTCCTTATTTTAAATGGGTCATAAAAAATATCAATAATTATTGATATCGACCGATATGAAACACTGATATCGTGATACAGTTTTCAGCCATATCGCCCAGCCCTAGCGTACATACTGTGCACAAGGCAGTCGAAACTGTAGTCAAATATGCAGTCAAAACTGTTTTATGTCATAATATATATTTTAAAAGTAGTAGTTAGTATATTTTAGTCATTTAGTATTTAGTCATTTTTCAGCTGTGATAGTCTGATAGTCTGTACTAAATATTACAACAGACTGAACCTTAATGCCATTTAAACCACTGATGTAGGGGTAGAATAGAATCTCAGGTTTTCATGTTGTACTGACTGTAAATAGTAATTGAAAAATTATACATCCTAGAAAATGATTAGAATAGCTGAAAGTATGTAAAGTGAAATAATATGCGAATATTATAATAATATTTTTCTTTTACAAGAAATAATACTCATTTGCATAGTGCTGTCAGAATCTCTAACACTGCTACACAATCCCATCTCCTGTGCGCTTAAAGCAGTTTTGGTCTTCTACTATTCTTAAAAACTTAAGTTGCTTCACACACATGCAATGGTCCTTCAACTTAGAGCAGAGAGCCTCACAGGTTTGTGCACAGTGGAGCCTTGTGCAATGGGCACAGCCTTATAATCATAGTGTGAAGTGTATGTGAAAGAGGTGTATAAGTGTTGTATACTGTTAGTTAATCAATTTTTAATTAGATTTATAAAAACGATACAGTAGTGATGTAGAGTAAAACTATTCAGAGAACCTTTGCAGTCAGCTTTTACCTGTATGAACTTCCGGAGGTTCCCTCCTGCTTGATCTGCCTGTTCAGAGCATCTGCAGCTGACCTTCCTCTGGATCCTGCTCTTTGCTCTTTCTTCTTCTCTCCAGTCTCAGCATCCTTCTCTTTCTTCACCGGTCTCTTCTTTTCCTCCTTTGCATCTTCCTTCTCTTTTACTCTCTCCTCGATCTCGCACTTCTCCACGCCTGTGTCCGGTTCTGCGGTCATGTGCTCGGGCTTCTGGCTTTTGCTGTCGATTTTGGGGATCCAGGGATGATCGCCGCGTTTCTGAACAGGCCACGGTTTATAATCTTTCTGGTACTGCGTCTCATTATTGAACGGTGTCTGACACGGGCGGTACTCATTTTTGGGTTTGCAGCTCGGTTCCGGTTTGACTGTCCACGCTTTGAAGTCCTGGCGCGTGACGGACGATCCGCGCGCTGCTGAAGATGCTGATGCTGCAGCCGACTCTTGTGGCGCGGTGTGGGCGGGTTCTGTTTCTATGGCGACCGCGCTAGGATGATGGGCTTGCGCTAACGGGCCCGGTTGCGGATGGAGATGCCGCACCTCGGCCACGTCCGAGTACTTGGTAAAGACGAGGGGCACAGCGATGTCCGCCTTATCCAGTTCGCTCCAGAAGCGGTTGATGCAGCAGGCGCGAGTGATGCAAGGCCACGCCATGCCGAAGACCTGCAGCAGCGATTTATAACCAGGAAAAATGAGGCAACGGGTTTTCACCCGCTCCCCTTTAAACGGATAAAAGCGCGACTTTTCCTCTTGTGATGGATTTACGCTCAGAAGGCGAAGTCCACAAAATCCTGCAGTGGTGTTCCAATCCAAAATAGTTTTCTTTTAAATTACCCCTAACCTCTTCGCAGAAAAAATAACCCCAAATATTAGTTTTGAAGGCCTGATGAGTGTGAGCGCGGCCCCGCCTGGTTGTGGAGGATTGCTGCGTAAAATCGCCCGTCACCTGCAGACGGCTGCGGCTGGACAGCAGCATCCACAGGCCACGCCCCCAATTTAACCACTTCATGTCCGAGTCTGTATAACATATTAACATAAATCACACTTTTACTGTCCGTACTGTCTAAACCCTCACTTCAATACATTGTAAACATCGGTCATATTCTCTTAGCCATTGGAATACAGTGGGCTTTCTTAATGTAATATTATACTGGCTTTATGTACTAATATTTATACGGACTATAATATAATTTGCTTCAGAAATGAATGTAAAATTTGGAAAAAATATCTAATGAGAAAGAAATTGCAAGCAAAGAGCTTTATACAAGCCATTATAGGTCTATTATAGTATATACGAGACTTATAGTATACTATTTACAGTATGTAATTTGTACAGGTCACAAGTACCTTGTACTTTGGAAATCCCTGTCCAGTCATGAACATTTTAGCGTTTATTCCCTGCTATGGCACACCCACTTCAACTCGATTAGATGAATGTATTATAGCAAATATATCAAATCTATTTTTATTTTAATATATTTTTTATATATATATAAAAAAACATAAGTTTGTCCTCAGTGTACTAGGTTCATTAGAGGAGTGTGAAAATCTCAGTTAGACAAAGAAATCTAAAATGAACATTTCCCTAGGTTGTCATGCAAAATAGTGACATGCCTTGCATATGATCAATGTAGGTTTGGGTTGTGTGCATTCAATTCAAGTATTCCCTCTAATCCAGAAGTAAGCTTGTGCTCTTAAGTAAATCAGAGCTCTAATGTTTGCTGGTTTTGTAACACTTACACATTTAGTAAACCTAGATGTAGTAACAGATGACTATAATGACATCACATTTTACCAGATTGTGCTTTGAGGACTGGAATTTTGAAACACCGTCTTAGAGAAACATGTTAAGTTCTTGGAAGACTTGGCAGCTGATGAGTCACACCCATGTTCCTTTGTTTCAAAGCTTCTAAGAGAAACATTAAAGATACCATCTAGTGGCCATATCAGAGAAGCAGACTGGAAACTGGAGACAGAGAGAAAAGATACATAGTCATGGTTCACATTCACAATATTTACCAAAAATGATAGACAAGGACCGAAGAGGACAGGTGGACATTCACATTAAAATCAATCAGATTCAGTTTACTCTGTCATTTCTCTTTCTGGGTCCTTTCAGCATTTCATCATCATATTGTTTTTCATGACACAGTCACTTCTGGCTTGTTCAGTACAGATCTAAATATATATCTGAATATCTATAAAGATGCTTTATAACTCTATAATGTCAGTTGTTATAAATAGGCTCTATACAAATTAATGTATTTAATTGATTTTTATACAAAAACATCTGAAATATGAGAATAGTCAGAATGCCATCATTTATTTACATTATATATGAAGTACAGATAAAACAATGCAACATTTGCCATGATGTTTCAGACCATTAACTATTTCACTTTCACATATTTCAGTCTCACACCAGTGAAATTTATAACACGCTAGTTTATACACATGATTAAATGCATTTAGGTTCATAAGGTCTGTATAATATAAAACAGTATAAATACATTGAACATAGTATCTACTATGTCTACTGGACACAAAATAATAATCCTGCAAATTGCCAAATTATATACACCGTTTAGAAAAATAAATACTTTAATCTACCCTATGCTCACAAGCACAGTGTGATTTAGAGAACATTTCCACTGTTGAGTCTCTTTGAAGGCTATTATTTATTTGGACTTTCTTCTTCTGGGTAACTTTTGATGTAACATTCAATCATTTCATCTAGATCTATTTTAATATGGTAATTGATATTCAGCACAGCCAAACTCTTAGACCTATGCCTCACTGGTGTGTCTGAAAGGTAAGCCTGTAGGCGTTTCTGTCCAGTGCCTCCCTGACCCCCAAACGTCAACACAGGAAAAGACGCCAGAATTCTCAGGAACGCGTTAACGTTTGGGAAGAACTTGACGTCTGAGTGCTGCAATGTTTCATGAATGGTGCATGGCAAGTTGACTTCCTTTCCTCTGTGTTTCCATTTGATCCTCCAGCAGTGAAGCTCTGCAGGCAGTGTGTCTGGCTGAGGAAGATCGCTTCTGAATATGTCCGCATGGGCTTCTTCTGAGGTGTTAAATTTCATATGGCCCATAACTGCTGGAACAAGAGATAGGCACTTAAGAGCTCTGATATGGTTATCTGAGAACATGTCCTTCACTTCCTGAGTGATGTGCTCCATGAGCGGAAGAGTTAGGTATTCTTTGTAAAAGGACTCGGCCTGTATTTCTACCATTTCAATTGCCCGTTGCTTCCTGACGAACAGTCTGGGCACTTTGACTGGGATCTCCATCGATGTGGCCAGATTTACAGCTTCCTCAAACCAGAATTCATGGTAAACTTCAATGTTGTCTAGAACCTCATGCAGAGAATGCAAGACGGCTGTCAGGCTGCTGGCTGCGAAATACACATCAAGAGTCTCTCCTTGCAAGTTTTTTCCAAAGGCTCTTGTGAATGAAAGAGCGTTCTTCATAACGACCAGAGTGACGATAAACTCGAAGTCAGCCAAAGCCTCGGAGATGGCATAAGCATCGTTGGTAATCTGGTCATTCCATTTCAAGTCTTCGTTGTCATGTATGCTGTCCATGCAGAGCAGAAGTGGCTCTAACATATCAACAACCATCTCAAACATATTATGCAGCTCTGTCCAGGTGGCACGACAGTTCTCTTTGAGCTTGTCTCCTTTATCTGTGTTGCCCTGAGAGAGGATGCAAATGGCGCTGTCTAGCTCAGCCTGCAGTAGTGGAGAAGCCTTAAAGAAGGCATCTGTCTTTTTAAGAACCGACATCACAACTTGAACGCCAGTCAGTGAAACACTGTTTGCTAGGTGTGTGTTAAGTGCATAGGTTGCACATGGTGTATTCATGGCCATTGGGTATTTCTCCATTAGTTGGTTGGCTATGGCTTTCATCTTACATCCAAAAACACCGGAGCCTGAGTGTGCCTGACCTCTGCAGTGTTCCATGTTAAGATCCCATTCCTTCATGATGTGAGACTCCAATCTGTCTGCCATAGACTTCTCCTCTCCTTCAAACAAGAGAAACTCTACAAACTCCTCCCTGAGAGTGTTGCTTTGGTCCACAAAACGCAAGAACACTGGGATATGCTGACCTTCTGGAAATTCCACCAGCTCCCCAGTCACCAGTGAAAAGAAACGGCTTTCTCGTACTTCCTGCAGAAGTTCGTCGCGAACGCATCGCTCACAAACATCCAGCATCTGCTTCTGCTGTGTTCCTGGACAAAATTCCTCATTAACAGCTGCTGCTTCAAACCGTCCTCGAAGAACTTCGTCGCCAGCGTTAATGCGGTTTTCCAGCAAAGCCTGAAATGTGCTCATGTTTACCGGCTCTTCTTTTGACTGGTAACTTGATGGGATGTTTTGTCTTCCTATTAAAACAATCACTTCAAACAAAGACCTTAGGAACTCTCTTAGTTCTTTCTGATGCGCAGTCAGCTGGGGTACATCTTCAACCTCTGCATCATCCTCACCGGGTGTTTTATCCTTTTTTGAGAGCAACTGTTCAATTGAAGACTCCACTGAAAAACAATTAAAGGCAAAACACATTTTAGATTCTTTTAATCCTGGCATCCGACAGATATATTTTGAGATGTAATGAATACTCACATCTTCGCTCTTTGATTTTTCGTACCTCTTCATCTGTCTATAAATGTAAAAACAGAAATGAAATGGGATTAAACATGACCTAATAAATAAATAAGGGTATAATTGTGTGCTTCCTTACACTGGGAAAATGACATTTTTTAGCAACAGATAGCATTATTTACAAAAGATATTCTACATAATTTGCCATTTCTTTGCAAACATAAAGGTTTCCCATTTCAGAATTCCCTAGTCTGACTTTCGGATTCAGAATGACTCATCATTTGGTGTTATGCACGTGATCATCTTCTATGTTTGGAATAGGTTTTTTTAAATGATCGTTTTCCTGTGTGACCTTTTATCAAAGTCAACCTTAAAGGCTATCTGAAAAAATATATACAATATAAACTGAAACATTTTTGAATTGTTAATTTCCCCTATGTATGGAGACATGGTACAGTGTGGAAACAGAAACAAATATACTGCTGTTGAATAGGATAATTAGCCCATCTTGTATCTACTATATATGTTAGTAGAGAGGATAAAGACAATATAATACTAGTGTAGATTAAGCTTCATTAAAACTTTAATAGTTGAAAAGAACAGTGTACCAAAATTTTAATCCGTTTTCGATGTCTGCTGTGTGGGTTACTGAGGTGGCTGGTTAAGTCAAAAATGGTCGGAATAGCAGTATCTCTCAGCACAGTCCTGTAAGGGCTCTGTATTAACATAGAAAATTCAACATTAAGCCGTATGGTAAAACGGCCAAGAACAACCATCAAAACATGGCAGTTAACTCATCAGCATGTAAACAGCAAGCAGAGTCAGTCCTGCGTTCACAGGGTCTGTCCTGCGTTCACAGGGTCTGTCCTGCGTTCACAGGGTCTGTCCTGCGTTCACAGGGTCTGTCCTGCGTTCACAGGGTCTGTCCTGCGTTCACAGGGTCTGTCCTGCGTTCACAGGGTCTGTCCTGCGTTCACAGGGTCTGTCCTGCGTTCACAGGGTCTGTCCTGCGTTCACAGGGTCTGTCCTGCGTTCACAGGGTCTGTCCTGCGTTCACAGGGTCTGTCCTGCGTTCACAGGGTCTGTCCTGCGTTCACAGAGTCTGTCCTGCGTTCACAGAGTCTGTCCTGCGTTCACAGAGTCTGTCCTGCGTTCACAGAGTCTGTCCTGCGTTCACAGAGTCTGTCCTGCGTTCACAGAGTCAGTCCTGCGTTCACAGAGTCAGTCCTGCGTTCACAGAGATCTACAATGATACAGTAAATGAAATAAAGTAACCACACTCACTGTTTTACAAATCATTGCAGGCTCAAAATGCTTCGCACATAGCCTGTAATGTTTATTTAGCTGATCAGGAGTTTTCTCTTCGAGATCTGCACGCCGACAGTTCTCTACCCACAACCTGCATCTGCCCACAAGAACAAGGAATTAGAAAAGGTGTTACACTCATTTTCATTTCCTGATTTATTTCCAACTGGCAGAACGTTAAATACTAATACAGTGACACCCCAGTCTTCATTCTATGACATAATAAGAAGCATTAGCCACTTTAGTGGGCACATAAACCTTGCGTCTAATCTGACTAGACCTTTTATTATGTACCCTATTAATTCCTGATGAATTTTCACCATCTGGGCAGTTCAGAGTTCACACTCCAATGTGGACCAAAAAACTGGTCCAATCTGACCAGAAAATGAAAGAGATTTTACAAAATACAGCAAATATTTTGTTGTGAACACATGCTAAAGCCCATCCACTGTAACTCCTCATCTATTACTGAATGTCCATCAGTGAAAAAATATCACAACAGAAACACCACTGAGCGTTCAGTCAGTGTCACTGCAGTGCTGAGAACATTCCACCACCTGAATACATCACCAAAAGCATGAGGAACCCTGAACATCACACACGGGCTGGTTTCATCCCTTTCCAGACTTTTAGAAAATCATCAACTCTTCTGGGAAGGCTTTCCACTGGATTTTGGATTGCAGCTGTGGGGATTTGTGCTCGTTCAGCCACAAGAGCTTTTATGAGATCGGGCACTGATGTTGGGTGAGAAGGCCTGGTGGTTAATTTATTTCAAAAATGTTCAGTGGGGTTGAGTTCATGGGTCTGGGAAGGTCACTCGACGACTTCTACTCCTGTCTTGGAAATCATGTCTTCATGGAGCTTGCTTTATGCACACGCTGGAACATGTTTGGGCCTCTCAGTTCTCGTGAAGGAAAATTGTAATTCTACAGTGGGCAAAAACAACTTACACAACTACGTACTTCCCTCTTTTTGGAAAAGCTCACTTATGGGTGTGAAGGCCATGTGTCCACAAACTTTTAAACCATTGGTGCTCACTATATTAATAATGAGAAACCCTGTACAATGGACTTACAGTAAGTCATTGTTTACAAAGTGCACCTACTGTATAGGGTCTATGAGTACATTCTTAATAAAATGTTAACTGAAGTTTACTCAATGCAGCAAAAAAAAATCATAAAGACAGAAATCATGACGCTCATAATTACAACTTTACTTTTTTTTTTTTTTGGTGGATTCTCTTAAGGTTACTTCCTCAGGTCGTCTCAGGCACTGCTTACTTTCATCAACCCATTGATCAATCTTAAAAACCTTTTATCCACACCCGTATTCTGACAGAACCCGCGTCCTCGGACGTGATTTGCTGACAGCATGACCAAACAAATTATAAGCCAATTAAAAAACAGCATGAGAGCGCGAGCGAGTTTTCGGAGTACGGGTGGTAAAACAAATAAGCTATTTAGCTTAGCTTAGCTTCTCTAGCTAACACGTACATGATTCGTCTTCCCTGTGCCGACCTGCTTACTGAAATGTGTTTGAGTCTGCATATAACGCTTATAACGTTTCTTATTAGCATGCTGGTGTTCGGTTTATTGATTTAAACGTATTAGTTTGCTAACAACAAACACACTTACCTCTCAGGATCTCTTGGAAACCTAAAGAAAGCCAGATCAGACTGAGTACTTTTCCGGGTGCAGTTTGGAGCCGCGCAAAAATTTGGCATTTTTTTGTAAATAAAACTAGTATGAATAAGCTGTTACTGTTCACCGTCTACGCATTATATCGGGCGTATTTAAACGGGACGGTTTGTATTTCCCCCACTAAATCAGCACCCACATACTACACAGCTAGCTAGCAAAACAGCTAACAAAGCACGGGACTGCTATCCCAGAATGCATTTCGACACGCGTCCCAAAATGTTACCGTTTCTGTAGAGATCGTCTTAAAATGAAACAAATCGAGGAAACAATCAATATTATGATTGAACCTCATAGACGGTGTTAGATTTTAGAATGAAAACGCATCGTATTTTGCTACGTTAGCTCTGGTATTAGGTATTAAACGTTATTAGCAAGGTAATTACGGCGTTTGAGCTACATAATGTTTGTTATTTACATTTAATTCGCGATCGCGCTGTATCAGTATAACAAACCAGCTCGATTCTTTCACTGGTCCTTATTTTAAAAGAGCCTAAAAAAACAATGAAAATAAAGTGGGCTCGTCCGGGATTTGAACCCGGGACCTCTCGCACCCGAAGCGAGAATCATACCCCTAGACCAACGAGCCACGTGCTACAATCAGGCACTTTTTCTCAATACATGTCTTCATAAAACACCCATAATGCGTTTCAAGTCTATTGTTTTTAATTTTGATGCTAAACATGGCCAAATGTTTGTAGACACATTACCATCACACCGTTATGGTTTTGTTGAACATTTCCTTCCAGGTTAATTTCACTGTTGTTACAATAAACTCCACGCTTCTGCAAAAGCATTCTGTGAGGGTTGTGAGGAACTACAAAAACATAAGGGCACGTGGTAGCCTAGTGGTTAAGGTGTTGTGCTACCAATCTGAAGGTTTTGAGTTCGATCCCAGGTCCACCAAGCTGCCACTCCATGAGCAAAGCCCTAAACACCTCAGTTGTACAAAAATGACATAATGTAAGTTGCTCTGGATAAGGGTATCTGCCAAATGCTGTAAATGTACAAGTAAGGTTAGGTACTGATGATGGTTGAGGAGATCTGAGGAGCAGTTGGTGTTTCAGTTCATCCTAAAGGTGTTACATGGGATTGTGGTCAGGGTTCTGTGCAGTTTTTCTACACCAACTTTGGAAACAATGGACCTCGCTTTGTGCAGAGGCACGCCCATTAATTCCAGTACAGGGAAATTGTAATACTACAGCATACAATGATATCCTATACAATTGCATGCTTTCAATTTTGTGGCAACAGTTTGGACAAGTTTTGGGTGTGATGATCAGGTGTCCACATACCTTTAAGCCATACAGTGTACGTAGCTTACAGATGAAATTAGTCATTTTCTTGTTATAAAATCTATAACGTATATTCACCACCAGCTCGTTAGAAACACCTTAACACTTACTTTTAAAAAGAAATCATACGGCAGGAGCACAAAGCAAAAATAAATCATGCAGATATAGGTCAAGAGCTTCAGTTAATGTTCAGATCAGATTTAGAGGAAAAAGTGACCGGTCTTTGGTGACAGATGGGCTGGTTGTAGTATTATAGACACTGCTGAGATTTTCTTAGGGGATTTCCATAAACAATAATTTCTATGGTTCACACAGAATGGTGTGAAAAACAAAAGGCAGAAATACGTTGTTGATGAGAGATCACAGTGGAATGGCCAGAATGGTTCAAGCTGACAGAAAGGCTATGCTAACTTAAACACCCCTCTACAAGAAAAAGAGCATCTTGAAACGCACAACACAACAAACTTTGATGTAGATTTTACATTCATGGCATTCTGTCAGACACCCTTATCCAGAGTGACTTACATTTTTTATCTGACTACGCAGTTGAAGGTGAAGGGTCTTGCTCAGGGGCCCAACAGTGGCAGCTTGGGGGACATGGGATTCAAGCTTACAACCTTCCAATCATTCCAATCATCCAATCCAACCTACAAGAGCATAAAACCACATTACGTTCCACTGCTGTAAGCCAAGAACAGAAATCAGACACTACGGTGAGCACAGACTCACTAATACCTGATAGGTAAAGAATGAAAAAGGAACAGATGATGAATGTTCAACTGTCCAGATTCAGTACTTTTGAAAAAGAGTGGTTAAATGAGCTACTGTAGCCTTCCTGTCAGCTCAAAGCAGAACTATTCACAGGATGATGATTATACGTCATCCATTCTGTGTAAATTCTAAAAACTGTAATGTGTGAAAAGCCTGGTAATCTTTCCCATTACATTATACTTCAAATCACATTCCTCATTCTCATGTTTGATGTGAAGATTAACTAGAGCTCTTGACGGCATCTACATGATTTTTATACCCTGCAATGCTGCCACATTATTTGCTGATTGGATAACTGCATGAAAGGGCAGATGTGAGTATTTATTTACACTTCCCTTTATTTATTTATTGCATCTTAACACTTCAAGGACCGTCAAATAGGCATTGGTTCTCTTTGTTAAAATGACTTGCTCTTTAAATGAAAAAGCCAACATAATTTTCATCTCATTAATAGGTAGGGGACAACATTACTTGACCAGGCTCCGCCAGCATTCAGAGCTGAGTTTCCAAAAAAGATTACAGCGTGCACACACACACACAAACTTAAATGGTAAGAATAACACGCTACAGTGGGTTTGGGATCCTGGACCATCAACACAAAGTACCACAGAGTAAAAGTGTGGATTCAAGACCAAATTTGTTCCTCATTTATAGTCAGATCAGCATTCCTACTGTTTTTTTTTTTTTTTTTTTAATAAAAGGGTGTAAGATGGTGAAAAACATTTTTCCCCTCTATACTAGAACAATTTAGATGAAATCTAATGCTTGCTGAAAACATTTTTATACTTATGACCCAAGGAAAATACCTCTTAACAGTAATAGCCAAACCAGTTGTAATTATATACCAGGAGAAATGTAGCGAATTCTGTATTTCCTTTATTAAAAAATATAAATATATATATACATCAAGTCTATTTCAACTATTAAAAAGGGGCTGCATTTCAGGAAACGACACTAAATCCGAGAGCTTTAACAGGTAGACACTTAAATATGTTTAGTTTTTCCAGGTTTATTTTGGAATGTTTTGAGCTCAGCAAATTGCTGTGTTTCCCACTCAAATGGGATCATTTATAAAAACTATTTTAAAAGCCATTTAACATTTATATGAAGCATTTTCTCATCACCATTACTCTTCTCAGAATACGTAAATATAGCAAACATTATTTGTTTTATAAGAGGGTAAAGATGCCTTCAGCAAAATAAACACCACTTTCATGTTCAGTAGTGTCCTGTTAGCAGATTCTGAAGCAGGACACTAAAGATTCATTGGTAATACGCATGGAGTTGGTCTTAGTTTAAAACCCGATGCAAAATTTTGAGCACGGGTGAAGAACAATTCACAACCTGGCATACTATAAAGTGTGGGTGAGATTGCTTATGCAATTAATTAACAATTGCTTCTTTTGACTGCAAAGTGATCTTGAAAACTCTTGGAAACATGCATATGCCCATATGCCCTCAGTGCCATATTTTGAATCTGTTTAAACAGTATATGGGAAACAAGCACCAAATAAATGTTCGACAAACTCAACTTGTAGCTACAGTAGACTGTCTGAATGTTTGAGCTAAAGTATGGTACTTCGGTAAAAATCAGCATGTCATCCAAAGTAAGTAGAAAAAGTAGCATCACCCACCAACTGACAAAAAAAAAAAACCCTTTTCCCCCTTTGCCTCCCACCCATTTTTAACAGCTACTCCGTAGCCTGCAGAGCAGCAGTGTTGTGCCAAGCTAAGCTCCCAAATGGTTGATGTTTAAAAGAATTTAAAAAAAAAAAAAAAGAAATTATAAACAACAATCATTTTGATTTTTAACCAAACAACAATTCAACCAAGCTTTGCAAATTTCCATCTTGCAAAAGTAGTTGATAGACATTTAGTATGGACAAAACTGATCATTTAATAAAACACTGTGTTGGAGTGGTGAACTGCTACATTGTTGGTTACAGAACCATAAAAAAACCCAATTACTTTGGTATTTAAAAAAATGTGTAAAGTTCACAGCATAATTCAAGAGGGGAGAAAGGCAGTCACAAATTTCAGCAAAAATTTCTGTACTAACAAGTGAATAAGCAAATTTAAGTAAACAGTGTTCAATGGAAAGTGTACAATCAAAAGGAAAAAAAAATGTAATAAAATCAAGCATCTCATATAGGGCTGACTAACTCTGTTGTGAAATCCTACTTTGATAAGAAAAAAATTATAGGAATTCACAATTAAATATGACCCTGTAATTATGAGTCCCTTAAGTCCTTTGTTTAATAAAGGCCTCTTTATAACCTCTTGATTACTTTTTAACTCTACTCAGAATTCCTCTAAATAATTATCATTTATGTTAAAAAGAGAGGAAAGTTGTTTTTATCTGAACAGTTTTGTCCATGTTCTTTTCATTCAAATATTCATATTCAAAAAGCATAAGGCCAACAGGGCTCTTAACAAGAACCCTTAATCTGTATCTGACCCCGTTCAGTGCATCTTCTCCATAACTGGAACACATAGTGAGATGTGTCTCTCTGAACACTACTGCAGCTCGTTCTGCTCCCGCAGCCTGAGCACACGCTTCTCACAGTTACACAATACAGACAACACCAAAGACCACTGCGAGTACTTCTTCCTGCACACACTACAGGTTTTAAACACACAGCTCCTTTGAGAGGTTTCAAATAAAGGCTAAATAAATTAATAAGAAAAAAAAAAAAAAAGCCAAAGTTTCACTGTTGGAATGTAAAATGGATTTTTTTGCATTGCTTTACATGTAGAGAGCTATGTGGCAGTTCTTGGCTTAGAAATACTTAAAAAAAAAAAAAAAACAACAACAAACAAACAAAAAAAAGGATTTTATAAAATTAATGAACAATAAGTGGGACATGAGTTCCATGTATAGTGAGTGAACTGGCAGATGCAATCTTATGATGGTCATTTTGCAGTATTACAAATGCGTGTATTAAGTGGAAAAAAAACCCCAAAACAAACAAACAAAAAAAAAAAAACAGAGAGAGATTTGAAATACATATACTTTAAATACTCTTCAGTTGTAGCGTTTCAGTGATATCTCCCCTAAAAAGTGAGCAGCTTTTTGTTCTCTATGCACCATTTAAAAATAGGAGAAAAGGAAAATATCACCTAGAAAAAATAGTCATAATAACCACATACAGAAAACAAAACATTTTCAGATTAGTCACGAACTAGCCATGGAGCTCGGCTGAACGCAGACTCCAGTCATCGGAGACTCATCTCTATCAACGCCTTGTCTCATTCCCAAATGTCCTTCTGTTATGAAGTGCCCGGGTCCCGTGTTAGAGGGAACAGAGTACGGTGGATGTCCAGCAATGCCAGTTTCTTGGCGGGGATTTGAGAAGGCACCCAACCCCATGCTCCCAATTCGACTAAAGTCCAGGGCTGTGGTAGGCCCCTGGCGGAACTGGTACACCTGGTGGCCATGGTTTCCTGTGGAAGAGGAAGAGGTGGAGGAAGAGGAGGCAGAGGAAGACAGCGATGTCATGGACAGATGGCCATGCCCAACCTCCATGGAGTCCTGTGTTGAGGCGCTGTTGGTGGGCGAGTTGTAGAGCCGTGACCGAGGGAACGCTGTTATGACCTGTCCATGATGATGATGATGATGGTGATGGTGGTGGTGATGAGGGTGTAATGCTTTAGGATGCTGGGGAGGCACATGAAAGGTTGTCTCCTGCACTGGATGTGTCTCTACAGTGACAGCTTCAGAGCCTACACCATCAGTCCATACTAGAGGAGGATGGTAAGGCTGTCTTTTCTGTAACAGAAAAAGAAAAATACAGGCACAGCCATTTACACACACACACACAAAAACAGAAAGAAATAGCACTGTCAAACACAACAGATTACAATACTACTAATTAGAAAATCCTAGCATGCAGAAAATACCCTAGTGTATTACTTGGTTTAAAATATTTTGTTTGTTATTAAAAAAAAAAGCAAAAAAAAAAAAAGCAAAAAAAAAAAAAGCTGAGCTGGTGTGATGTGAGCCAATACAAAGCTGTGCTATTGCGGCCACCCTAAATTGCTTATTTTCCGACACCAGCACATAACGTTTTAATTTCCAAAGATAAAAATTGAGAATCTTTTGGCTAAACTGTAGATCCTGGCTGCTCTGTAAATATGTAGCTCGCAAATTCTTTAACAATTAACTAGCCTGGTTTGAATCTACACATACAGTAAGATGTACAATTATTTGAAAAGTAATTTCATTGTTATTGCAATATTCTCCTCGTAACCACTAATATATATATATTTTTTTAGTGTTCACATGTTTAAGAGCTGAGTCCTTCTTCAAGCACTAACCTGAGCACGGAGGTTGTCACAGTCCATGCTTGGCATTGCTGTGCTAAAGTGCCCCCCACTGTGCCGATGATGATGAGTGGGATCAGACCTCGCTCTGCCACTGGTGCTTGTTCCAGATGATCCTCCTGAAATCACAGAAAATGTGCTGTGTGAATTTTTTTTTTAATGTTGACAAGGAATTTGCAAAGCTTGTGATGGTATTCAGATTGTAGTAGATTTTTTTGTAGTAAAACATAAAATAAACATTGAAAACATGTAAATCACATTTTTTTGTTTTAGAATGTACTGTCAAATTAATTTTCTAATCAAATTTATCATTAAATGAACAGTAATGAAGATAATGTGGAATGACCTAATTGCTCTGGCATAAATTTGGTGTTTGTGGCATGCGTACTTATAATAGAAATTAACCAGGAACCTTTTTACTATTTTATGTATTTCGATTCTATTTTTCTTTCATAGCACTCATCATAAGACTTTCTTTTTATTACTCTTACAGTCAATCAGTTGTAGATTTTCATTCATTAAAGGTAGGGTCTCCATTGTTGAGAAATGCTTCAGAAAACTGAGTCGGGACGACAAACTAAACAAAAACAAAACAAATGTGTAGCCAATGAGCAGAAAGGGCCGGGTCTTGTCAATATGGGCGGAGAGAGTGTTCAGTGCGCATGTGTGACATTAGCAGAAAGCGGTTTTAACATTGACATGGATGATAAAAACAAAAAGAAAAGGAAGAAAGGCTTACGATAAGGCAAGAAGTACGACCCGTGTTAATATAGGATCAGCTTTCCAGTGCTGGAGAGAACTGAAGGAGCAGGAAGTTGGCTGCATATTCACAGATTCACTGAGCGTTTAGCTCAGGAGTTATTGACTCGGGAAACTCGAATCTGCGAATATGCGGCCAACTTTACTTAAGACGCCGAGGCGCTTTTTTCCTTCTTGATACGTGAGTAACGTTGGTTTTGCTTTGTTACACAGAACTAATATGTGCCGTCCTTTGCATGATTATGCTTGTGTCTCATTTTTGCTTGTTTGTTTATCTGCAATCGTATTGTTCTTCCCTTCAGCTATGATAAAGACACATTTCTTTCCATTAGTTGCCTGGGTTATGTATGTATGTGTGGGCGGAGCTATTTATACAGGGGTGGTTCCCATTTGGGTTAGGGGCGTGTTTGTTTTGGTGATTTCAAATGTCAACATTGGCTTTCAAACATCGGAGACCCCACCTTTAAATCAAAACATACTTACGCACATACAAACATACACACACATGTATATACATACATATATATACACATCTATATATATATATATATATATATATATATATATATATATATATATATATATATATATACACACACAGTTGCAATCATAAATATTCAACCCCCTCACCTCAAAAGACATTATAGTGATGTTGATAAAAGATAATTAAAATCAATGAAAAAAAAAAACCTCGTGAAATAAAAAATATTTATTGATACATACGAGTTAATTTGACAACAGTAGTTGACTTAACTTTGAAGATTAAATGAAAATTGTAACTAGTAACACAAGCATGTGTAGTATTATTCAACCCCCAGCTTCAGTACCTTGTGGAGTGTCCTTTATTTTTTATAACTTCTAACAAACGGTTTCGATAAGTGCTGACAATCTTCTTACACCTCTCGATTGGAATCTTTGCCCATTCTTCACATGCAAAAGTCTGTAACTCAGTTATGTTTGATGGCTTCCGTGCTGCAACTGCCTTCTTCAAATCCCACCAAAGATTTTCAATTGGCAAAGATTTTCAATTCAAGTGACTGAGAAGGCCACTCCAGCATCTTTTCCCCAACCAAGCATTAGTTGATTTGGAGGTGTGCTTGGGATCATTGACTTGCTGGAAGATCCAATGATCACCAAGGTTTAATTTGTCAACAGAAGGCATTACGTTCTTCTTTAAAATGACCTGGTATTTCTGGGAATCCATGATGCCAGGTACACGATCAAGATTGCCAGTTCCTGCCGCAGAAAAACAGCCCCACATCATCAATGACCCACCTCCGTGCTTGACCGTGGGGATGGTATTATTTTTGTCATAAGCCTGACCTTTTGCACACCAGATGTAACGCTAGTCTATATGTCCAAAAAGTTCCAGTTTGGTTTCATCAGTACAAAGAACTGTCTCCCAGAAGTCTGTAGTTTTATCCAAATTCCTCCTGGCATATTCTAGTCGACTCCTGATGTTCCTTGAGGTCAAGAGTGGAGTGCGTCACGTCTTATAGTTGCCACTGAAGCACTTGTACCAGCTCTCATCAGGTCATCCTGTAGCTTTCTTGCAGTCACACAGGGGTTTTTCTTAGCTGTCCTGACGAAGTTGCTAAGGCCCTTGATGAAATTGTGGGCTTTCTTCCACGGCCTGGAAGGTTTGCAGCTGTTCCATAAGTTTGACGCCCAATGGTGTCTCTTGGAATGTTAAATATTTTTGAAATCTTCTTATACCCAAGGCCCTTCAGATGTGATGAAATAATCTCCTCTCTCAGCTTTTGTGGAAGCTCCTTTGTCTTTCCCATGATTGCAACTCACCTTGAACACCTTGGGGTTGGGGTTTATATATGCATCACAGCTGAAGAAAATGTAGGATCGTTATAGAGTTCCCAACGGCTTAATGATGTTTCAGCTCCACATCAGGCCATAAAAAATGTCAGAAAGCTTTAAAAATAACAATATTATATAGGGGTTGAATAATTGTGACATGGCTATCTTAACAAAATATACTGTTACACGCAAATACTACATCATACATTTTCTGTGTTGATTTTATGCATCACTTATGTCATAAAGAAGTCATCCAAAGCAGTTTGAAAAGATTTTTCTTCATAAATCCTTAAAACTCTTTGGGGGTTGAATATTTCTGATTGCAACTGTATATATGTATATTGTTACACCAATCATTCACACCTTATACCCTTAGCCTTAGTGGAACATATTGTAATGCAGGAATAGGCTTCTGTTCTTTTCTATGAAAGCTGAATGAAGATGCATTCTGATGTTTTCATTCTCATATTGAGGTGAAAACTCTTAATAGCACTTATTGAGTCACTTGTTTGCTCTAAGTAGGGATTACAGAGTAGGCAAAGTGGAAGTGCACCTGAACTTGAGGATGTACTAGAAGTGGTCCCTGAGGACTGCGAATGCTCAAGAGCAGGACTTGTTGAAACACTGCTGCTTGTGTTCGTTCCCTCTTCTGCAGTCTTCTTAAAGAAGCTGTGCTGGAGCGCATAATAGGGCTGGATTCGAGTCTTGGGGTCATAGTCCAGCATTCTGAGCACAAGGTCCTTGAACTTCAAGTAGTCAGCCACTGCGTGGCCAGATTCGCCGGTTCTTCGACCGCCAGGTCCACCAGCCTCCACCCCCAAAATGGTATGAAGTTTACGAGAAGCTGGGGGTTTGTACTGTTGGCAGAGAAACAAACAACTAAGTAACGGACATATAAGCTCACTACTGTCCATAGAAAAACGTGTCAATAAACACACCCTTTTCCCATCTTTGGTCTTCTTAACGCTCCACGACCCATCTGACAACTTCTCAAAAAACTTTCTGGCTTTTGGTGCTAGGTCCATTATGTGACTAGGTGGGATACCAAGGACTTCAACAATTTTGTTCATTTGGTCCACCTGGGTAGAAACAATACATTTCATTTTTTTCCTGTACACACAGATATACATTTACAATAAAGCACAAAATACAATCATGAAATTAAACAGTAAATACTGTACACTGCCATTCATATACATTTGCAGTTCCCTACTTAGTGTTGTCACTCTGTTTATAACTTACATATCTGTAAGATTTTCTGACATAATCAGGCAATCCATGATACACTTTCATGCATTTAGTATAGAACACCGCAGCACTTGATGCTTAACTTAATGCAATGTAGATACACTATTATAAAGTTAAAGAAATCTTAATTTATCATACGATACATGTATTGTTTTGTGAACAAATGTGTGTATAATCTAATAAAGCAATGTTTGTATAACACATTAGATTACCAAATATTAATTAGAAACTGCATTTTACTGACTCAATCGTGATGTTTCTCACCTCATTGGCTCCACTGAACAGAGGCTCTCCTGTATGCATCTCCACCAGTATGCACCCCAGTGACCACATGTCTATTGCCAGATCATATGGCATTCCTAACAGCACTTCAGGGGAGCGGTAAAATCGACTCTGGATATACTGATATATCTGAAACGGATACGGTTACATATAAGCAAACAAGACAATGACAAAAACAACAACAATTCACCAACATACAGACTCAATGAGAAATCTACCCTCTGTCCCAGTTGGCAGGAGCTTCCAAAATCCACTATTTTAATGGCGCTTCTCTTGGGGTTACATAATAGGATATTCTCTGGCTTGAGGTCACAGTGGATGATGCTGAGTTCAGGAGTGGCAAGAAACAGCAGTGCAGTGCAGAGCTGCTGGGCAAATTTCCGGGTCAGGTTCAAAGAAACCCCTCTGAAGTTTGTGTTTCGTAACAAGTCATACAGGTTGTATGACAACATTTCAAACACTAAGCACAGATGATTCCGAAACATGAAGTGCCGCTTCAGATGAACTGAAAAAAATGAATAAATAAGTAATAAATAAGTAAATATAAATATACAAAATATAAACAGTCTGGATTTTTAAATACCTATGTAATATTTCATTTCTGTATCATGTTTGTTCATGAGCTCCAGCAGCCGCACTTCAATCTGAGCTTGATTCAGAAAAGCCTTTTTGTTCTTGATGATTTTGATTGCTACCCATTCCTGCTCAGCTCGGTCATAAGCTTTAACAACCTGCAAGAAGCCAATTAAAATACATTAATACACATTTAACGATGACTATTGACAAACCAAAGAGGCCTCTGAGACGAAGATTAAGTGATGTCAAGCATGAACACTACTTAGACCTTTCCCCAAACTGTTGACAAAGGTTCATGCACAGAATTGTTTAGAATATCTCAGTATGCTGCAGCATTAATAGTTCCCCTTTAGTAGAACTAAGGGGCTCAAACATGTGACAAATCTCCACAGATACACTACAAAATCTTGAGTGAAGTCTCACTACAAGAGTGATGATTACTATACTAGCAAAGTGGGACTAATGTTATAATGGAAAGTTCAGCAGACACATGGGTATGATTGATCAAGTTCTATCAAAAAATAGAAGTGACATTAAAAACACAAGTAAGTCTGTAAAAGAATGACAATGTTGACATCTACAAATGAAAAATACTTGTTAGGGACATTACCTGTCCAAATGAACCCTTTCCTATTAAAGAGTCGATTTCATAACGGTCCATCCACTTCTCTCCATTCTTAACAATGTAATCAAAATTGTCATCATCATAGCCATCATTGAATACTTTCTTCTCTTTCTTATGGCTGGAGTCCTCACAATGACCCTGTTGATGCCGTCTTTTCTTTTTTGCATAATACACCTAAATACAGGAAAATTAAAAAATGTGTCATACAAAATCAGACTAAAATGTAAAATAAGAGTTAAACTAGAAATACTTATTTTTGCATTATATGATTCTTTTCACCATTTGCTCTACATGTTCATCCTTATGTGCTACACATTTTCTCAGATGCTGTATCACCATCAGATTGACATGTTTGCTCAATATTTTCCCATTGGTTCCTGACTTTGACACATGAAACATATTTGTGACGTCAATCTGTGACATCAATTGTGCCGACAAGAAAATACTAACTAGTGAAATAGGAAGAGACAAAAACCTGTCGATTTTTATGTGCTCACATAAATTAATGCCCCAGGAAAAGCCAAGCTGACGTTATCACTTATATATGACTCTACATGTTTAAAGCTACTGTACCAAAAATCTTCTGTCTATAGGAGACACAAACACAATGTTAAAGTAAGTTAAACTTTCTGATACTGGCAACTCCCTCAATAAATATTAAATAAACTTATTCTTAGAACTATTATAGGTATTATATGTTTATCTTTGTAATAGCATGGTTTTAAAGCTGTTTATTATTAGTTGTAGATTAAAGAGTAGCCATACAAGTCACTGTGAATTAACTCTTACTTTAGGAACGGTAACATTAAGATGTGCAATAATATAAACCTGTTGTATTTGCTTTCAGGATGTACACCTTCTGACCTTTATTGTTTAAGCTAAAATATTCATGAAAACTATTGGCTTTTAAACTTGGTGCTTTAATGTATTACTTTGCATCTTACAAAGTGAACGAAACCATGAATCCAGCAACTCCCAGCTCAAGCGGACGCAGTATAAAAAAGTTTAGGTTTAAAAGACTAACATTACTAAACAGCACTAAATAATTACATTAAGATCTGTACTTATTGCACTCCATGAGTTTACTTTCATTACACATTATTAAACATCAGTCAGTTTTGGCAGCAGATCGTACCTCATTAATGTGTTTGTAGGTTTTGATTAAGTCAACAGAGAGCTTCCTCAAAGGAGCTGCAGTTGGCACACGGAAACACTGGGGCATGTGCCTCTGTATGAAAAAACAAACAGATGTTTAGGTTGAGGTATAACAGTATATAACAATTCACTTATTGTCATTCTTCTTGAACCTGCATTACATCAGCAAAACTTGGAGCCTGCAGGCAAAGAACACATGATTATTGGGTTGTTATACTATCATAGTAAGTGACAGATATTGATGTGCCTCATGGTCATGTCACTGAGAGCACATGAGGGTGTAATAATATCAGGCATGGGATCACGAGTGCTCAGGTAGACGGTGGATTTTTAGGAGATTCTCTGATTAAAACAAGTCAACTTTTTGATGTAATCCTCTTACAAATCAAAGTGTTTAAACAATTTCTGGCTTATAAACATTGTTTGATCACTTTCCAATTATTTATTCACCATCAATAATAAATCAATAATACATTATCATAATGTAAAAAAATGAACAAGATGTATTAGATGTACACTTTTTTGCAAAAATGTTAACGTGCAGATTTTGTCCATTATCAGACTTTAAGCTTCTAGAGTTGACAAGGTCATACTATACTATGGACCATGAAGGTAATGTGGACTGCTCCGAAAACCATTTGACTGTATAATCCACTACCGTTTTAAACATGTTACACTACTGCCTCCACTTCCACTAAAACCATGTTCTGTCAAATTCTATCAAACACACTGAAAACATAGATGATCATAACTTAACAAAATGAAAAATCTACATTTGTCTAAACAAAACTGCAAACTAGTCTTTTGAACCATCATCCTGTCATGTCATCCTGAAAAAAATAACAGAACCTTGAGCTGGTTGTAGTTACAATTGCTAATCATTAGCCCTTTTTTTTTTTTTTTTACATTTTTTTGGATTAGTTACCCATTAACAAGGTCAGGAAGACTTGCAGACTGAGGTTGGGACTGTAAATAAATATCAAGTTATTAGCTATATTGTTCTTTGTTGTTGTTGTTCTTTCAGCTGCTCCTTGTTCAGGTGTCTCCACAGAGTGTCATTTAGTCCGCATATATTTGATTTGACAGGTTTTACCCGGATGCCCTTCCTGATGCAACCCACCCATTTTATTTTTATCAGGGCTTGGGACAGTCACTGAGAGTTTGAGACAGCCTAGGAATCGAACCTGGCCCACGGCGATGGAAACGCCGGATTCTGCTGCTCGGACCACCAGGAGCCAACTTATTAGCTATAAATAAGTTAATTATAAAATTTAACTAAAATAAACTATGTGCACATGTTCTCTGTGGTGAACAGCAATTCTTGCATAGGGTATTTGCCCTAATAAACAAGACACTCATTTTCTTAATATAAACCTTTAATAACAAAGGCAGACAGGGGGCCATCAAAGTTTGTCAATGTAAAAGGTGCAGACAACCCAATTTCACGTTTAAAATCTTCCTATAATCCTCGATTGCACTGCAGTATTTGTGATTTCTCAATCGCACTGACAATCTAAAACAAATAAGATGGAAAATTCATTCTCAAAAATTGCTAAGAAGAACAATGATGGAACTCATACACTCCTAATGGATTGTACATGTTTTGTATGGTGCACATGAGCACTCAGTAGTACCTGATTGGCAGTGAGCGCTTGTGTCTGGTCACTGTATGGTAGTACAGTGCCAGACTGCTCTGTACTCTGCTGGTGACAGTCACTGTGCTGTGGGTGTGAATGAGGCATCGGAGCAGCCATGTGAAACCCAGCAGCATTGAAAGAAAAAGAGTGTGCAAGCCGGCCAGACCAGGGTTGGCATGCTGAGGTCTCTCCCCCTGGAAGAAAAGTTCAAATATATATAATATACATAATATATTAGTACAATAATAATAATAATAATAATAATAATAATAATAATAATAATAATAAACAACCACACACTAAAAAAATGGGTTTTTTATTTTAACAAGTATCACAGATCACAAAAGGATTTTATTTCACAAAGACATATCTGTTTATATACAACTTATTCCTATATGGAGGATAAACATGAGAATAGAATAATCTTGAAATATGTTATATACAAACTTGAATGCCACAGTGCACACTAAACCAAACACGAAGTGAAAGAATATCTAATATTTAGTTTCTGAGAAACTTATGGGTGATTGTAGGGCAGGGATATAATAATAATAATCATAAAATAAATAAATAAATAACCGCAAGAAATAACCGTGATCCCCCCAACAAATCCATCCTCATTTTAAGAGTGAATTCCGATAATTATTAGGAGAATGCTCGTTTATGAGCATCCCTCAGCAGGCAGCACAATGCGCCACAGCCACACTGAACCACACCACTATTCAGAATCCCAGCAACAGCACCCAATTAGCATAGCCTATCACCGCCAAGATACAGTGTGATTTGGCAAGCCCATCAATGTTCAAGCCAATCACGGCAGAGTATGCAAATAGACTACTTTTGTTGCCAGGGGAGAGCTTCTGACATTTGCCAATAAGAAAACAAGAAATAAACAAGAAAATAAATTGAACTTTGGTACACTTTGAGGTAACATCCAGCACATGGGAGGCTGAGAGCAAACTAAAAAATCTCATGGAGTGAGAGAGCGATTTATCTGAACGAACTGAGATTGGGCAAAAGAATTCACCCAAACCAGTAACAGAAAGGGCAATCCCGGCATGATCGTCCCATCACTGTGAATCAGAGAGGAATATAACCTAAAAAGAGAAGGCTAGCTTGATTTTATTTTATTACAGATTTATTTACAGTGCAGGCTCATTTAACAACAACAAAAAAATAATAATAAAAAACCTCACAAAAGGTGCTTTACTCTCAACATGAGCAATTTTTATTGCTGCTTTCACAAAAACTTTTTGTTCCGAGTTGTTTTTGCTTGACCATAAAAAGTGAGGACAAATGTATAAAAGCTTATATAGAAGCTAATATATAACAAACCAAATGGCATTGTGCTTTAAGAATAAAATGAATAAAATTCTAAATTTCTTTCATTTAAAGATTAAAGTAAAACACAGCAGTCTTCATGATTAAAGACATACACTCTTAAGCCTTATTTGGTTTGAATTGGATTGGTTTATCCTGGAACATGTCTGTAATACTTTTTTTTTTTACCTGTCTCCTCAGTGCTAAAACTCTTGCATCCAAAGAGCAATTCAATTTCAACAGAGGGAGAGTGTTTTGTAGCAGGTTGTATTTCTCATGCACTCAGATGTGCGTCACATTATCACACTCTATTTGCAACATGGCATCCAAACAGACTAAGAGGTACTGGAGTAGAGAAGAGACGCTGAATCATAAACCACAACTCAATGATAGGATAAGTATATACGCATGTATGTATGTATACATACAAGTATGAAACACAAGTTCATATAAGTATGAAATGTTAGCTAACACTTGGGCAGCTAAGAATGCTAACACCAGAGGTGATCGTCAGCTTAAAAACTCATAAGACTTCATTACAAAAAAATAAAGACAGTGAAGGAACTCTTGACCATTCCCAATAACTAACACAAGGAGAATTTTGCAGGTTTATATTGTTATAATGCCCATCAAACAGCATAATAACGCTACAATGCTATAACGGTGGCTCCAGCGGTTAAGGCTCTGGGTTGTTGATCAGAAGGTCAGGGTTCAAGCACTGCCAAGCTGCCACTGTGCTCTGACCCCAACCTCCTCAGTTGGAATTTGTGAAGGAAAGAATTCCACTATGTTGTAATGTAATGTGGCAATAATAAATACTCCTATGCCCCAAATTCAATTTCTATGACCCTTGGCAACAAGTCACTTAAACACCAACAGGTAGCCTGCACATGAAACCGTGATGGCCACTGCTGAAAAAGAAATAATTCTTTACACAGTAGTCACTTTTCATAAGAGAAATGAACATAAGTCAGAATCACACATAACTAACACATGCCTCCATCTGCCAACCCATACGCATAAAACTAGGGCTGGGCGATACAGCCTAAAATAAAAATCCCTGATTTTTCCCCAAAAATCTGATTTATGATTTAAATCGATTTTCTGCCTCCTTCTGAAAAATCAGTCTGCAGATTGCAAAGAAATTGTTCAAAACAAGTTTTAACTTTATTTTGTTTTGATTTTCCCTTCTGGGATTCTGATAACCCCTTGGGGTTGAAGTGCAATCATAAACAAAAAGGCAAAATGACAAGATGGAACTTAGCACATACCTGGGGTCCAAAACTTTCAGCATGTGAATAAACCCCGGCTTTTCCACAGTATATATTGGCACCATATCTTTAGCAATATACATTCTACTGCATCCGTGATCGCTTTCCAACGGGCCCCCTTCTTATCATACTGGATACAGTTTGTAAATGTTTCTAAGAGGGTAGGTTGTTTTTTGGCAGTGTGCTTGTGCTGCCGCGGTCTTTTTCATTTCGCAGTGCGCAACATCTCTCCCACTCGACAGCATGCCTCTGTTTAAGGTGCTGCAGTACTGTAAATTAGTCGTACTGCTACCTTTGCTAGCAACAGACTTTAAACACACTTTGCAGCGGGGTGTTGTTTGTTCTGCATCTGACGCTGCAAAACCGAACCAATTCCAAATGACCATATCCCTGCTCGCTGCCATGTTGTTTGTGTATCTCTATGGCAAATGTGCGGGGGGAGGGCTGAGCCCATTCGAAACTACGGAAGCCCAGAGGGGATTGTCAGCGGATGTCAAAGAGAAAACCGATTTTCATTCAAACAAGTCGACGTAAACTACACATTCAAGTAAATCGATAAAATCGATTTATCGCCCAGCCTCACATAAAACTGAATGAAATCTCTGAATAGGGCTTAGGTCTTTATTTACATCAGGGACCCGAATACTGGGGCATGAAATTACGGTATTAAATACTGCTGCACATACATAACTCAGCTTTAACTATCAAAGATACTCAAAGATTAATTCTTCATTTGGTATTTCGGTAATCTCCTTTATGTTTTTTTAAGAAACTTCACTGTTAGCCCTGACAAATATGGCACCATTTTTAATAACTTCCAATGATGTTCTGAACACGCAGCAGCTCAACAGCATTAACCAGCTGCAGAAAATCTCCATTGTTAAGTTTCTTTTTAAAAAGTTATCTACAATAAGTAGATATTGAGATTTTTCTAAATGAATGCATGTGCACTTTTAGGGTAAATGTCATAGTAATCATAAGCTTGTAAAAGAACTTTTATACCATCTGAGTAGCCAAGCATTACTGATAAGCACTACACTGTTTCTCTTCTTTAAAAATATACATGCTTTTAACAGATTCTGTTATTTCTTAGCCAAAAACTCACCCAATTACTGCTGCTAATGAGTCAAATCTCATTATTTTACTGATTTTTAATGGGAACAAATGCTCCATAACACTGTGCATCCTCACATTGAACGATCTGTATATGGATCCATGAGTGCATTTTGTGTGTGCACATTTATGATCAGATGGTTAGTGTGCAGTAACCGGTAATTCAGTAACAGTCCACTCAATTTTGCAAGAAGACTATAAAGTTTAGCAGACGGGAGTTGGAAAAAAAAATATTCAAAAACAAACTACCTTTACAAAATATGTGGTAGTGGCCCAAGAAATTTCTTCATCATTTTACTGGACTCCAGCGTTACATAGTCATTTACTTTATTTTATTTTTTAACTCTGGTGAATTCATTAATCTACTAGACTACGTGATTAAGTGTTGGCTATAACCCAAAACAAAAAAAAAGTCCAGGTGTTTTAGGAATATTTACTAATATATATCTTATTAAAGACATTAAACAAGAATGTGTCGTTTAGGTCAAACATATTTTTGCGTTTATTGATATTTTTACTTTAAGGGCATCACATCAGCGAGGCCCCAGATTTATACTCACCCTGCTTTTATTTGGAACGTCACTTGTTCACATAATTAACATGTCCGAGTGGCACAATACCAATGGGAATAATTGTATGGCGGGAAATAAGTGTACAGCCATGTAACAGTGTTTCTGCAACTGACTAAACAAACTAACACTATTTCTCTACAGGCATATTTGTACTCTTCTAGAGCAGTTTTCCTATGACAGCAAGTATTTGAATTTTAAAAGCCTTTTTTGTACTGACCAAAAATCTGCTTTGAGTACCACTTTTGTGGATTTGCTAGATCAGTAAATCCACTTACTGAGCACTTTATTAAGAACACCTGTACAACTACTCAATCATACAATTATTTAACCAACAAATCATATAGCTGGAGTGCAATGCATAGCATCATGCAGATACAGACCAACAGCTTCAAGGAAAATGTTCACACACAAGAAAATTGAAAGAAAAAAAAAAAGAAAAAATGTGATCAGTTGTTTTTGACTGAACAGCACGAATCCATTGACCCAACTTGCACTGGGTCAACAGTCCGTGTTAATATAGGTGGTGTAATGGTCTGGGGAATGTTTTCCTGGAAACTTTGGGCCAGTTAATACCAATCAACCATCGTATGAATGCCACGATTTAATACAGACTATCTGAGTATTACTTCTGATCATGTGCCTCTGTTAAAGCGCATGAAATCTTTACAGTACGAATTGAAAAACTGGATGTTTCAGACATTTTATATACTGGATGCTACATTTAGTCCTCCAGGTGTACATAACATAAAGCAAGCATTTAAACAATGCAGCGCATGTAGCACCTATGTGCATGCACGTATGCACAGTGAAAGTGAAGTACATACACATCTTTAAGCTAACCATTCATCAGGTACACATGCAGGCACCCCAGCTCTGGGTGGTAGTGAACAAAGTGGCATGTGGAAATTTACTTTTCCCACTTTTGCAAAAACATTGGAAAACAAGACGCGTACGGAACCAGCACAGTACTGCATGGATATTTCATGATGATTCAATTCAACTACATTTTATTTGTATAGTGCATTTAACAATATCAGTTTTGCAGAAAGCTGGATGTAAATTTAGAGCCGTGAAAGAAACTGTGAGCAAGATCGGACTCAAAAGGAAACCAGTCCTATCCTGGGTTACACCAGATAGTGTATTAGCAATCATTACAGAATACAGCTGTGCTGAGAGGATTATCAGTGTGAACAGATTGTGAATGGGAGTCTTAGGATTTACACAGGATAGTCTTTATGATTAGAGCAGCAGTTCTTTCAAGGATGAATCTTGAACTATAAACTGTCTACAAAATGCACATTTAGGACATTTGGGAGTATCCATGGCAGGAACGTTTGAGTGACGATATAGAAAGTTCTATGCAGAAGTAAACCACCACAACAAGGACCTCCAGATATAATTATCATCAATAGTAAAATATGAAAGTCAGGTAACCGTTTGTAGTTTGTGTGATTTAAGCATTACGTTTCTGAGGGGCAACATCATTTCAACCTCTGCAATTTTTTTTTGTTAATAAAGCTTTCTGTAAAATGAGCATGAATATACATGTTGTAACAATTTTTTTAGGATTTTGTTTTAACAAACAAAGGCTGAACTGCATTTTCTACAATACCTTGCAAACAAGCTGCCATATACAGTAATGCACGCAAGCATTATGTAGTGCAGTGCAAGAGAGCGAAGCAAACAAACTGTGTTTTATATTACTGTCCATTCTTAATTGCCATCAACATAATTTGTAAAGTAGTAGATTTTCAAATTTCTCTCTCTTTCAGAGTTTTAACTCAAATATTATATAGAGAACTGATGTTATGTAACTAGTAAGTAATGATTGTTAAGGTACACACACATTGTTAGACTTTTTCACAAATAAACTAAAAAAAATTCTCCATTTATTACGACAGTGATGGTACCACAAAAACACCGGTCTAACGGTCCCTCATTACACTCTCATATGTGGACTGGATCATCTGCAGTTTTTTAGGGAAAACTGAAATCTGATACACATGGGGGCAACTATTTCTGTGTTGATTTGGGGTGTTGTTGTTGAAGGAGGCATCTTACAGAGGCACAGTACAAGACTAAGAGAGCAACAACTGGACATTCAAAGCTCAAACTGTGATAAGTGGTTTGTATCTATAACATTCAGTACATTCACATACCACTGTTAAGCTGATCTTATATTTGTTGCCTACAAGTTAACTCCATGCAATATAATGCAAGAACATAAAAATAATGCAAGGATGATCAAATATTAGTGTTCAAGTAAGCGGTAAACATGCAAAACACCATCATCGGAACCGATTATTTAAACCTGCATATGCCGACCACATATAAATGTGTCTCTCTATTCCCTCCGACTTAAGACTTTATATTTGTAGAATTTTAGTAGGAGTCCAGTTTGCAGCTTTGAGCCTGCTCTTGCACACAGAAGACCTAGAGGGGAACACAGTCTAGCATTCAGAAGTGGTGAATTGAGCATAAAATGCACTTTGATTGCATGGACAATGCACCCCTTTCTGTCCACATCTTTGCACCAAGCTGCCTTAAAAGTACTTTTTTAGCTTAATAACAGTTTTGTTTGGTGTTGTATAAGATTAGCTATACCTATAACTGCTATGATTAATCATTTTACACATATTTATGGGGAGAACACTGAATCTGAGACCTTAAATTTTGTAAATAATATATAATAAATAACATGTAATAAACCTAAATCAATTATTTAGTTACGTTGATCTCCTTGTTTTTAATCAATGAAGAACACTATAAATTCAATAAATTCATGGAGTCCATTCCCTAACACTTTTGCGCACTCTGCCTGGGAGCAAAATATGCTTGTGCCTTCTTCCAATCTCAGGTAAACTACAGTTCCAAGTGTTTGAGAGTTCTTAAGTATTGCTTTAACTGTGGATGACCTGTTTCTGAACACTTGGGTGAACTTTAAACAAAGAAAAAGGAACACAATTTATATGCAAAAAGAAAAATTAAACATTTCCATCCAACAAAGGATCTTCATCTGGAAGTAAAGAACACAGTTTATTGGTAATTAGTTGGTTTTATGCTTGGGTACATACAACGCTACATAACTTGTTGGGTCTTCTCTTGCAAGTAAAAGCTTTTGAGTCTGGATAGCATCAATATAATGTTAGATTTTGCTTTTGTTTTGGATAAACTAAAAGAGATTATGCACAAAGGTGTTTTGACCACTAAACAGAACTTAAATAATCACGAATGAAAAATTAAAAGAGGTCTTCATGTCTTAACTCGGTTTTACACTGTGCGATTACAGTGGTCTTTTGCGATTCTTAACTAACAGTGTATGAGATGATCACGATAACAGTTCTATAATAGACTGTGCAATAATGTGTTCATGTCAGATTAAACAATGAAGATAGTCACTATGCTCTGTCATACTGGTTATGCAGTGACACAGCACAGGTTTGTAGCTCTTCATCTAGAAACCAAATAGTTTCATGTGGTAATAACAGTAAAATAATGCAATGAACAGAACTTCTGCAAACTAATTAGCAAGGTAATTCACCTGAGATCTGCAATGCATCCTCTGTCCATGACAAGTCACTTTTTGTTCTCTCATGAAATAACTGATTTATAGATGCATTCTTTCTGCTGCACTTCAAAAATTTTCAACGTTTCACCATCACTTTTGGTTGAGTTGAGTGGTTAAGTGTTGTAGCAGCAATCACACTCAGATTCTAATCTAATTTTAGGTTGCATTGGCAACTGTATCAGCAACAGCAAATCAGACTAAATATTGTACAGTGTAAAACTGAAATTAATAACCCAAATTTTTCAGCTCTGTGACTTTATTTCCATTCAGATGACCACACTGATGTTTTTCTGTCCTTTGCTGAGAAAATTACAGGTTGAATTAACTACAGTTTTTTGCCAAACTCAGCGATTGGCTGATAAGTTGTGATGGTGAGAAAAAATGTGTTTGACTGTTGCAATTTGGGGTCTTTAGTCTCTCTTATGCCCCTTTTCCACCGAGGCAGTTTTGCCCCTTTTCCACCGAGGCAGTTTGAGTGCTGGTTCGGAGCCAGAGCCTAATTTGGTTCTTTCTTTTTCGAAGAGAAAGAAAAGTTCTTTCTTTTTCGACAGCCAAAGCTGTGTTAGGAGCTGTGGGCGGGGCTACTGTTAGCGCATCTGATAATGTACCTTAAGTTTACTAATTTTTAATACACTTTTACTTTACCGCGATATGATCAGCACACATGATAGTAAGTAGCTACATGCTAAGGCTAACTTTTTTCTGTGTTAATGATAAAATAACGTTATGTACTTTCTCGATTACAACCTCCGTTTATACAGATTACATGGAGCTGCACATACACGTTGGATTCGCCGCGTTTGGATGCTAATGTATGTTCACAAAGCCATGAGCATTAACAGTAAAGCAACATCCGCCATTGTTGATGTGTTAAAGCGCTAAAGTTGTTGGGACACGTGACACGTATACAGTGACGTCAGAAAGGCAAACCGGTTTTTAGAAGGATCGCCAGTGGAACCAACTTTGAACCAGCACCAGCACTCGCTCCAAACCAGCACCCGGTTCTTTTTGGTGGAAAAGGGGCATTAGAATGCATATCAGTTACCCTGCCCCAAACTTGAAACACTTCCTGTAATGAGAAACAAACATTGTATGCTATTTTTTTTTTGGTAATTTTGTAATATGCTTAATTGTATTCTGAAACTGTTGCTAAAACTTTGGTTACCCCAAACTGCAATAACCAAATGAACCTTCTTATTCTTTTTTCAGCCATATTGTGAATAAAGCGTAATCATATGATTGGGTGATGCAAATGTTCGGGTTTGAAGAAATTGCAAACCGCGAGAAACTCCCTCCTCCTCTGGAAAGTTTATTGCTGTCTAAATTCAAAACTATTATCACTTGAGGAGACCTGTGAAAAATGTAATACACATGTAAGGTGTAAAATGTAATATCACCGTGATAAACTAATCCAATCTGAAGAGGACATTTATTTACAAAATCATCCACCTTAAAAGTAAAGCCTCGTCAAAATAGTTTGCCATCCATCATATAAATAGTTTGCGACTATTTACCATTTACCGACTTAAACATTGGAGATAAACACGGAATCATTTCATTTTCAAAAAAGGAATGTGTTATGAAAACAAACTAATGTACTGTAGTTTCAAACTTAATTTAAATGGAACCCATCACAGTATGGGGCAGATTAACTACAACAAACACTTTCTATGAGAAGGGCATTTGAGGAACAGGAGTGAGTCTGAACCGTCACTGTTTTCTGCCACTTTTCTTGTTACTATTTTCTGTTTATTGACATGTTTCTGCTGACTAATCAGTAGAGGTGAGCAGGAAGTCTGGATACTTTAAAATGTTGACAGTTTCCAGACCTGCCACACTCTGGCCCATCGGAATTGCAATCCTGACACCCTGAAGGCACCAGATGCTTATTTAAGTGCAGGTATAAGTGAGTCTTACCTCAAGAGGAACTAAATATGGAAATTAAGTTATACTAGAGCAAGAGAGCTGTTCTACAATATTCACTAGGGTCCATGTTGTATTGTGCATTACATATTGTACACATGAATGCATTAAAAATAAAAAGGTGAAAAGAAAAATATTAATTAGTCTAAAACAAAAGATGATCTTTTTACCAAAGAACTGGGCAGATTGGTGTATCTACTACAAATATCACACTAGAAATATGAGGAAAAAAATAGCACAGATGTTTCATGGTTAAATAGGAAAAGACCACCAGTGTTAACTCCTATTGATCACTTCATATCTTCCTTGAATAAAGTTCAACTTTATTCAACTTTTTTTGCGTCACTCTCCTGGCCAGTTTATGTTGCTAAAAGGCAAGCGGGTTGAGCTTTCAGGATTGAAGTGCATGCAGAGTTGTAGGTTATATCCGTGCTACAGTGGAATGGAGGATAATCTGATTGGTCAGACAATCTGCATTATTCTCGTGTAGCATCACGGTAGTGTGACAGTCATTCTGGCTGTAACATTAACAAAAGTTTAAAAACCAATGTGCTTGTACTAACACATTCCCGTTAGAATATACTACAGTAACAGCATTGTACAATAGAATTTGTACCGTAGAAGCCCCACATAACCGAAGACTGATTTAAAATAAAACGTTGCCTAACAAAGTGAAACAATTATGAAAGGAGTTTGTAGTATAAGTGCTTTCAGAGTCATCAAGACAAGCTTTGTTTCGGTTTACCAGCATAAAAACATCTTCAGGACAGAGGATTTTACATTTTCTGCTTCCTCAGTAAACTGACATCAATATAAAAATATGCTGAAAACATGCAGAATGTTTTGTACATTCTTAATAATGATTATTATTACAGCATGGACTGAGGTGTGCTGCTTTTACTTGAATCTCACTACATGTAAATACTTTACATTATTAACCAATATATTTATCTCCTATTCAAAAGTGAGTGTTTAAATATTGAATACATTTTGGTAGTCGTTTTTGCAGGAAGAGTTGACATTATTGATATGCTACTGTAACAGTGTATTAATTGAGCTGCCATGATGGTGGAGCTGGACCATGACGATTGGCGTGACTATGCGAGCAGTCTGACCAGCAGGCAATATTTGCTTCTTATTTGCATAAAGTTGAAAAATTCTATTTTTTTTCTTGCCTGCTGAACTCCACTCACTCCCACAATGCTCTGCACTGGAATTCTCTTTAGAAAATGAATAGTAGGTGATATGGAAAGCTCTTTGTGTCAGACTGACATGAATAAACTCACAAATGTAGAAACGTTCACACTTTACGGACATACACAGATCATAAACTTTCTGAGAAATGATATCTTATTGTTCAATTTTCATCCTGCATCATGCAGAGACATTTAACATTTGACCGAATATGACACTGACTTACTAAACCCATCAATTTATTATCAGCTTCAGTAGCTGGTGAATCAAATTGTGCTGTAGCTGTTCTTTCTGTTCTAAACCACCCCAGAACCCCTTACTAGATGACTTATTCTCAGGTAACACTTGATGGACCGACATCACATTGTCTCATGTGTTTGCCTGCCAAGTCCAAAGTCAGAGAGGTCCACTGGATGATCTCATATACGACCTAATCAGATTAACGCAGTTAACTGTCACGCATTCTATTACTTCTGCTTTATCAAAACAATAATAGTGTCTTTATAAAAGCTAAAAGACAACTAGCACTGCTAAAGTGTACACTAATTCAATAGGTCGCTGATATTCTTTTAGTTAAAGGCTTCTAGCTGACACTGTGGGCTACTATTACTGACTGAATATTAATGGATAATTGCTTGATTGAAACAGCAGTTATGTCAGCCGTGAGCAAAATACTGGTTTGACAGTTAGTTACCCAGGTTAGTTATAAGCATATAAACACTATCATGTGTTAATTGTGATTTACAATTCAGCTAGTAACCACCAACGAGCTAATCTTCCTCTAACACTGTAGCTGGCGAGTATCTGGCGGTCTGTGCAGCTAACACCGTTTAGCTTAGCTTACCGATTCAGTTAGCATAGTAGACAGAGCTAACTAACTAGTGTAACGACTACACTTTCAGAGTACAGCACGAGAACACTGCTTAACACCTGAAGACGAGAACTTTTCTATGTATGCAGCTAAGCAGCAGTGTGTTAGTCTGTAGGCCAGTGTTGTATAGCAGTGCAAGCTAGTGAGAGCCGCTTAAGTAGCTAACCAGCAGCCGAACTAACTATTCTCTCTCTCTCTCACACACACACACACACACAGAGTTCAAGTGTTTAAGAGGAAACCATTTCCACCTACCTTTAATGATGTGATCTTCATTTAAAGGCCCAGATCCGGAAAAGTAAAGCCAATGATCCAGCTTCTGTAACGTTGGTTACGACGCGTTCACTGACTGAGGCACTCCGAAACACAGCGTAGCTAACAAGCTAAGTGACAGGCGTCAAACTGCAAAACCAATCCAACGTCACGCTGATTGTTAACATCAGCCATAGCGGGACAGACAAACGACCGCTGTATATAGTACACTAATGTTATTAGCTAGGTATCGTTAACCGTCGTTGACTTGACAAATGTAGCTAACCAGCTAAAGGCTAGTGCTCCTGCTTCCGCTGCTAGCTTTCGTTCAAAAGTGAGAACGTTTCCGTGGCTATCGTTCAGGCACGGATTAGAAAAAACACTTTCAAAAAGTGCGCCGTTAACAACGGTAAACCTGCTGCGCGTGCACATACATCGTGCACTATGAACATGTCGTTATATTTAAAATTTCACTTTTCCACCAAGATTATATGTCAATTTTCACAAAATGGCGCGCGCTCCAAACCTGCGCAGCGGACCGGCCCGGCGGACCCCAGACACGGCTACTAACGTTAGCCAGGAGAGCTCCGTGCCGCTTAATCTACCTCGAACATATCCAAACGTTTGTTCCGAAAACGCCTTACTCCATAACAGTCGAAAGATTTCTTCACCCAGAGCCGTCACTTTGGATTATACGACTGTATTATTCCGGCGGGAAGCGAAAACATTTGAAAGGTTCAAAAAAACCTGCCGACAAAATGGCGACTGCCTGTGATGTTTCTATGGAAACTGTCAATCAAACGGTAAAGTCCCGGATGTAGCAATGACGACCAAAGACAACGTAAGCTTCTGTCATAATCTGTCAATCAACACCATAGAGCCTAAACCTGACAGTCCTCTCTTCGTGTCCTACTTCATTTTTAAGTTAAAATGTTTGAAAAAAAATTTTGTTAAAAAAATAGATTTTTTTAAACGTAATATTGTATTCAGATATTTATGTATTTTTTATTTACCTGTGAAAAATATTAAAAAAAACCCAAATTAATTTAATATATAAAATTTGTTTTTGTGTTTTATATATATATTTTTTAAAATTTTTTTTTAAACTTAAAATATTTATGTATTTTTTATTTACCTGTGAAAAATAGATAAAAAGCAAAAACAAATTATATATATATAATATAATTTATATATATATATATATATATATATATATATATATATATATATATATATATATATATATTGTTTTTTATATATTTTTTTCTAAATTAATAGTGTAATTTAACTTTTTTAAATTAATAGTGTATTCAAGTTTTGAGTAAATTAGATTCTAACTGCATTTCATTGTTTTTGCACAATGTTGACAATAAGGATAAATCTAAACTAATCAAATGTGGACCTCCATCAAGCTGTTGCCACAAAACTGAAAGTATACAATTGATAGAATGTCTTTGTTTCCTCTTTCCTACACTGAAACTAATGGGACTGAACCTGTTCCAGCATGACAGTGTCAACACAACATTGCTTGCCATGACTGAGCATTGACTGATTCTCAGGACTTTTCTCCTCATCTCATTAATGCTCTTATGGCTTGATTGGAAATTCCTAAAGCCAAATTCAAAAATCTAGTAGGAAGCTTTCACAATGGAGAGGAAGCTTTTATTGGTCAGGTGTCTGATACTTTTGGTCTTGTAGTGTATGCAAATTAGAACTACTGTTGTGAGAGAAGTTTGCAATGTTATACGAATATACTGTAGACTAAGCCATTTAATCAGTAAAAAAAAGATCCACATGTAGCCTCAAAATCCTCAAAATATGATAAAGTTGATATAAATTATAAATAATCCGATTACGTTATTATTCTAGAAGGTATTTATAATCATTTCATATTCTAACAGTTAACATTGTGTGCTGTGTTTATGTTTTTACATCCATTTGATCAAGACCATATTATGATGGGTAAAAGTGAAACACATAATAGCACATATCTATTTATCTATACAAACATAAGAAAGAAAAATCTATAGAATTTTTATTCTCTTGATTATAATTTATATATGTCTTTAGTGGTGTATAATGTAACTGACTATATATTAAGTACCTGATGAACCAGGCTTTGTATCTCACACCCACCACAGGGGGGAGTTAACACACAAGTATTTTTTTCATTGACTGGGCAGTTTTATTTTATGCTTTGTGAGAAACTACGTATTGCTGTCAGATATCAGATGGGTAAATTCTATTGCACAGGGTCTTGCTTAATAATTGAGTAAAAGTATGAGATCCAATCAAGTTTTAAATAAAAATTTGTATTGGATGATGAACTGGAAATCAACCAAATTAGGATGAGATTTGTTGTTGTCTTAAATTAAATTTGTATGAGGACAGGTAAACGTCTCCCAAATGACCAGCTGTAATCTGAGAAATTTAGTTCATATGGACACAAATGAGCTGTGTAGGTATGTTAGCTAAAGTAGCTAACAATTGTGAGGTCCTCACCAACTTCTTTTAAACAAACAAATAGATTCAGGTGACAAGACAAATACAAGAGGTTTGAATATGCAATCATTTATTTCCAAAAAATAAATCAACATTCAGATTCCAAAACTGGACAGATATGTTCAACCTTCCAACTTCCATAATCAGTAAGAAAGTAAATAGCTGCTACATGGTACTAATGAAATGGACAACATTAGTTAATTATGAAGAAATGTAATGATCTATCAAGGAAGAACATTTGCCAGTTTGGTGTTCAGGAGCACTCAGGTGTGTGTCCACAGCATACCATGAAGAAAGAACATAACCATGACCTTAGAGAAGCAACTGTTGCTAAAATTATTCAATTATAAAGGCTAAATTTCCATATAATTTGAAATTCACCATTCTACAGTGAGAAGGATTGTCATCCAGCAAATTCAGCCGAAATTCATAACATTTAATGCAAAGCAAACAATCAAAATCACCTACAGGCTACAACACATGACCTACAGGCTTCTGTAAGTACATTTAATATTTAGGTTCATAAGAGCACAATCAGATAATGATTGAACAAGTAAAAACAAAAAAGAAACTGGAAGCATGCTTTCGGTTTCCAAAATTGCTTCTGAGCAAACCACAAAACTTGTGGAACAATATTATTTTGACTGATGAGACCAAGGTGGAGATGTTTGGACATGCACAGCACTATGTTTGACCACAAACATCCCATACAAACCGTCAAGCCTGGGGGTGGACTGATGATTTGGGCTTGTTTTGCAGCCATAAGACCTGCAGTCATTGATACAACCATGAGCTCCACTTTCTAGCAAAATATTCTTGAGGAAAAAAAGACACTTTCTGTTCAGCAGCTTAGGCACACCAGCAAATGGCTAAATAACATCTGAATGACCTCAAATAGTAGAGATGCATTGGAGGTATCAATGTTGAAGCAATGATAAACAATGGTTTGAAAGATTGATGAATTCCTAGAAAATATTTATTTATTTATTTATTGTTGTTTTTTTTTTTTTTTTATCAAATAATTGTTGCTAAATTTGGATCTACATGTTACTGTATTACAGGCTCTACTTATTTTTTTCCAATTGGCTTTTGATGTTGGTTTATATTGGAAAGAATGACATGTTGAAATCTGTTGTTTTATTATTGTTGTCATTTAATGTTTTTTTTTTAATAATTGTATTAATAATTTAATTAATTAATTATTGGGGGGCACGGTGGCTTAATGGTTAGCACGTTCGCCTCACACCTCCAGGGTTGGGGGTTCGATTCCCGCCTCCGCCTTGTGTGTATGGAGTTTGCATGTTCTCCCCGTGCCTCGGGGGTTTCCTCCGGGTACTCCGGTTTCCTCCCCCGGTCCAAAGACATGCATGGTAGGTTGATTGGCATCTGGAAAATTGTCTGTAGTGTGTGATTACGTAAGTGAATGAGAGTGTGTGTGTGTGTGTGTGCCCTGCGATGGGTTGGCACTCCATCCAGGGTGTATCCTGCCTGATTGTGGCATGGTTGAAGGTAAAAGTTGGGTTTGTTTTACGGTTTCAGAAACTGCTGATCTAGGATTTTCACGCACATTTTATATAGTTTACTTAGCATGATTTGAAAAGTAAAAAACATTCAGTTGTGGGTGGAAACACCTTAATGATAAGAGATGTTAGAGGAAAAAGGACAGATTGGCTTAAGCTGCTAGGAAAATATAAAGGTCCTAAGCACTTTATTAGGAATACTATAATAGTACTTTGCATTTGCTCTCAAAACAGCTGGGATTCTTCATGGCATGGATTACACAAGATGATGGAAATATTCCTTTGAAAGTCGGGTCCATATTAACATGATTGCATCATGCAATTAGTAGATTTTCAGGTGCACTTTTATATGTGATTCTCATCTTTTACCTCTTTTTTTTTGGATTCAGATCTTGTGCCTGCAGAGATCACTGAGGAACACTGAACTCATTGTCTTGTTCATAAAACCAGTTTGAGATGACTTGATTAAAATGCTCAAATAGTCTTTGGCATTCAAACAATGATTGTTTAATATTGTGTCCAAAGTGTGCCAAGAAAATATTCCCCACCATTACACCACTTTCACAGGCAAAGACTGTTTACACAAGGCAGGTTCATGCTTTTGGCTCCAAAATTGGGCTCTACAATCTGATCTTTCCTGACATAAATTGAACCTGACTTGGTCGTCTACTGTTGTGCCTCAATGTGTATACTTTTTGACTTATAGTATTCTTAGTATGTAACCTAGTGAACCTGTATTTATTGATTTATTATATCAAAGCATTCTGAAAGTTACTTCTGATCAGCAAATCTGCAGAATACCTATCATTTAAACGTAAATATCGTTAATATAATTTCCTTAGAGTTTCTTTACCGTTAAAGCACAAAAATTCAAAAGTCCTACCAGTAGATTAGTAAACATCACTTTTCATCACAGTACTGGTTGTCTTTACTCTTCTAGTCCTGTATACTGTAATAATTTATAATCCTTGTTTCTGCCTGCACCCAGAAGAGTATGGGTTCCCTTTTACGTTTGATTCTTCCCAAAGTTTCATCCTCATAATTTCTTGCTTTTCCTTACAACCTAAACCCCAATAAGGCAGTGTTCTGTGTTGTAAAAAAAAAAAACAGAAACCAAGATAAATACAATACAAATTCTAATCCACTAATCCAATACTGATTTCAGTAAAGCAAATGCCACCTGTTTTTTTTTTTTTCTTCTTTTTTCAAAAATGTACACTTTATTTAAGCAAATGCCAAAAAAGAAAAATGTATGTACAATACTTAAAAGACTACCCTCTTTGGTCTCAACCATGACTTAAATGGAAAAAGGCAGAACCAGGCATACAAAGCATATACAATATACATAGCAGAAGAATAGCAAACTAGATGGCAACAACAAAATAAAAACAATCAAGTTACCATTTGACATCTGCTGAGCATTACACATATAAATCAAACACATATCAACAAAAAACTAGCATGAATTGAATACAAATTGTTTTTAAACAAACTGTGAAAGAACACACTGAAAACACAAGATTAGGCTGTAATTCAACTCTTAGTACTGCAATGAGTTTCCAGAGATTAGCAAATCTGTCATATTCCTACTAACTACCTAAACATGTCATGTTATTACCATTCTTTGCTCATACATCAGATTGAATATATGAAGTCCACGGCTGCACCTTGAAGCCCTACAGACTACAAGTGAATCACTAGTACAGTTAGAAAGCATTTTGCAGTAGCAGTAGCAATGCAGTAGGTATTTTTATGTACTTCTTTTTCTAGTCATACATTAGCAGAGTTGTGAAATCAGGATAGTAAATCTATATGACATATTTGACATGACATATATTTATATAACACACTGTTATACAATGGTATGTGAAATGCTATCAAACAAATAAATTGAATAAAATATGTTAATCTAAATCAGAGTTTCTATCAAAAAAGGGACTGAATTCAAATAAAACACTATTGGGTATAAATTAAACAAATTTATTACAGGCAACACATCAGTAATGTAGTTATGGTCAATATAGTGTTTTCAGTGAAATTTTAAAACAGACCAAAGATGGAGCATTCAGCATTTACATTTGTCCTTATTAGGATTTTAATGGTTTAACTCAACATAATTTTTCCAATCTGTAAAAATTTATATTTTAAATGTAGCATTTAGCATATTGTAACATCTTAATGGAGCTTTCGAGTCTCGTGCCAAGGAAATCTGGACACTGGGAATGGACATGCGATCTTATTTTAACTTCCAAACTAGTTTATCTTGATGAAAATCCAAGTGCTGAATGAACTAAAAAAGAAAACGTACTGTAGTCACATGTATATGTGGATCAGAGAAAAATAAAAAAAAATAAAAAAAAAAGTAAAAAAATCTCTCCAAAAAACCAAATGGCAGGACAAGCTTCTTATCCCAAACCACAAATGGAGTCACAGTTTACTGACTAGTGTTGAGGTAAATTGACATTAACTAAATAAATGTGTTCAATACACAACAAAAAAGACAACTATTATGTATGTCAAATGCACAAAATAATTAAACAGCAAAGTAATTAACATTTAGACTTTGAACAAGTTCATTCCACATTGGATCCACAGTGCAGGAGATTCACAATTATACAACACACATCATTTATTAAATCTCCCACTTGTATGGAGGATGGCAATATACATTACACACTGGATCAGATAATGGTTTATCAACCAAATGAGATGGTCTCCTTTCAGCTTCCCAAACGTTTCCATAGTTTGCAATACAGACTACTACAATATTGCCTCCTCTCCTAGAAAACAAAAAAGTTATTCAAACAATAACTCTTCTGGGACAATCATACCGAATGCCACTAAAACCAATTCCACCAAAGTAAATAGTTTTTAAAGTATTTAATATAGAGAATTTTATGCATCTACAAATCTAAGTAGTGTATCAGTAACAAGTACCAGGATGCTAACAAGCCTGAAGGAAACACTCACCTTCTTACTCTGAACGTATCCTTTGGTTTTAGACATCAGCTTTTTGAGTTTCCTCCAGTTTCTTGCTTTCCTCCACTGTGCCATTCTCTTTTTCTCCTGTTTTCCAGGTTCCTTCCCTAAATAGAGACCAAAAGTTCATATTTCAAACTTTAATCCTTATAACCCTGTGATTTGTCCATACATATATTTGAAATACATGTGTGGTGGCCTGGGAAACCCTGTCACATGACAGTGTGTACAGTGTATTGACTTCCCATGGAAAGTTTGCAGTGTTCCAACAGACAGAAGTCAACAGACACAATACTGAATTAGAAACGCCAACCTGGTTGGACAAATATATAGTAGGGATTGCAGAAGACTTGATCCTCTAAATTATTACTGGTGTTATCAGTTGTTAAAAGAGGTGTAATTTGTTGAACTGAGGCACCTTTAACCTTTTGGTTACATCTTTAACTAAAGACATTAACTCCTATAGGCAGTATAGAACCTCCTATATGTGGTAGGTAGGTAGGTAGATGGATGGATGGATGGTTGGATAGATAGATAGATAGATAGATAGATAGATAGATAGATAGATAGATAGATAGATAGATAGATAGATAGACAGATAGATAGATAGATAGATGGATGGTTGGATGGATAGATAGATGGATGGTTGGATATAGATAGATAGATAGATAGATAGATAGATAGATAGATAGATAGATAGATAGACAGATAGATAGATAGATAGATAGATAGATAGATAGATAGATAGATAGATAGATAGATCGAACAATCTATCTGGAAGAAAATTCAAGTATCCAGTAGCAACAAACCGAGAAATAAGATTATCACAAATACAGAAACACAAAATTTTCTACAAGGCAAGAACTTTATTGTCAACCATCTTTATTCACGGCTGAACTAAATAAGCCACTGTGGAACATGAATTCAACTCCAGACCAGAGATATGTTCAGGTGGCTCTATTTCTTTATGGAACATAGCTACTACAACTTAATCAAAGTGTGGCATTTACTGCATGAAGAATTCACAGTTATCTAGCAGAGTTTATGACATGGCCACTGTGTTTGTTAACCTGACTCTTTATCTGATATTAACTTTGCAGCCAGAGAAGAAAGTTAGAAACAAAGCCTAAATTCAGGTTGATTTCCAGGCTGCCACACACATATGTTGTACTACATTCATTTTGATGATCATCAGTACATCATGTAATCATGATATATGATATGGTAATACGTGGTTCTAATAATCTATATATTTTACGATGATTATAACTTCACTTGAATGAAATTTCAGTTTAATAGATAAATCAAGGTTTGAGTCAAGGTTAGCTGTGAACTATGTTGTTACCTGGTTCTCTTCATGTAGACCCAGTAGGCCAGACCCAGAATGACAGCAGCCACGATCAGGCCTATGACGACCCCTACTACTACTTGTGTTTTGTCTGTAGAATCTTCCGCTGTGCAAAAAGGTAGAATTGCATTAAAACACTTAATAAAAAAAGAAATCAAATTTGATAATATCGTTATTACTTTAGCCACATGGTTTTAAAAATCTGCGCATTTCCTCAAATTCAGTTGAAGTGAAGTGGCTAGTATATCTGCAATTTCCTGCTTTTTTCTAATCAGTGAAGATCTGAATACTCTTGATGACACAAGAGTATTCATGAAACTTTTTGAACTCACCCCTTTTCTCCACTGTTGAATCTTCTGGCACTGTAACCAGATCAAAAAAGTATAATTTGTGTGAATTTGTGGACAGTACATTGAAAGTGTAAACACAATACTCATATTAACACATAGCCTACTATATAGTGTATATAGAATAATATTTTAAATATAATTTAACCTAGCAGAACATGCTCCAATATACTGATAAATGATACATTTATTCGCTATACACTTCTTGGAAATACTGTTGACATAGCCACTATTTTTAGAAGCAGCCAACTAGGGATCACACCGAGAACCTTGGAGCTGGGACGTGGCTATACCACCCATTATGCCAGTTAATGCCAAATGATTATTTATAAGTTATATTATATATAGGTTAAATAAAACGATCGTCAATTATTAGTGAAAAGGCATTAAGTGAAAAACATCCATAATGCTGTCGACAGAAATATACTTACAGGTGGAAATGTCTATGCTCTTCGTGAAGGTGCCTAGCTCATTAGAAACTGTGCAGTTGATCGTGAGATTGGCTGTTGGAATCAATGTGAGATTGTATGTGATTATTCCGTTCACATAGGAACTCTCTGAGACCTGCAACAACCAAAACAAAAAACACATACATTACACCATGCATACTTTAGCACTAAGATGGAACTACATTTGATCAGGCTAGATTAATAATACAGCATCATGGTTGGGAAAAGTAGGTAAGTAATGGACAGTTCTGAAACGGTTGCTGCTTCGGTTTGTTAACGTCTAGCTGTGCTTTCACTATGCACCACTTAAGGGCAGTATAGTACTATGTCCTACTCTACAGCCACTTGATCCACTAACAGCTTCATGGAGTGTGTTCTAGTGACAATCTCAGAGCTCGAGATTCACAACTCAGTCCAATCAACTGTATAGGTGATAAGTGAAAGTGTGCATGTGCATCGAAAAGATACAACATGATCACTTTAATGGAAGTTGTAATAAAGATAGAATTGTAGTATTTGACATGATATAAGCAGCTTTTTGGTAATGTAAGTAAATTAATCAAAAAAACTTACTCATTAACTACACATTGACTAATTTCATGCTGTTTAATATGTTGTAGCTATCTACAATATGTTCTTAATTTGTTTTGTCATACATCATGCCAGCTGCAGTCTCTAATAAAATTGGAGGTTCATGGATCCGTGCTTACGTTAGTGCCGTTGATGCTCCACTGCACGGTGGGTTTGGGTGAACCTTCAGCTTTGCAGCTCAGAAGCTTGGCTCCATTACTTTGTAACTTAGTCAGCATAGTGATACTTGGAGCACCTACAAGTACAACAAGTCATCAACAGTCATCAACTATACAGCAGTACTTTAAAGATCTTTATGAGGTGAGCTCAGTGACACAGCTGACACAAGAGGATCCACAATTCTGATTTCACTACCAACAAGATGGATCCATCCATCCATCCATCCATCCAGTATATACCTGAATACTTTTTCGGTAATTAATTCCATTTCTTCTCCTTTTTTTATTATGAAATAAATCACAATTATGATTATGTTTGAATTATGAAAATGTGACGCAACCTAGAGTTTACTGTTGTCACCTGCTTTTGTTTGGTGTCTGTTATTACTGTTAAAAAAAAAAAGGATCTCAAAATCATTTCTATTGTATTTTGTAATGGTTACTTTGCAGTGGTAAATAACAGTAAGATCATCTTTACAATATATAAGAACATACAGTAGGGTCCAAAAGTCTGCTAGTACCACTAGTATAAATGCTTCTGCACAGAATACCATTTCAATTTAACACAGAGGTTTTTTGTGTAATGTACATAGGAGCTGACAGACTCCATTTTTTTGTCATAATTTGTGTAAAACCTCATGCTCCAGTCCAAATCAAATCCATTGGCGTGTCACTTGAACATGCACTCCCACGGAAGGGATAAGACTCACAGAAACTCAGGAACAGGGTCAATTACACAAACATACTTGTGTTTAAATAGTGACCTAAAAATTGTGCAACCTACTGAATATTCAGTTATTATTCTTAGACTTTTTGGACACCGCTACATCTATGCAGTGGACCCTACTATATGCATACAGCTTAAGTTGAAGGATGTTTTATATGAGATGAGATGTGCTAATAGGGTGTTGTTGTAAGATTAATATTAGTGCACACTTACCTCGGACACTCAGCTCAAATGATGCTTTTTTGACAATTCCTTCCAAGGAAACCACACATTCATACACTCCAGAGTCTGAGTACTTCAGCTTGTCAAACTTGGGCTTATGGCTCAGTTTTACATTGTCCTGTAACAGCAGTAGGTGTTAGAAACGACGAAGCTGATTACAAATTAAAATAATATGCAAAACTGTCGTTCTTTGATTTACCTTTGTCCATGACACTTGTGTACCTTTATAGGGGTCCACTTCTAATTTTGCCTCAAAGCTCTCAGACAAAAGTTTAACAATCTTTCCTTTGGTGACGTTGGTGATGTCCATGTCTAAAGCAAAACAAGACATGAAGAAAAATCTTAGCTTTTCTGTATTTTATTGGCCATGTCCATTTCATCACCCATAGCAGATCTCTAATGCAATAAGTACTTTCCATGAAAGTGGGCAAGACAACAAAGCTGTATTCACACCACAAATCGTTTACCTTTTCTGTAAAAAAGACTAAACAAACCCACATGCACACATTTTCCATATCAGTGAACAAAGACAAAACTGTCTTTCTACCGAATAGCTCATTCCTGCTGAACAACCATCATTTAAAAACAGACTTGCAGACTTCCTGGATGTGTGACTGCGGAAGAGACACCAGCACTGATATGTTCATGCACAGTGAAGTGTGTAAAAAACACATCTTTCAATCTACTTGTTATTAAGATGACTGCTTTCCCATGTATGAGATATGATGATTCTGATCTTGGCCCACACATTAAAGTGGCTCACATCTAATCTAGAACGATCCAAACGACTTACACACTACGGTAAAACTGGCAGAGCCTGCCTTTGCTTCGTCGTCCACCAGGGAGCACTTATATTCTCCGCTGTCGGCCCGGGTGACGTTGGGGAAGCTGTAATTGTCCGAGTTGTCAGTGGTCACCTTCTTTCCCTGCACATTTAAATGGAAGCACATTTATTGGGTTTCAGCACAGAGCTCCTGAGACTTTATAAATTAACAGAATTCTGTCACACATTTTATGCAAAACTAAGTCTGTGTAATAACCAGGCTATTTACATACAGCTAAATAAATGAGAGGTGAGAGGTTTAACATCAAAATATTGTTTAATAGAATATAAATTATATAAAAGCATATGCTTTGACCTGTGCTGAAATCTTATAATCACAGAAATATTAGAAAGAACTAAATAACTGGATTAAAAAGCAACAGTTTCTTTCATCAGAAGTTCAAGACTTATGATTTTAGTTAGAATAAAGGAATACAATAACAGGGTTAGAAAACAAAATATTGTGAATGCCTTGATGAAGTACATCTGTTGGACCAAAACAAGTGGTATTTGTTCCTATGCCTTTTTCTTTCAACAGAACTTAGACTGCCCTGTAAGGTTGCGTCTCTGCATCGTGGCCCAACTAAAAAAATCGGCTACTGGAGAAAATGGAATGGAAAAAGGAGCATATGGACAGTACTTATGCTTTTTTCTATTTCTAATAGACACTGCATTGTTGAGTAATACCTTAGTATGTATAAATTATGCAGTAGCCCATATGACCCTCAAAAGCTGCCTGACATTAGAGTGAACTCGGTATGAAAAGAGCCAGACGTGCTCTACTTACCTTGATATAAAAGTTGTAGCTGGTCGGTGGGGGGTTCCCATCAGCTGCACATTTCAGGGTCACGCTGGCTCCCTCCTTTATCGGGAGTGCAGACACAACCTGGAGGGTGACCTTTTCACTAGGGTCTGTGCAGGAAAGAGGTGTGAAAGCGAGGGATTAGCTCATATGGAGGGCTACATACGGGGCAAACAGATCAAGCCACTAAGCAGATGGTCATAATGAGCCATTGAGAGGTTCTCAGTCTGAAGAGCAGAGGTTTTTCTCGAGTGAGGAGAGCTTTTGAGAGTAGCAGCAGGGACAGGCTGGCTGTAATCATGCCCTGAGGCACCCAACAAAAAAAAGCCCTATTCAAGCTTCACCATCATTGCTCTGTGTATTTCTGAAAGCAGTTTATCCAGTCAGTAAACGCTGATATTACAGTGTAATCGGGAATTGATTGACTTATATATAAAATATTATAGAAAATATATAGAAAATATATAATTAATCTGAGTAGTTTGTTTATTAACAACGAAGGTGAGGATGGAGACTTACAGTGAATGACGAAGGTCATAGGAGCAGACACGAGGTCCGAAGCGAGGCTCTTATGCTTGACGGCACAAGTGAACTTGGAATTCATATCTGCCTTCATAGCTGAATATTGCAGCTTGGAGGATGTAGTCCAGAGCCCGGTGACTTTGTCTTTCTGTGCATCCTCTTTGATGGCGACCACTGAAATGATAAATAACAAGATTATCATATTTATCAGATAATCATATTTCTTAAGCCTTATTTGTCACATGGACCTGAGATGATTCATACCTTTGTCAGTTTCTACCAGTGTAACATTGTCCTTCAGCCAGACAATGTGAGCTGCTGGACTGGCATCTTTAGTAGTACATTCTGCCAGCTGGAAAAATATAAAAACAAACGTTTAGCAATACTAATACATTTCCAATGTATCCTACCTACACTAGTTAATCACAAAAGAGCAACTCAAAGATACTATTCATGCTTTTTGTTTAAAATATACCATCGATTCTGAACTTTAACATTATATTGAGTCGAAAATTAGAAGTAAATAAGATGTTTAGTTGTACTGTGTCTTTAAAAGAAAAAGGGTAAGGAGTCGGGAAAGGCAGAGAGAGAGAGAGAGAGAGAGAGACAGAGACAGAGAGAGAGACAGAGAGAGCGAGAGAGAGACAGAGAGAGAGACAGAGAGAGAGACAGAGACAGAGAGACAGAGAGAGACAGAGAGAGAGAGAGAAACAAAAACCCTGTTGATTTTGCTAAAGTGATAGTAACAACTAGACAACTAGTTGCTTTGTGCAGGTGTATTTCTATATATATACACCTACATATATATATATATATATATATATATATATATATATATATATATATAAATATATATATATAGATATATACACAGAGATAGATAGAGAGATAGATAGAGAGAGAGAGAGAGAGAGAATATTCAAGTCCGTCTAATCGACTTGTTTCAATTTCGCATGGACATAGTAATTAGAGCTTTAACCAAGAAAGATAAAAGCTTCTGCACAATATTTGAAATGACCAAAAATTGTGCATTAAGCTGTAAATGTCATACTAATGTGTTTCAATGCTTTACCTGTAGATAAAAATTCAGAAGAAGATAAAACTAGTCAAGTCTGCCACAAAAGATAATTATCAAGTACAGAACAATTGTAGGACTCCACCCTCTTTCACAACCCACTCAAACTATTCTGGTTTAACTGTTTTCAGGAAGAAATCGTAAGCTAATGTAATTCTGCTCCAGGCTTCTGGGTGGATGCTGTTTTTAAGTCTATTTGTGTATAGTTATTGAGTATATCTGTATAATGCCACACCTTTAGAGGAATAAAAACAAACTTTAAGTGCATGTAGTTTATGACATACCGTTGTTAGATTGCCAAGCTCTATCACTTTGGCTTGATTTGTGATTGTGGGTGGAGACGGAGCCTCTGCAGGAGAAGAGTGGATTATATCATTTAATAAACATATGATTACTTCAGCATGATGTGTAGTGTTCAGTGTTATTCGAGCATATACTTACTTTCGATTGTCACATCAACTGGATACTCATATATGTCCGTTCCTGCCACCACCATACAGGTAAATGTCCTCTGATCAGCCATTTTGGCCTGGGAAATTTTTAGGTTGAGGTCCTTTGTGAGGACGAGTCTGCCCTGGTACTCCGCAACTGGGGCAAACGAGGCATTCTGTGTATATGATTTTGTCAGAAGATGAACGTCGGCGCCGCCCGCATTGTTCTGTGAAGCAGAATTTTGCATTTCTTAGCATAGCTATAATCATACATGTGCTTATGATCGAGAGACTCAGAGGTTGCAAACGCGCAAACATGCACGCAATGCTGCTAACTGCTAGGTGCAGATCATACCAGCAATATTTACACGGGGACAGTTCTTTGTTTTCCGAGTTGCATTACGCAAATGGTTAACTTAAATTTCTGTGTGTAATTTTAAAATATTTTTCTAGAAATCCAGACTGGAGTCTTCCTGTCCAGCGCCATACTTTACAACATAAAAGCAATGCATTTTAAAAATTGAAATTAAAAATGTAACATGATCATTTTCAAATGAGAAGAAGGCAAAGATTTAAGGAACCCTTTTGTTTTGAAGTTATGTTCATTGCAAATTTCTCAGTTTCTCAAAAAAGTCCCAAGTTCTTTCTTCTATTTTATGAGTTGTCTTAGTATTAGTAATATAAATTCAACACACATTAATGTTACAGGTAGAAATAAAATTCATCATGAGGCCGTGTGTGCAAATAATTCACTTCTTACATGCTTTTGGTATGCAAGAGTAATATCATTCATTCATTCATTTTCTACCGCTTATCCGAACTGTTCTCGGGTCACGGGGAGCCTGTGCCTATCTCAGGCGTCATCGGGCATCAAGGCAGGATACACCCTGGACGGAGTGCCACCCCAAGAGTAATATTTTTATATTTATTACTATTTTCTCTGCAAAGTCCTCTATATTTATAGCTCACTGAAGTCATTTTATTGTAGTAACATGCATATAAAATCCTTGGGCTTGAATGAAAGAACTCATTCATCTTGTTCAAGCTTATAGGTGAATCCCATTTTTAAAAATAGTATCAAGAAAGATGATTTGTGTGACTGATTCATTCATTCGTGTCATAATTATATAATTAATATTGACCTGAAATGGAATTTCATCATTTTTCAATGTATAATGGATAAAAAAATATGCTATGCTGAACAATTATGGTTACAGTAAATAGTCAGCATACGATACACGACGATAGTCCGAGCATGCAAGTCTGTAGGCTATGTCAGTGGTCTCAATACCTCTGTGTGCGGTTTCTTACACTCACTTAACCCAACCATATCTGTTCTTAGAATAATTCTCCATCTATTACTTATGGTTTCTGCTTCTGTATCTACTTCTAATAAATTTAGAAGATCTGGAAGATCCTTTTATCTGAAGCAAGCTGATCCATTCAATTTTAACCCACAACCAGGTTACAATCACACGACTTCATTTTTTTTGAATGACTAACCCCGATGAAGATAAGCTAAGACTGAATATTGGAATATACTTACATATTTCCATTTAGCTATCATGATGTCCTCTACTTTGATGTTTCCTTTGTCGCAAGGCACCTCAACAGTTTCACCATATTTGCCCACCACGGCTGTGTTTGCACTCACTGAAAAAAAAAAGAAACACTTATAGGATGCTTGGGGACAGTAAGTTTATTTCGTTTACCAAAACCATCTATTGTAATAGGTGACATAAATAAACAGTATCAAATATTTCAATTGTATTTTATTTCCGGCATCGAAAGACGTAAGTTTTAATTTCTCCTATAAAATTTGAATCCTGCTGGATCACGTTGAATGACCTCGCCTGCTTGTCAGGCAAAGCAGTCAGATATTTTGTATATTCAAATAAAGTCAAATGCCATCATGGCTTTGAAATAAATGCATGGCTCATGTTCTCCACCTAGACAACACCCCAGGGTTAAGGTTGTTGTGGCTTTGTATAGAATCGTCGAGTAAGTAAGCTACATACGGAGGCTGAATATATTCAACTAGACAGTTTGTTGTGGGTGCGATTTATTCGTTCTGGATGCTATACAGTTGAAACCAGATATTTACATTCACTTCAGAAAAAAAACAAAAACTTTTATTTCTTTACTGTCATACATTAAATCAGAGTAAACTTTTTCTGTTTTAAATCAATAAATATTAACATATTTTTTGCATTTGTTAAATGTCAGAATCGAGCGAGGGAGAATTTTTATGTATTTTTATTATCACTTTCATCAAAGTCAGAAGTATACATACACTAAGTTTATCGTGCCTTCAAACAAAAAACCTCCAGATGATTCCATTCTGAGCTTAAGAAGCTTCTGATAGGTTAATTGATTCCATTTGAGTTAATTGGTGAATGCATATAAAGGCACACCTCAAACACAGAGCCTCTTTCTTTGACATCATGGGAAAATCAAGAGAAATCCACCAAGACATCAGAAAAAGAATTGTTGACCTCCACAAGTGTGGCTCATCCTTAGGTGCAATTTCCAGATGCCTGAAGGTCCCATGTTCATCCGTTCAGACAATAATAAGCAAGTATAAAAAACATGGGAATGTACAACCATCATACCGCTCAGGAAGGAGACGGATTCTGAGTCCCAGAGAGGAACATATTTTGGTGCAAAATGTGCGAATCAACCCCAGGACAACAGCAAAAGATCTTGTGAAGATGCTGGCTGAAACTGGTAAGACAGTGTCGTTATCCACAGTAAAGCGAATCCTGTACGGCCATGAGCTGAAAAGTTACTCTGGGAGGAGAAAGCCATTACTTCAAAACCACCATAAAAAAGCCAGACTACAGTTTGCAACTGCACATGGGGGAAAATTTTAATTTCTGGAGACATGTCCTGTGGTCTGACGAAACAAAAATTTAACTGTTCGGCCATAATGATAGGAAAAATGACATTCCACCCACATTGGAGGAAAAAGGACGAAGCTTTGAAGCCTCAGAACACCATCCCAACTGTGGGGATGGTATGGGGGTGGTAGTATAATGTTGTGGGGCTTTTTTGCTGCAGAAGGGACTGGTGCACTTTACAAAATAGATGGCATCATGATTAAAGAAAATGATGTGGATATATTAAAGCAACATCTGAAGACATCAGCCAGGAAGTTAAAGCTTGGGCACAAATGGGTCTTCCAAGTGGACAATGACCCCAAGCATACCTCCAAATTAGTTACAAAGTGGCTTAAGGACAACAAAGTCAAGGTATTGGACTGGCCATCACAAAGCCCTGATCTCAATCCCATAGAAAATTTGTGGGCGGCGCTGAAAAGGCGAGTGCGAGCAAGAAGGCCTACAAACCTGACCCAGTTACACCAGTTCTGTCAAGAGCAGTGGGCCAGCAAACTATACGTGATGTACTATACGTGTATCCTATACTATACTTGCCTATCCTTCCACCCTCCATGACCTAATGCCATATCAATCCCAGCCTTGATCTCTTTTACATTCCATTAGATAAAACATTTCACTAGATAGATCAGTAGTAAATGTTCTGACACCTCTAAAGTATTTCAGGCACAATGTCTTAGAATAGTTCAGTGTCTGACTCCTTCTGTCCATTTACAGCATGTCCTCCCAAACCTTACCCTGTCCTACGTGCATCAATTATATAACAGTAGTTACATAACAGCAGCCAAACCTGTCAAACTATCCCATAATAACCAGAGGTTGATGCAAGGATATGAGTTAAGTTCCTTAAAGATTAGGCCATTTTCTAATAATTATAACAAGTCCAAGCCATCGAGTCTATTTTATGAAGTAACTTAACCATCCCAAATGATCTTTTTTTAAACAAAGGTACAGGTACCGGGATATAATATAAGAAAAATAATTGCACAGAATATCAAAATACATCATCAGAATTAATAATAGGACAAAAAAATGGTTTAAAAGCCTCAGATTTGACTACAGGGATGCTTTAAGAATATAAAAAATGTCTTTACTTGAGTGGTTCATTTTTCTCAGCACAAGACGGGAGAGAGAGAGAGAGAGAGAGAGAGAGAGAGAGAGACAGAGAGACAAAGAGAGACAGAGAGACAGAGAGACAAAGAGAGAAACAAAAACCCATTTGATTTTGCTAAAGCGATAATAACAACCAGGAAGTAGACAACTAGTTGCTTTGTGCAGGTGTATTTCTATTTATTTTAGGCTTCACACTACAAATATTATATATTATATACCTCTATTGGCATGTATATTTCATCTGCTGATCTGTGTTCTTTAGTGGAAAGAGACTGTAGCATTAATCTTATATTATCTAGCAAGTTAGAGTTAGAGGGTTGGTCAATCTAATTTCAGGGTTCTACTTAACCAAATTTAGTCTGCATGCCTGTGTCTACATTCATCAACGACTCTGCACACAGATGCAGTCGCCTGTCATATCTGTCAGCAGATGCCTCCGTTGTAGTTTTACGACCTGCCCAGACTTGTTGTAAGACAGATTTTTGTCTCTACATGCGCAATTTTTAAAAAATGCACCACAAAAAAAAGGAAGCAATAACATTTTTTCTTTGCTTTCTTGACTTTATCGGTTAAACCATCCTACAAGACAACACTGACAAGACCATGTTTTAAAATGTTCACACAAAGGTTTTCTTAGTAATCACATGAAAGCTATGTTGACGTTAGAAGCTTCTGGTGTATTTGCTCACATCCGATCTCTGTCTTGCTGGTTCGCATTCGTGACACTAACTACCCCATATATATCTTTAATGTGAATACGACTATCCCCTGAAATGCCCTTCCTACACAGATCAAAAGCAATCTTGCTCTGTTCGCATGGATCCCAAACCGAAAACGAAAACGTAGTGGACAACAAATAATTGTAAGTACACAGCATGTCAGCCGTTTTGGAACAGGTTAAGAAGGTCGGTCTAAATATCAATCTCTGTGCGTCACACTCAAGGTAACCAACTTGGTAATGAATGTGGTCCTAGACCACAATTTCTTGATAAGATTAAGCTTTTTAACTTTTTCCAATCTGATCTTTTCTGTTTTCTTCTTTTTCAGGCCATAGCTTGAAGGTATGAGGGCAAAATGGGTAAAAGACATCTCATTTGGCCCAAATTTCTAAGCAGCAGCTGTGTATTTTATACAAAAGTTTATGACGGCTTTTATGTTCCTTGGACGCCACAGGCAGTGCTGCTTTAAAAACCCTCTTCATCTAATCTCACTCGACAAAGAGGACACGCCGTAACACCTACATTAGGGAAGTGAACACCAGATGAGCACACAAAGAGAGACCGGCGAGTGTGCTGTGCTGATTCCTCCGAGCTGATGACTGTGGACCAGGTGAAGTAAACAAATCCGCCCCATCCCCCATGTTCAATCTTCTTTTGTAAGCAAGTGCTTTGTTTAAACATTACGCTCACAGATCACTCATCTGTTGCCAGAGGATCACACAATGCTTATTTACTTTTGTCATAGTTATAGTTAACTGAACCTGTACTATACTTTCATACAGCTGTACCTAAATCACATGTTAAATGATCTGGAAATATCAATAATTATAATATAATCTAACAGTAATTGTATAACAGTGCTTTATTACTTCACCGGTGTATAAATGTACTTTATTGATCTAGCTAATAAAATGTTATGATTTAATTAAAAATGTTATGTTAATAATTATTTTGATTGGATACTGATTAATATATACATTAACGGGACAGCTATTATGAATATTGGTATAATTTCCTGTCTTTCAAAGATTTAAAGTTTCATTTTTGGGTCAATGTAGATAAATGTGTGATATTTTATGGAAGCAAGCATGACAGAATGTGGTATGAAAAATAAACATAATGGCATGAACAAGCAAAGCTAGGGCTTGGGCTCGCAGCCAGTTCACACAGTCTGTCACTGACAGTCTCAGAGAGAAACGCCCTGCAGATCTGAGCTTCGTTTGGGCTGATATTTTGCGTCCCAGTTTGCTGATGAATACGAACGTGCAAGTATAGTACAGTGGCACAATCAAATCAAAGTCAAAATTACACAAAAGAACAGATGACAGAACCATAGCTTGTTTTTTTTCCAGTTTAATAGAAAAGGGTTACAACTGATCTGCTTACTATTTTTATTTTAGTGGATGAAAACCGCATTATAGATTTGAAACACCTATTAATGTGTGTGTGTGTGTGTGTGTGTGTGTGTGTGTGTTATTATACCATTGAGGACCTGTGTTAAACTACGTCATGCTTTCTCCATCCTGTCTAATATCATGATCAGTCGCCAAAGTACATTATATCATATTTGATTAAATCATAAACATTTGCTTCTAGGCCGTAATCAGCTCATACTAAGAGGAAGGGATAGCTTTTAAGAAGAGACTTAAGTGTTCAGTAACCGTTAACTATTAACCTTTAGGATGAGGCAGTTTAGTAAGGCTGTGTCTTGAATAAATAGAGGGCACCATTTACTAAAGCCAGTAGGCGGAAATTGATTTTGAGCCCATATTTCTTTCCCAAATGTCTTCCTGTCAATCTAATGAGCAAGTGCCATTATAGCTTTCTGAATCTGCCATAAAGCCTGTCAGTGAATGTCTGCATCAGGAATAGGCTACATAAAAACAAAAGTAATTTTGCAGGTTAAGAGATAAGTGCACTCCGGAATCACATCCATTAAGTGCTAAATTATGAATTTGATGGGAGACGACCCCCGGGGGCCAGAATGCATTAAAAATCCAACAATGTCTCCCAGTAATGAGCAGTCATTAAAAACCAGAGATAGAAAATATACTTGGCTCCTGGTGACTACATCGGCTTGTTCACAATGGCTACTGCATCAAAAAATAAGATGATGGTTTTTCAGCATTGTTTTCATCTACACTACAAATGCATTCACACATAGCACATTTGAATGGCCAAGGCCTGCAGGGCTGCATGTGTTCATACTATCAGCATTTGCATGTAGGCCATTCAGAACTGATGCCAAAACAAGAAGGTCAGCTTACTTGTTTTTTTTTTTTTTTTAGAAGGACCTTCTTTTCTAAAAGAGAGGCAGTAGTGTGAAAGAATAAAAATGTTGTGGATATACAACAGCACACAAATATCATGAACCATCAGAATAATGGTGTTCACATTACGGCCTTGTGGTATCCCGCCATACCTTTATTCTTACCTTCACATTGGCACGTGCTTCAGTGGTAATGCATAACAAAAATCCTTCAACATGACTTAAAGTATGTCATCTGAGAACGTCTCGGTTTGTATGCTGTGCATTCAATTCACATTCCTGCTTGTTCAGTGGCCTGTCCGGAACAAGAAGTCACAGGTCATGCAGGTCTTAACCTGCCCTCTACACCATGATCTACCCTGCCTTTAGGATTCGCCCTGTAGCATAAAGCCCAGCTACCATATTAACACTGGTGCACTAGCTTGTTCTCTTCTTAAGCGTTGAGTTAAAACAGACCTATGTTGCGCTTTATGCACTTTATTTCCTACTGGTTTATTCATAACATTTCATTAAGCAGACATGATTCAACTTGAGTTCATCTTGATTACAATATTGTAAATGAATAACGTTTTTATAGTCGACTCTTGACCCCATGTAAGGAAATACCCTGTTCAAACTGTGTTCTTTGGCCTAACCCAGACGCTAAGAGACAATTGAAATGCTGGAAAAAGAGACTTTCAAACATCCTATGCTATGGAAGTGCACACCTGGAACAGGTGTGTCTGCTCCAAATTGCTGCGGCAATCTGTGGTGGCTTGTACACTCAAAGCAAAGCAACATCAAAGTTTGCCTCAATGAAAGATCACCCCACCTAAAACCTATTCTTTTTTCTTTTTTTTTTTTTTTTTGACCAACTGCATGCAACCCATGTCCCATATTTACATGTTTGCCTTCAGTTCAGTGTTGATTCTTTATAGAAGTATAGAGCTGTATTATGTTGTACTTTAAAGAACATTGAAAACATGGCAGCAATGCCAAGAGCCACACTTCTAGACCAATTACAGCTATCAATATTGATGTACAAGTGGGCTGTTTTGGTGAGTGGTGTTGGTTGAACGTTTGCCTTTATATAAAGCAAAGTGTTTATTTCTCCAAACCAGTTGAACAGGAAGTAGCTTGATTAGTTAAACACTGTGGTGGCTCAGGGTTTTTTTTTTTAATTTAAGATTCTAGCCCGAGAGCTCCGTCTGACTGATTTATAGACGTTAGTCTAGAAAATATTTCGTTGCGTATCTCGTTTAATTTTGGGTGCACAAAGATAAAAGAGTGCAGTCAATTAAAAATAATTAAAAAATTAAAAAAATATATATTTATTTGTGACTGCTACAAAAACATCTTCATGAATCTGGAAAAAAGAATACTTTTTTGTACCTCTATGTACGGAAAATAATTTCTAAGACAAAATATCAACAGCCAGCAGAAGAGGCACTTGAAGATTACTTTAGGGTAAGAAAAAGACATTCTCTGTCATATATTACTGTAAGAACTAGCTTTATGTCCTAAACCATGACACACCCTAAGTGGGATTATGAGCTCTCAAAATCGTACCAAAGCCCCTTTGTGTTAGGCAGCTAAACAAAGGCACTAAATAAACATATATCAAGATGATTATATAAAAGACAATGGGAATAGATCTCACTCTCTTTCTCCACCTAATCAGAAAAAGGCACAGTAAGACACGTGGAGTAAGCATTTTTTGGATGACACCAAATTACTGTAAATCAGAATGGACAAATCTGCTCCAGTCACTTCACTCTCACAAAATGTAAATGGACCTGATGGCATATTTCAGCCTGCAGCTGCATGAAGGGTAGTCATTCATATGAGACCGGGCTCCTCAAATAAAGGACACAGAACAGATAAGACCCTCTCCATGGGGGTGTATGCACTTGTGTTAAATTCAAGAGAAGAACTCCTCACTAGCAGATATATGCACCGGTTAAGAAAACCCCAACAGACAATGTAGCCAGTAGGGGTAAAGTGCATAACAAAAGAAGGGGAACAACTTGACTCATTGTCCAAAGCAGGGTGGACCTCCAGGAGCACTGGAGCTTCTAGAAAGCACCTTACGCGCATTTCAATAGGAGCCATTCCTGCATTGCAAGAGCGTCAGAGCTGTTCTTCTGTCTGTCGTAAAAAAACAACAGGTTTCCTCCTTTTCGAATGCAGAAAGAACTGTTCTCTTGTTTTGCCTGATGACAGATAATGTAGCTCTTAAGAATACCTGCACTTATAGGGAAGAACTCAGAAATATTGCCTTGAAGAGGCTGTAAAGTTCTCGCTCCATTTTATTTAACATATCTCTCATCAATAGCTGAAATAGCTTAACGCAGATCTTTTAACGCACCATCAATTTACTTTTGTGATGTAGGCCACAATTGTTTGAAGAAATGAAATCAACTGATCCAAGCACAGGATTAAAGAAACATTACAAAAAAAAAAGAACTCACTAACACAATTAAATATCTGAACATTTTAGAAGTTTTCTGCAAAGACACAAAGACGTGTACATAAGACTCGGTTTCAGAAGGGGATGTTCGAATGAAAGCAAACTAAGAGAATCCCACCAGATAAACAAGTCAGACCAGGTGTGACTCTGCCAGCGGTGTGTGTGTGTGTGTGCCTGCGCATTTGTGTGAGGGTGTTTGTGTGTATGTGACCAGAGGGGGTGGGGGAAAACAGGAGCGCTAAAGGAACAAAAACCAGATGCCTCACTAAGGCTACTTTTCTGTGACTCCTTCAATGGCCATTAAGCCCTATTTGTTCTGGAGGGAAAGTGCTGTAGTCCTTAAAGAAAGGTTTTCAAAGTTAAAAGATTACGACTAAAAATAAGCATCAGAAGGAAGAAGGAACACTGGCCCTGGAGGAAGGTTATTTTGTTCCACTGTGAACTGTATCAGCTATATATGGTATTAGAAATGATATTAAAAGCCCCTTTACTCTTGACTTAAAACTCAAATATATATATACATATAAATATAAATATATATATATATATATATATATATATATATATATATATATATATATATATATATATGTGTGTGTGTGTGTGTGTGTATATGTATATAAATAGATAATTAGGTTATATGCCTGTATAACTGTAAAATGATAATAGAAAAGTCTTTGGCATTTGCAAGATGTTGGCACTTCTTTATCAGATTAAGTTCAAAAGATTGCCTCATTTGCCGCTTCGAAAGAGCTGCTGGCTGTTGGACCTGAAAAGGCACTGAGGTCACACGTGTTCACACTGCGTCCTTGCAGGACAAACTGTCAATCTTTCAGCACAAGGCACATTGTTACCAAACAGACATCTTCCTGCGCCTGTATCAGTACTAAATGAGCAACAGTCCTGTCCGTTCAATACACGGCAAGTACTGTACTCATGAAGCCTCGGTTTCTGACGCAGAACACAGATGATGAAGATGTACAACTGAATATTCAGAATGCAGGCTGTTCTCAGCATGACACATTTCATCACCTGGTGAAGGCTGCATTCACATGCAAGCCTGAGGGAAAGAAACCAACGCCTTTCACCCCAACCCCCACTTCACACTATCTTACCGTCTTACTCACAAGTATGCATACACAAATTCGTTAAAAAACAAAACAAAAAATAAAACGCTCAATAATGGTACAAATTAAAAAACTGCATGTTAGACAATGTATAATCTGCCCTGCAACATGTGCAGACTTTTCCTCAGATTTTAAATGAGCACTCAATGAGCACACTCCCCACACCCAAACTCCATAAGAAGACGGTTTTCAGACGGTTTATCACTTAGCTTGATCTCTTATCAGAACAAGCAAAGCAAGATATATCCTAGAACCCCAACACTACAGGGGTATACAGAGGATTTGTCGCATATACAGAGGATTTATCTACAGCTTACATTAGGGCTTATACAATCTCCCCTTACATTAACGCTACGAGTTAATTCAGTGCTGCAAGAATTAATTTATTACTGAGTTCATTCAGAATTCTAATTCTGGGATAATTCAGTACTGTAAGGATTACCTTATAACCCTAAAGAGTTAATTCAGTACTTTTACTGTAAGGACTACTTTATAACCCTAAAAAGTTAATAAAGTAACACTTAATTCAGTCCTGTTACTGTAAGGACATCAGTAGTCCTAGAAGTTTATTCAGAGATGTAAGATTTAATTCAGTACTATAAGGAATACTTTATAACCCTAAAGAGTTAATTCAGTACTTTTACTGTAAGGACTTTGGTAGTCCTAGGAGTTAATTCAGAGATGCAAGATTTAATTCAGTACTATAAAGACTAAAGAGTTAATTCAGTAGGTTTACTGTAAGGACTACTTTAAAACCCTAAAGAGTTAATTCAGTACTTTTACTGTAAGGACTTCGGTAGTCCTAGGAGTTAATTCAGAGATGCAAGATTTAATTCAGTACTATAAGGACTAAAGAGTTAATTCAGTACTTTTACTGTAAGGACTACTTTAAAACCCTAAAGAGTTAATTCAGTACGTTTACTGTAAGGAATACTAGAAAAGGAATCTCTTATTCATGAACTGTTCATCTTAATGTAATGTCACTCTAGATGTATTCAGTTCATTGTGTGCTAATTCACATTAGTATTTCAATATGCAATGTGCTCAGCGAGACAGACATGGCAGGCTTTAAATGACCATTTAACCCTAAATTTACCATTACAACCCTAAAGAGTTAATTCAGTACGTTTACTGTAAGGAATACTATGTAACCCTAAAGAGTTAATAAAGTAACACTTAATTCAGTGCTGTTACTTTAAGGACTTCAGTAGTCTTGGGAGTTTATTCAGAGATGTAAGATTTAATTCAGTACTATAAGGACTGGATAGTTATTAATAGACTAAAAGTTTATTAAACATTATGCTCTGCTCATTATGCTTTCTCGTTTACCTTTTTACTTATTGATTCAATATCAGTTACTTACAAAACTTACTTACTTCTAAACTTAAAATGAGTATATATATATATATATATAGGAGTATAGACTACTGCATAAAAGGACATTACCTTGGTCCAGTAGGGATATGAAGAGGACCCACGCAGAAAAGACAGTCGCATGCATTCTTGAAAAACAATCAGTGCTGGTCCTCTTGAACAAAAAAAAACAACTCAACTTTCTGAAATAAGTCCTGAAGCGTTTGTACTCGACTCGAGCAGCGTCATACACAACGAGCTCCTAATTCAAACTGGTACCGCGTGCGCTTCTTGTTCAATCCTCTGCAGTCCGGAGTGCGCGCCACACAAAACACGCCTTAGGTCTGTTCATGACACACCCACAAGAAATCCTAGTCTCCGCCCACAATCTAGACAACAATTTCAAACTAGCTGGATATTTAGTATTGCCGCCTTTGTAGAAGATTTCTTTTTTTAAGAGACTTTTTTTAAGTCTTAATAACTAACTGTAGGTTAGGACACAACACTAGGCGTTTGTTTAATTTCATTATACATTAATTCACTATGACTAAAAAACTGTAATTGGTGTAATTATTAGCATGACTGCTAATAATGTTTATGTTCAAATGTGGCATTATTTACACGGTCTACATATCTATCCCTATACTAAATCTATCTATCTATCTATCTATCTATCTATCTATCTATCTATCTATCTATCTATCTATCATAAGGCATTATATCAAATTTTCAATACCATCAACAGTGTATCTATGGCAATATTTACATGATCTTCATATCTATCCCTATACTAATTCTTCATATCCTTCTATCTATCTATCTATCTATCTATCTATCTATCTATCTATCTATCTATCTATCTATCTATCTGTTTGTCTGTATGTCTGTCTGTCTGTCTATCATAAGGCATTATATTAAATTTTCAGTACCATCAACAGTGTATGGCATTATTTACATGATCTTCTATCTGGGATAATTCAGTACTGTAAGGATTACTTTATAACCCTGAAGAGTTAATTCAGTACTATCTATCTATCTATCTATCTATCTATCTATCTATCTATCTATCTATCTATCTATCTATCTATCTATCATAAGGCATTATATCAATACCATAAACAGTGTATCTATTGTTTCTTATAACAGTATAACATTATACCTGTGTATAATCTCACCCCCGGTGTAATACACTATAATTATGTTTACATAAGATCAAAGAATCTTAATATCTCACCAGGGACAAAGTCCCTTCTATCTTGTTCACTCTCTCTTTTGAATTTACATTTTATAGCTGTTATTACCCCAAAGTGTCCCTGCTGCTTCACTATTCTCTCACCTCATTCACATTTACATTGTCCTTCCTAACACCTCCTATTGGTCTGCATGGGAGCCTGAAAGCCCCCCTTTTAAACAGAATGAGAATCCACAGCAGTGCAAGATATAAGAATCTTTACTTGATTTTAAAGCAGTAAAATAAGGAAAATCTTATGTTTTCAAATCCAACACTCAGCAGAGACATTTCTGTATGTTTATTTGGCACTGATGAGTGTGGTTTAGGTTGATATGTCACCTGTTTGAGCAGTCTGACCAAGATTTTAGGTGAAATATAATGTCTTTGAAAAAATCCAGAAGTTGGACATGACTTGTTTTGTTTTGAGAAAAGGCAGAGCCAAAATCGCAGTTTGTAATTAATACATAACTAAACAAAAAGAAGACCTACAGTCCTGGAGAGTTTTAAACTTTAATCTTTTAATCTTTAAAGCTAAGAGACATTTTACAACATAAGCATCTTCTGGTATTTTCCAATATTGCTATTGCAAAAACAGAGATTTCAATATAAACAATATTCTTGCAAATTACTAATAAAAATGGTAGAATATTTAAACTTTTACTGACTATTTCCCATCCAAAACCTGAACTAGTAAAAGTGACCAACATTCTTGCATGGATATTTCACTGGTTGACCAAAGTGCATATTATTATTAAGTCCATATAGACTTACAAAAAAAATAACTGAACTCATAACTACATATGTGTATAGTAGCAGCAAATCTGAACACTTCAATTAGTGCAATTACATCCAAAATTTAGGGAACACAATCATTCTAAAGAATATTACATTTTCTGAAGACTTTCCAAAGAAATATTCAGAGACTCTGTTATCCAGCGTGCTCTGAAGTACATGAAATGACTCACTCCACAGAGAATGAATGGTGAGGCTTGGCTATACAGAAGGCAGCAGAGACCTCATTATGTTCAATATAGAAAAGAAAAGGGCAAAGAGCAGAGGAGGAATCTAACATACTGTCATGGCAGGAGGTGCAAATGCCCTTAACAGCTTTCCCAGTGTCAGTCGATGGCTAAATCTCCAATGTGTGAGTGCTTCATTAGTTCATGTAACTGGGGATTCATCACTTTAAGACTGATGGTTTATGTTTAACATGAATCTATAAATACACTGCATTCCTTATCTATACAGTTGTTGGTGCAGTATGAAAATGTTTCTAATGTGCATTATATTTTGTATTTTGCATTTATAGCTATAAAGCATTTTTATCTCATGCCGACATTTACATTTACATTATATTTACCTAATCTGTCTGATGTTCAAGGGGATTGCTCAATGTTCCAACAGTAGCAGCTTGGTGGTGGTTGGAGTTGAACTCTTAACCTTCTGATCCATATCTCAATGGTTAAACCATCAGGCAGCAGATTGGAAGGTCAGTTTGTATAAGAATTAGACAATCGAAATATCATTTTATGACTGCATGGCAGAGAGGCACAGCAGGTAACATTGCTACCTCACAGCAGTAACATGGGTTCCCGGCTGTTTGGAGTTTTATATCTTCTCTGTGTTTCATGTAGGTGTCCTTAGGGTTCTCCATTTCTCTCACAGTTCAACAACAAACCGGTAAGGACTGGTAAAGCTAAATTGCCTGTAGGTGTGAATGAGAGCATAATTGTGTGTACATGATGTTTTGTTGTTTGGACTGCCTTACAATGGGAGTGAATTCTCTAGAATAATGCTGCAGTAAAATACACAAAATTGACATCCTAGCATTTTCTATAAGAGGGCTATCAGTACGATTGGGTTGTAGTTATGTTCAGGTTAAGTCGTAGGCACGTGAAAGGCATGCTAATGTAATTCAGTCTAAGTTATATTCACTAAGTTATATTGTATGTCAAAGAATTTTCATGAAAAGTGCTCATATTACCAAATGTTTTCAAACAAAGCTGTAATGCTTGCTAGGTTTTCTGTTATTTTTTTTAAATGGACACTTGACCATAACCTCAAAGCTGTTTCTGAAATAACTGTCTATGAAAAATTCTCATTAGAATGATACTATATTCTCCTCAAATGCACAGTTATATAAATTAAACTGTTGTAGGTGTTTGTAATGCTGGATGAGTAGATGTCAGATATGTCAGGATGTGATGAAATATGCCTCTGGGACCTTATTACATCATTATAGTGAAAATTCAATTCAAGCCTCTCTGCCTACATATCTGTGAGTCTTTTGGCTATACTCCTGCATGTGAAGATTATTTTGGGAACTTTGGGTTGATTCTGTGCTGATTATTACAAATGAACTTGAATGAAAATGACCACAAGTTCTTTGTATTTTATTCACCGTAAGATGGTGTTAGCTGAGATCCATGCTACAGGGTGTTATTAGTAGAACTTTTTCTGAACAGTGATATATGAAATAGGGCTTTGCTAGGCTGATTATTCATGTACATCCCCAAGGATCTGAGAAAAGGAATCTCTTATTCATGAACTGTTCATCTTAATGTAATTTCACTCTAGATGTATTCAGTTCATTGTGTGCTAATTCACATTAGTATTTCAATATGCAATGTGCTCATCGAGACAGACATGGCAGGCTTTAAATGACTGTCTGCACCAACGATGAGCTCACTAATTAATAATTAATCACATCAATAGTTAATCGAACAATTTTTTTGCTTATAGCAACTCATTTGGATAACCATGCCTAAAGCAAGCACAGCGAATAATGGGTCCAAATTTGCACTTACTGTTTAACATTAATTCAACCCAAACCTATTGTCATTATTGTGATACATATCGTTGTACATACTGTATACAATGGTGTATCAAATGTTGAAATCGTGAGCTGATATACAGTGGAGTCACAAAACTTGAGCAAAGAAAATCATTATTAAATAGTATTTAAAGTATCTGCCACTCAATCGACATTTTATTGCAATCCAGATGATATGAAATAGAATGTACAGTGAGCAGGTACGGACTTGTGGGGTGATATAACTTAAAACTTGATATGAAATAACAGTTTAAGAAAGTACCTATTAAGGTAGACCACGATATTCCTTCATAAGTATTGGATGGGTACAATTCAGAATATGGGAAAAACCAATGGCGAGTCAATACCCAAAATAGTTAAATCAACATTAAAGACTACAGTAGACAAAATAAAAAATGGGTTTAAAAAAGAAGATGGGGATGTTACCAGTCAACTGCTGATCAACAGATGAATCTCTCTGGGGTGAAAGCACAATTCTGGTTTTCAAGATGTCACAGGAGCCATGACCCACATTTGTAATATTGTACATACTGTAATCTGACCTTGTTCGAAACACAACTGATGTAATTTCTCCAGAAACACAGACCAGCAATGACTGAATTGAGTTGGCCGATGGAAAAAATGCAGAAACATGGCATATGGTCTTATATTCTTTACCAATGCTACAATGAATCTCCACCTTACCCACTCAAACCTAGAAACATGGTGATAACACTCAGTTTGACAGGCTGTTAGAGAGCTAATTTTTGAGTGGAAATTCATCTGCATTTCCTGAAAATCTGCACCACAGGCAGACATTCATTACATTTAGCAGATGCCCTTATCCAGAGCAACTTACATTTATATCTCATTTTATACAACTGAGCAATTGAAGGTTAAGGGCCAAGCTTGATTCAAACTCACAACCTTCTGAGCATTAACTCACAACACATTAACCACTAAGTTAATACATCCCCCACATTCTGCAACATGCTGAGCACACAGAAGACCAGCAGCATGAGAAAGAAACGTACAAAGGATGTTCACCAGAAGTTAGAAGAAGTTCTAATGTTTTCAAGCTCTCAGAATGTATGTTTCAGGCAATGGAGAGCTCTTGTGGGAAAGGAAATGGATGCAGCAGGAACCAAGGGTGTGGCCGTGGCAGAGGCACGTGTGTGGTCAGCATGACATTGGTGAAGAGAGAACCCCTAATCCAAAAATCAACAGGCCAAGACATAATTTCTGCAGTTAAACTCAGAGAAGGAGATGGATTAGTGAACCCTGGTTATGGACCAACTTGCACAACACAAACACAATATAACACTTGGATATGTCACACTCTCCATTTCATTGTGAGACAGTTATGTATGCTCAAAACCACACTGAGGCTGTAATTAATGCACACACCATAATTAATCCATCACACTTTTCCTAGTCTCAGGAGCAACACTGTTTTAAATGTTTTTAAATCAACTTTATTAAAACCCCTAAAGAAAAGTAGTAGGACATGAAGAATGGTGGGTGCTGGTGGGGTTCCTCTCATAGAATCATACACCATGCCACTGTCATACACCATATATGATGCCATAATTAAACACTCACAATTAAACACTCATTATTATCATTTGCCATTATGATATAATTGTAATATTTAAATACCATTCATATTATTTATGAATTGTCTCCGCAGCCATATAGCATTGCACACGTAACATCACAACTCATCTCAATCTTTACACTACACCATACATGCATTAGAAGTGCCAGACAGAAAGTTTGATAATGATAGGTAAAGAAAGCCAGAGGAAACAGAAAGTTTGAATTTGTTGCACATCTTTTGGAAAAAGAGACTGCTACTCTTATCTTTTTCATCGTTGTCCTTCTGAGTCTGCATACTGTCTCTTCTGTTGAAGCTGTGGTTGCGTCACGAGACAATGATGGTTATGGGGATAGTTTTGGTACCACATGCAGTTGCATACATTCTGAAACACACAGGAAACCTCTCACCTCTCTGCACAGTAATGGTTATCATGCAACTTTATTTGATATTACTGTGAAAAGATGTTCTTAATCGAGCAACTCCCCAAAAGCAGAGGATGGTGAATGTCATCACATTTGTCTCTAGATTCATGATGAGGTTTTAAATTTAAAACTCAGTGTTAAATTACCTTTACACTTCTTGGCACAAGCTGCAGAGCTTGTGATATTAATTTAAACCTCTAAGCTTGCTTCTGGCAGAAATGTGACATTGACATTATGACATCAAATTTTGATTGGCGATCTTTGGAAACACTGAAGCTTTCTTACTTCACTTTCACTTCACTTATTAAACTTGTATCTGCTCTGCTAGATGCCATTCTGTTTCTGGCTTTTATTTCTGTAATAAAAATGTATAGCTCATACAAACAGCTCTGTCTCCACAGGAAATGCTGCAGCAGATGTGGCTACTGTGGTACACCTTTTTCTGTTAACTGTTTCATGTCGTCTTTTCCCCAGAAATCCAGCCATTTGCTTGATTTGTCAGTTCTCCACCACCATCTACACCTTGGTGCCAAGTTTACAGACTCTATTGAATGGTCCTGATGGTAAACAATGTTTGCCACGTGCACTTTTCCACTGTTACTGTGATAAAGATTACTTGAGCAAAGGGGGAATGTGTGCAGCCATTAAATCTTCTTAGTACACGTGTTTTCACAAGATTTTTGTAATAGATGTATAACCTGTGCAGCTAATTATGCATCAGAAGCCACCTTTAGGAAAGTATGACACCTGTCAGCCATCCAGCACCAGACAAACCATTTGATCATTTTTGAACATTGCTCTTGCTAGGAAAGTGAAAGTGAAAAAGTGACATGACATACGGCTAAGTATGGTGACCCATACTCAGAATTTGTTCTCTGTGTTTAACCCATCCAAAGTGCACACACAGCAGTGAACACACACACACCATGAAGCAGTGGGCAGCCATTTATGCTGCGGCGCCCAGGGAGCAGTTGGGGGGGTCAGTTGTGAGCAGTTGTGAGCAGTTGGGGCCGGCCTCAGTTGTGGCCGGCCCGAGACTCGAGCCCACAACCTTAGGGTTAGGAGTCAGACTCTCTAACCATTAGGCCATGACTTCCCCCACGGGATGTGTATGTGTTGTAAGGGCTATTTTTTCAGTCTTGATTCATCTTATGTACATTTGTATAAAATATTTCCTCACTCCCTTTGTACCTGTCTATGAACTCACTATGTCTCACATAATGCTAAATAAACATCAATTCATTTAATACCTCAAGAACATTAAGACTCTAAAAACTCTTGTCCTAATTCTAATTCTCCCATCCATGGTGTGGTTCCTGCAAACATGTCACCGCACTGCTCCTGATGACCTGCTATTCCTTATAGCCGATTGCTTTCAATGACAAGCTCCTGGTTTGCCTCCGAACTGAAGCAGCTTTGTCATCTCTGTGGTTGCCCTCCAGAAGCTTACACCGCACTCTCCTTCAGAATCGGCACGGCAACCTCAGCTGCTTACACACAGGCACACACACTGCAGTATCACCTGCAGGATCACCGCTGCCTCAAATAAAAGTTAAAAATCACAAAGGGCTGTTCAGGTTTCTTCTACTTAACTTGCAGCAGCAGCAGCAGTATGTTTTTCAACACCTGTGCATTATAGCAGGCACCCATGCAGTCTCAGCACTCAACAATAGCAGCAGCAGCATAGCAGATCTTTCCACCAAGACAATCAAGCCTACCTACATTCCATTTCCATCAACAATTGCTTAAAATTTACTTCAGCAGTTGTCATGACTGAACTTATTTATTCTATTTTTGTCAGTTCCGCAGCCCATCTCTCAACTCACCTTCTGTATAGAAGAGGAAGCCTTTATCTTGTCACATATACATTACAGCGCACTGAAATCTTTCTTTGCATATCCCAATCTTGGAAGTTGGGGACAGCCATGATCCAGTACCCCTGGAGCAGTGAGGGTTAAGGGCAGTTTGGCAGTGCTAATGCTAGTGGCTAGTGCTTGAACCCCAATCCTCTGAATCGCAACCCAGATTGAAACCATTAACTTATTCTGGTGTATGTTGCAAACATCACAATAGCAGAGATCTTTACTATAAAAACAGCAGTTTAAACTATTTTGTTAGACCTCTGTCTCAAAGTATGGTGCATGTTTACTCTCACCTAAAATTGACTACTCTGTAATGTTCTCTTAAAGTTTGTCTTTAGGTTTTTATTCAATCAAATCTTCATTTCACTTCTTGCTATTATGTTATAGTTTAAATTCTACAACATTTGAGCTCATTTGAGTTATATAGCTTTTAAGACTTGTTGCCTATGTATGCAAAGTACACAGGAGAAAATGCATTCATAGAATAATTTCAATACTTAATCTCACAATGCCAGATTGAAAAAACTCCCCACAGCCCCCAGGCGATATTACTGTCTACTTTGCATAAAAAAGATTTGCTTTCATATGTGTGTATCCCACTTCAAATGTGGACATTTTCCATCAGTTTGACACCTTGTTTGTTAACTTGCTGTAACTTGCTCTTGCCTCCAAGCAATGGTATAGCACCAGATCAAACACTGAGAACATCAAAATCTGTGTGAAAGTGTTACTAAATATTTACAATGAAAAGAGACAACTGGCTTAAATTGTGGATCCTTTGAAATTCAATATACAGAAAGGAAACTATAACAAAAAAATATGACTGGTTCATATTTAAAGTTTAAACAGCCTACAGGAATGATGAGGTTTAAGACAAACTCGTTTTCTCAGAAAAGCTGGTGTCTTTAGACCCAAATGCAGGGATTGCAAAAAAAAGGTTTATTAAGAAAAACAGCCAAATCTACATCCACGAGAAAAACAAAAGGCAACTGAAAAACAAAACGGAAACCAGGAGGACTTAACAAGGACTTAATAAACAAGCACAAGACAACAGGTATTTATAGAAAGGACAATTTCACACATTCCTCTTAAACATTAGTCTTGTTTTTCTCAGAGCGGGAATCATAGTATAAATTGCACCAGTGAGAACCACATATTATACATTGGGTTACATTTTTAAGATTGAAGTTGTTAGGTCTGGTTTGTAAGTTGATTTATAGTTGATTTTCATACATCTAAATGAAAGATTTAATCTCAGTTTTTACAAACACACACATTTCAGTTTACCATGCATTTCTTTAGACAAACCAATGAGAGCATTTGCTTTGTTAAGATCACGGATACTTATCAGCTAACAACAGGATCAGTTAACTAGAGACAACTGTTAAAGGCCATTGAAACTGTTAAGAGCCATTGCTTATCTCTTGCCCTTAATACCATTGGAAAAGCCAAAGAACTCAACCATGACCTCAGTATGGACTTCCACAAGTTTAGTTCCTTCACAGGCACAATTTCCATATACCTGAAGGAAGCACAAGCTTATGTACAAACAATTGTATGCAAATATAACCAGCTTGGGACCACACAAACACTGTGTTATGAAAGAGGCACACATTTCCATCCAGAGATGAACTTTCATAGTTCTTCTTGTATAGTCCTGTGTACTACAAATTATTTTTATTAGTTTCAATACATTTACTTAATAACATGGCCTGGAATTTCCAAGATTATCCCTTTTTACCAGTTTGCTGGCATTCTGTTACCAGGAAAATGGAAATTGACTTATCATACATTTTGAATCAATATAAACAAATTAATTATTTTATTGCTGCATGATTTAAATGAGTCAGATCACTTTTTGTGTTGTCACACTTTCAGTGTGAGATGTTTTACCTCTATTGGAATATGCTTACATAAAATTTTAGAGAAAAAAAAAACTTTCAAATTTCAGAAGCTTATGAACAAGCACTTGGGGCATTTCAGAGAGCAGAAATGGTTTGATATCAACATTTACTTTGAAGATTTTGAAGATAAACTTTGGTTTGTATAAAAATATGAATGTAATGACCCTACTAGGCAAAGGACTACAAATTGTTAAAGCTATTTTTATATGAGCCATGAATCACCACTGTGGAGAAATTCCATGGTGTATAGATAAATTTAAAGGTAAACATGGAAACCTGAATGATCTCAGGTAAAAAGAGTTAAGATAATACTAAAGAACAAAACAAAACATGCAACTTACCAAAAATACACACATGATCTTACTGATATCATCAATTTAATTCATAAGGTTTCTATAGAACCTTCATAATGTCTAAGATGAAATCAGAAACCGAAAACAGGACTTTGACTTAAGAAACACAAAAGATAAAATCAAAGGGCAGCTGTAAAAAGGACTCCTCCAGATGCTGCAATAGAGCATATGCATTAGAATGGTGACAGCCCTCATAAACCCAACCCCCAGAAATGGATGATTCTTTAATGACAATGATACTGTTACACAGAGGAGACATTAGCGCTATGCAGTGAACTGTTTTGAGATTTGAGTGAAAGTTTTCCAAAGACCAACCCAAATAAAGATCTGAAACATTAAATATTAAATGACGTTCATGACTTCATGGCCCTCTGTTGCATTATTTTAGTGAGCATTGAATAAAGTCTCAATGAGTGAACGAATGATCAGGATACAATGTTTATTGAAAATTAAAGTAATGTGTTAAATTAAAATAAATGTATGATTGCTTCTGAATTAGCACCCAGATCTGTGAAACTCTCACAAAGCAGAATTCAGCGATATCTTTTTTGGTCTGGGATGCAGTGGATCTGAAATCTATCCTGGGAACACTGAGTGCGAAGCTGGAACACACCCTGAAAGAAAATGCCAGTTTGCAGAACATAATGTATAGTACCCACATTCACAGATTTGTTCACATCTAGGGTCCAATTTGTCATCGCCAGTTCGTCTACCTTCAAGTTTTTCTGAGGTGGAAGAAAACTGGAGAAAATTCAGATGAACATGGAAAAAATTTCCAAATATCTAAACAACAAATCCAGTGAACCTGAATGACCTGAACCTGAAATGAGAATCCCGGGGCTGTGAGTCAGCACCACTGCCTGCTGCACCCTGTGCCACTCGAAAGCTTATTTAGTTATTATAATTTGCTATAAGTTGTGTACTATGTCTAGCGCAAATATTTCACCTCATCAAATCAATAAGACATAATATTAGTTAAATATCATTATGTTTTAAACACTATCTCATTTTAAATTTGCTTTATTTCACTAGAGGTGATTTTAAATGTTTTTAGCAGCAAATAGATAAATGCAAATCTTTTAAAGCTCTGTTGTAGGACCACAAAGGACTATTTAAGAGCTTCAATAAGCCCCTCGGCAGACAAAACTGTGTGATTGCCCTTTCCAACGATGCTCACATTCCAAACCAAGGTCAATACCCAACCTCTCAAATGTCTACATTCAAAACATGTTCTCATTGAGAACCCCCAGCACTATCACCACCCCCACTATCTCCAAAAGAAGGCACACACACATACACACACTCACACGCACTCTCTCTCTCTCTCTCTCTCTCTCTCTCTCTCTCTCTCCTACCCACTCCCAAAACATGTGTAGTGTTCCATTGGCCAAACAGACTACATTTGTGTTAGATACATGATACATTAATGTAACACAATCATAAAAAAAGGTTGTTTTTGGAAATGTTCAGATTCTGCAACACCCAGAAACTATGTCGTATGTTACATTTACATAAATGTATTAATATTGTAAATAGATTCAATTTTGCATTGATTATAGTTTTACTTAATAAATTATAACCACTCTTTTAAACTATCATTTGGTTTAAACCTATTCAGTTCACATAACTTGTTAAACAGGCTTAAGATCTTACATAAAATACATATTTAATAGCTTTGCCCATAGTAGGCTTATTTTTCCAAATGCTTGCGCTTCACTTCATTTTGAAAACCATGCACAGTATTATTATTATTCAGTACTGTACATTCAGTATTACTCAGTACTGCTTACACTGTTTATACTCTAAAAAGTCTATAAAAGAGATATTTTGTGATATCTGGGAAACGTTGACCCTAACCCAACCAGATGAGGATACGTTCCCTTTTAAGTCTGGTTCCTCTCAAGGTTTCTTCTTCATATCATCTCATGGAGTTTTTTCTCATCACTGTCACATCTCTCATGCTCATCAGGGATGAATTGATAAATTTGTTGTCCAGAATTGTTGTATTTTTTTAAAAACATATTTATGAAAAGCTGCTTTATGACATGTCTATTGATAAAAGTGTTCTAAAAATAAAAATAAATTGAATTATAGACTTTATACAGGCTCCCCGTGACCCGAGGTAGTTCGGATAAGCGGTAGAAAATGAGTGAGTGAGAGAGTGAGTGAGTTATAGACTTTACTACTTTTATGAATAATACAGGATTTAAAAATAATAACAATAACTTTCCAATACATCACGAAATTTTACAGAACTCAAAACAGGTTTATATTTTCACCCAAAATCTTTCAAAGGGCAGACCTTTGCTCTGCTGGAACAGAGCCTGTCCCATGCATAATGTAACACTGTAGCCTGAAGGGAGTCTACGTTGTGTTTTGGGATGTCTGATCCCTGTTATGAATTATAAAAGGGAGTGTTCCCCTTAGGCTCCAGGAGAGCAGTGAGGGTCAAGCACTCTTAGACCCACTCAGAGTAGTAACAGCTGCAGAGCTGCCAAAAGCTCTCTAACTGCCATTAACAGGGCCAGTGGGCCACACATTTAGAGGAAGCCCTCCTGTTCACTTCCTGTTTTCATAACCACTGCCCTCAATTCCTTTATCAGTCTCACCTGTGTCTGGATTATTTTAGCTGCTTCTTGGTGTTTCTTGGTATTTTGATCCTTAATTCCTGCATGTGCATAATCTGTTGTTTTGTGGTATGGAGCATGAATTTGGATATGGAAACGTGACACAAATGTGTATTCGCTTGTGAGATTTATACATGTGGAATTTAGACACTGTGTCAATGCGAATATTCATGTGTGAATATTACACGATTCATTCATTTTCACAAATTATTCCCCACATTCCTCTCGGACCACATCTCCAGGGCGATGCATACCTTCTGACTGGTAAACTACGCCTTAAATTTAAATTTCAATAGCCATCCTTCACCTCAACACATCGATACAAATGCACACATACCTCTCCCCATAGAAACTGTGTCTGTTCCCCGAGCAGTGAGATTAAAAAATAATTATGTAAGATGTTCTCGAAATAATCTTACTGTAATTAGACCAGAAAAATGCCAAAGAAACAAACAAAAACAGTTCCTAAAATTTGGGCTTCTGAACATTAGATCACTTGCACCCAAAGCACTTATCATAAATGAAATAATCTCAGACAATAGCCTTACTGCATTGTGCCTCACCGAAACCTGGATTAAACCAAATGACTACATCGGTCTAAATGAGTCTACACCATCAGGTTATATCTATAAGCACGAGCCTCGTCAGACTGGTCGTGGAGGTGGTGTCGCCACTATCTTTAGTGATTGCCTTACTGTTACCCAGAGAACACAGTATAGATTTAAGTCTTTTGAAGTGCTTGTCCTTAATGTTACACTATCGCACACGCACACGAAAAAATCCCTGATGTCTCTTGCGCTAGCGACCGTGTATAGACCACCAGGGCCCTACACCGATTTTCTTAGAGAATTCACAGATTTTCTTTCTGACCTATTGGTTAACTTCGATAAAGCATTAATTGTAGGAGATTTTAACATTCATGTTGACGACACAAATGATGCGCTAGGACTCACATTCATGGACTTACTAAACTCACTTGGGCTTAAACAAAACGTCACTAGAGCAACTCACCGTCGTAATCATACACTAGATTTAATAATATCACACAGAATAGATGTCACTGATATAGATATCATTCCTCAAAGTGATGATATCACAGACCATTATCTCATAATGTACACACTACCTGTAGAACAGGCTAACTGCGTTTCACCACATTATCGTCTCGGTAGAACTATTATTCCGACCACTAAAGACAGATTCACAAATAACCTGCCTGATCTGTCTGGACTTCTTACTGCACCCTTAAACAGATGATCTAGATGAAATTACTAACAGCATAGGCGCTATATTCATTAGCACATTAGACACTGTTGCCCCAATCAGATTACAGAAGGTTAGAGATAAAACGCTTGCACCGTGGTATAATAGTCATACTCACACCCTCAAGAGAGAGACCCGTAACCTTGAGCGAAAGTGGAGAAAAACTAAATTAGAGGTTTTTAGAATTGCATATAAGGAAAGTATGTCCAACTATAGACAGGCTCTAAAAGCTGCCAGGGTCGAGCACCTGAGCAAACTCATAGAAAATAACCAGAACAATCCCAGGTTTTTATTTAGCACAGTGGCTAGACTAACAAAAAACCAAAAATCTGAACAAAAGTATAAAAATCAAAAGTATCAGGAATAAAATAGGTGACGCTCAACATATGAGAGCAACTAGCGTCCCGGTCTCACCTAAGGTTCTAAACACACAACTACATTGCTTTACAAGTACAGGTCAGGAAGAGTTAGTTAAACTTATTACTACAGCTAAATCAACAACTTGTTCACTAGACCCCATTCCAACTAAACTACTGAAAGAAGTGTTATATAAGCCGGTGAGCCTCTCCTTAATATCATTAACTCCTCGTTATCTTTAGGTTACGTCCCTAAATCCTTCAAGTTGGCAGTTATTAGGCCACTCATTAAGAAACCTAATTTAGATCCTAATGGACTTTCAAATTACAGACCGATTTCACACCTTCCGTTTATGTCTAAAATACTAGAAAAGGTTGTGTCTGTTCAACTGAGCTCCTTCTTACAGGAGAACAATATCCTCGAAGAGTTTCAGTCAGGTTTCAGGCCCCATCATAGCACAGAAACTGCTCTTGTTAAAGTTACAAATGACTTGTTCTTAGCTTCGGACAAAGACTGTATGTCACTATTAGTTCTACTTGACCTTAGTGCTGCATTCAACACTATAGATCACAACATTCTCCTAGATCGCTTACAAAATTACACAGGTATTCATGGACAGGTTTTAAGTTGGTTTAGATCCTACCTGTCTGATCGATACCATTTTGTAGAATTAAATGGTGAATCCTCCAGTTTATTACCAGTTAATTATGGGGTCCCTCAAGGATCAGTTCTAGGACCTCTGCTTTTCTCTATATACATGCTTCCATTAGGGAACATTATTAGAAGACATGGGATTAGCTTCCATTGCTATGCTGACGACACACAGTTATACATCTCATCAAAACCAGATGAAATAACTAAATTGTCCAAATTAACTCAATGCCTTAGAGAGATAAAAGACTGGATGAGCTGTAATTTTCTGTTGTTAAACTCTGATAAGACAGAAATACTACTTATAGGCCCAAAAACCAGTACACAGAAACTCTCACAACTTAATTTCCAATTAGAGGGATGTACTGTTACTAGTAGCTCGACAGTGAAAGACCTGGGTGTTATATTAGACAGTAACTTGTCTTTTGAAAATCATATCTCCCAAACCACAAAAACAGCCTTCTTCCACCTTAGAAATATTGCCAAGCTGAGAAACATCCTGTCTGTATCTGTTGCTGAGAAGCTAGTTCATGCTTTCATGACCTCTAGACTGGACTATTGTAATGCATTAGTAGGTGGTTGTCCTGCATCTTTAATAAATAGGCTACAGTTACTCCAAAATGCAGCTGCCAGAGTTCTCACTAGGACAAGAAAGTATGACCATATAACCCCAATTTTATCATCTCTACACTGACTACCTGTTAAGTTTAGAATTGATTACAAACTGCTGCTACTTACGTACAAGGCTCTTAATGGTTTAGCTCCCATGTATCTAACTAGTCTTCTAACACGTTACAATCCTTCACGCTCTCTGAGATCACAAGACTCAGGACTTCTGGTAGTCCCCAGAATATCTAATTCTACTAAAGGCGGAAGAGCGTTCTCTTATTTAGCTCCCAAACTTTGGAATAGTCTTCCTGATAGTGTTCGGGGCTCAGACACACTTTCACAGTTTAAATGTAGATTAAAAACTCATCTCTTTAGTCAGGCATACACATAATACATCCCATAATATTGTGCACTATTACACTAGACTTGCACATTCTTATGAACAGCAGATATGTTAATCCCTCTGCACTGCTCTCCTCTTCTCTTTTTCTACCCATGCTGAGACACCCATGCTATGATCGTCTTCCGTGCGATGAAATTTTTGGACCTCCACTGAGACAAGGCTGACTCTGTGAGAACCCTGAGACATCTACAGATCTACCAGCTCCAGTTGGACTCTGTGATACTTGTATATTTGTAACCACACCATCTAGTGTCACCCATATGAGGATGGGTTCCCCTTGAGTCTGGTTCCTCTCAAGGTTTCTTCCTTTACCAATCTAAGGGAGTTTTTCCTTGCCACTGTTGCCTGAGCCTCCTCAGACTTGCTCATTGGGGACAAATACATATACACACATACATACATACATACATACATACATACATACATACATACATACATACATACATACACTTTATATTACTCCTTATGTTTATCTTTTGTTCTATGTTTATGTTCTGTAAAGCTGCTTTGTGACAATGTCCATTGTAAAAAGCGCTATACAAATAAACTTGAATTGAATTGAATTGAATTTGAACATTTCCATCCACTTATTTATTTATTGTTCACATGTGCAGTTTCAGGGCGAGATAATAACATGTACAACATATGAGCATGTGAAATATATGTGATTTTATCATGAGGATTGTTTCTGATAATACCTACTATGCTGTCTGATAATGGTATTTCAACATGGACTAAACAGAATGTGCTGCTTTTATTATATCGAGAGACATATCAGTTCAATGGGCCCAACTCGAGATAATGCATCCATACATGGTAGTCAACATCCTTCCTACTCAGGAATTTTTCCTACAATATTTCCCTGATGTAACCTGCATTACTGCACTAATGATGTGCTCAGCCTAATCTAAAATGAACTAAAATACATGCATTGAATTATTGATAGGAATGCTCTTTCTTCCTGAGTTGTATATAAGGAGAGGAGTGTGTATTGCCATTGCTCACTGTATTAACAATCTTTTGTTTCCTCTTCTCACACAAATCAGATAATACTATTATTAATTATTTAATAGATCTTATATATGATGGAATAACTAAAAAACAGGATATTGAAGAGCATGGTTTCTAAAGGCCTTTATTATGTGAGTGTAACCAGGAGAGTTGATCCGAGAGTGAATACAGCTCAGAATAGGATCAGGTGTTTCTTTACAGTGGAATTCAATGGATAACACCTGTAGAAGTTTCAGCTGGAAGTTTCCTCTGTTCATGTGGAAAATAAAATACACAGTTCGGTGTTGCAGTTCACAGGCCACTTTAATAGAAAAACCTGCATACATGGCCATTCATGGAAATATATAATCGGCCAATCGTGTGGCAGCAGTTCAGGGCATAACATCATATAAATACAGGTCCAGAGCTTGAATTACTGTTCAAGCCAAACATCAGAATGGGACAAAATGTGATAGCAGTGCTTTTGACCATAGCATGGTTTTTGGTGCCAGAAAGGCTAGTTTCAATAGTTCAGGAATTGCTGGTCTCCTGGTATTTCTTGCATAACAGTCTTTAGAGTTCACAGAGAATGGTGTCAAAAACAAAAACATCAGTGGTATGGAAATACCTCGTCGATGACAGAGGTGGACTGAAAGATTGCTTTCAGCTGATAGGAAGTCTTTAGTAACTCATCTCATCTCAAACATGGTGAGCAGAAACAGGTTCTACTTCTATCAACGAATAACTGGAATCTCTAGTCATTGAGATTAGATTTCTGTTGCAAACTTTAACTAAAGCTCTTGGCTTTTCTGTTATGTGTAAGGTTTCACGCATTGCACAGCTGCCACATGATCGGCTGTTTGGATAATCGCATGCTTGAGGATTGTTACTAATAAAGTGGTCAATGGGTATTATTCTGTTTACAGTAAACTTCAATATGTTTCATTTGCACTTTACAGATTTTCATAGACTCTCCATATCTGAATGAATGAATGAATAATTTGACATAACCAACTTCTGTGTGTGTTCATGTGAATGTTGTTCACACAAGCCAATTTATCTGAAATGATCTCATTTGATTTGTAGTGTCCCATTTCTTGTGTGGTGGGTCTGTTAATGGTTATGGCTTCAGCACTTTATATGCGCTTCCCATCATGCCTTCCTTGGTATTGACGTTTAGATGGAGGAAGTGGTCTTTGCAACAAAGAACAAAGCTGTTGATTGTGATCTAGGGCTCACCCTTGACACAGACATGTCTGCAAAAAGCACATCATCTGAATATGTGAAGAAAAGCATCTGGCCTGTGGGTGCTACTGCATGAAGGACATATAACAGATTATTTTTTTAAATTTGACATTAAAGCAAAGAAAATCAATAAAATGTAGTTAGTATTGCTAAACAGAGTAGGTCCCATCTGTCTAGAATATGACCTTCTCTATAAATGCTGCTTAGAACCATCATACTTGTACACAAAGAGCACAGGCTCTGTCCCAAATCATGATGCACTATTGGTGCAATGTAAGGAATTGAAAAGGTGCAAATTTTACAAATGGTAGAAATGTTAAAAAAAAAAAGCAGTAGATTACTGTTCAATGTATTTAAACATATTTTTTAAGAAAATGTTTTGAAAAGTAGTGGTGTGAAGAGCAGTTTTCTGTTTTTTTGGTGATATGCATATGACCATATGAATCATAATTCATTCCTCTGTTAAAGTGACACTCAAATACAAGGTAAATTGCCAGAATTTTAATCCAGTTTTCTTTAAAAACACAGATATTAAAGGAAAGTAAGTGCTGAAGGTTCCTGTAATTTATAGTACATTAATGTCCTTGGAATTGGAAAAAAAACTAAGTATGTAAAAGCTAATTTACTCTTTTTTCCAGAGGTCTGTAATGGAATTTGCACCTATTTTGGGTGCCCATGTTTAGCATAGAATATTATATAGAATATATATAATAGTTATATTCCATATTGACTATAGTCCATATTGATGATAAAAGGCTCATATGAAAGTAGACACTCAGCACTCAGTATTTCTATTTTTACCTAGCCTAAAGTTACTGGTAACAATTTTTTTATACAGATCCATTTTCTGACATTATTTAACACATTTGTTATTATATTAAAAATTAATTAACATTTGCATTAGCTTTTTTTTTTTTACTATGACAAACAAAATAATCTAAATAATCAGCATCTGCTTTAAGCAATATTTATACCATCAATGAATAAAACTAAGCCCATAAATCATATCATTATGATCCTAAACCTTAATGAACATAGAGTACAAGTGTCCTGACTCATTTTATAGCAGACTTGCGGTGATAAAATAATTCATTTGTTTATGCCAATTGAAAATGGTTGATAAATTGATTCCTATTACAACAGTGTACTGGCAAAATGGTAAGTCTTCAGGTTCAGATTCATACTATGATTTATGGGCTTAATTTTACTCATTGATGGCATAAACATAAAAGCAGATGCTGAGTATTTACTCACTAACTCTCTCTCACTCATTTTCTACCGCTTATCCGAACTATTCGGTGCATCAAGGCAGGATACACCCTGGACGGAGTGCCAACCCATCACAGGGCACACACACACACTCTCATTCACTCACACAATCACACACTACGGACAATTTTCCAGAGATGCCAATCAACCTACCATGCATGTCTTTGGACCGGGGGAGGAAACCGGAGTACCCGGAGAAAACCCCCGAGGCACGGGGAGAACATGCAAACTCCACACACACAAGGCGGAGGTAGGAATCGAACCCCCAACCCTGGAGGTGTGAGGCGAACGTGCTAACCACTAAGCCACCGTGCCCCCCATGCTGAGTATTTAAATTATTTTAATTATTATTAAAAACATCAGCTAATGCGACTGTTGTCTAATTGTTAATAGTAACTAATATGTTAAATAATGATATTTATTCTAAATTGTTACCAGTAACTTTTCATTACAGCAGCTTAATAGAAATAATAGGAACGTTCGATCTAACACTGATGTACAGCATTCAGAGCTACATGATAAATACATTTTTGATGCTTGATTAAAATATTTTTGCTGTCTGCTCAAAATGGTCTTTCATCATGCATTATAGTTCACTGCGAACCAACACGACAGGTCTATGATGAGTAAAATCTAATAAATGGGAGACACTCAATGCAGTGCTGATATCTGCACTTGGTTCTCCTGAGCAGACAGTCTTCTCCTGGACACCACTTCAATTTCAATGCTGTTCCCTTCTTGTGTGAGGATTTTAATATACCTTTCAAACTCTGCTCAAGAAAAATCACTTGTGTTACATTCTTCTCATAAATCTGCTTAAGAATTTTCTATTAGTCATCAGTCATCACCCTTATTTTACAGTCAATCCCAGTCTATCACAACACCCTCAGCTTTGAGTAAACCTCAATAATCAATATTGCTTTTTCATAAACAAGGTTTTTTCATGGAATGACATTTAATTATTCATGTATGGTGACTGCTTTATCCTGGTCAAGGTTATTAGGGTAATTTAATGTACCAAATCCACCTGAACGACGTTTTTAAGAGATGGGTGGACACCAGAGATTGAGGATAAAACACACACAGAAGTGCAAAGTGGCTAATAACTGCCCTTTGCTCAATCAATCAATCAATCAATCAATCAATCAATCAATCAATCAATCAATCAATCAATCAATCAAGGTCTCTAGATAGAACTCTTTATTAAAGAAAGTGATAATGATCCAGTGGTACGTTACACTTACAGCATCTTGTCTGATTATACATTCATGTAATTCATCAGGAATTAATGATCTTCAGGTCATTCCCTTCATTAATTTTTCTTGCCTTCATTAATACACTCTAAATATTTAATCAGCCCTGTCTCAAATATGATAGTAAATGTTACTGTAGAGTTTGTAGCCAATGATGATGATAATCATGAACATCATTACTATAGTGATATATAGTCAAATTATAGACATCTATCTATGCATGGTGATAAGAAAATTATAATAAACTACCATTTAAATAGCTCAGTAGACAAGCAGCTTCTTTTGTGCCATGTTACTAAATCAATAAATAAAACATAGCACATGAATGCATTTGAGTGAAAAAGCCCATGTCTATTACAATAAATATGTTGAGGATTAGCGTGGAAAAGAAGTACACTTTGTATTATAAATATTATTATAAATAACTGAAAAGTATATGTTTTATTTATAGACCTAAGTGCTCACTTTGATGCTCCATTTAATGCTTAGAAATATAACTATTTCCAGCTATAAACTCTAGAGAGATTGAACAGAATTAAGAAAAGCCTTTCTGGTTATTTTGATTTGACACATATTATGTTTTAATAAATACAATAAATTAATTATTAAGATATGAAAAATGAACAATTTCATTCTGGATAACATAAATTTTCAAAATAAATTGTATCTCTCAATACTTTTGAATTTTTATAATTCAGAAAAACCAACATGTCTACTATCTTTATCTATGCTAAAGTATAACAGAAATAAGTTCATTTTATTTATTCATTTATTTTTTATTATCATTATTTAAGTCTTTTTATACTGCATGGTTGTTTCATCCAGTTACACACTAGACAAAATAGATGCACTAAAAAACAAACAAGCATGTAAACAAACAATAAAACAATAAGAAACACGCACAAAAAAAAAAAAAAAAAAAAAAAAAACTAGACCAAACATCTGTTCATCTGTTTTTTTTCACAGTTTGGTCAATTACAAAGCAACACACCTACTAAACCAAACCGTGAACTGAGTTTAACTGATTTCCACCAGCTAGCACTGGATTTGCCTGGATATAGCCTAATGCTCCTGATTTCTGTTCAGCCATTGGAGATTGACCAATCATCTACATTTTGTCTGGAAATACTTTGCTAGTTGTGCCTTTTCTTTATTATTTAAATGAGCAAATATGGGTGATTTATTTATTTAAATATGGGTGATTTATTATCTAAATTCATTTTTAACATAGAAACTGTTAGCATGTCACCCCAATGTTTTTACAAGGTTATTTTACTTATACTGTCTTGTATTTAAATGAGTAACAAGGTTGAAAAAAAAATGCTGATGGTACATTAAAGGGGTCATAATTAATTAATTAAATTAAAAATTAATTTTTACTATGAGTTAAACTATCAATCATAACAAAAGAAAAAAAAATAAATAACAGTTGGTTATGAGACATAGTCTGTTGGACAAAGGTACACAAGACACATGGAGAAATATTATTTCATAGATGTGAATGTGTTCAGGTTAAAGTGTTGATTGAAACTAAAATTCATATTTACATTTTTCCTAATCTATAAAAGATTCTGTTGAAGCTGGTGTTTTTAATTCCACATTATTCTTTAAAAGGTATATTCTGATCTATTAAGAGATTTGACATGCAAATATCTATAACGATTCATGAATATGCATTTATGCAAATTGTGTCGTTTTGGTTTGGGTTTAAATGTTCCTCGATTTGTGCGTAAAAATTCATGCGGCGAAGCCATAGCGCCATCTCCTGGTATAAATTACATATACTAGGCCTGTTCTTTTACTTTCTTTCAAATCATATTACTCATAAAATGCAAATAATTTATGATAAGTCCATGCGCCCTCTGCAGTCAGGAATAACAGTGATCTGTTCCAGGATCTTGTAGCCCTAAATAACAGGAAGATCAGGATAAGTGACTTTTACTAATGTGTGAAAGAGACAATATGTTAGTAAGCCCGTGTAAAGGAACTGTTTGAAGTAACTGTCGAACTGTGATTGAAGTAATAATTGTGTTCAGCATTAAACAAGAAGTTCGCACCAAAGGGTTTTTAGGTTTCTAGGTTTTAAAATGGTCATGATTAGGTTATTCTACATTTATTGCACATCTGTGCACATATGGGGTAGCATAGGAGTGCATATAATTGCCACACTACCTCACATTTTTAGGGTCCAAGGAGCTTGTACTCTCATGCTTGGGTTCTTCAGTTTCCTCTCACCACTCAAAACCATAATGGTAAAACATAAGTGAACTGGATAGGATAAATTGCCTCAGCTGTGAATGAGTGAATCAATGGGTGTGGTGATAAATGATGCACTGATTGAAGGTGATAAGACAAATTTATCTTGATGGTTCTGGCCTACCCTGAATCTGATGGATCCCAGAAAGTGTTTGGCTTGAGCTAGCTTTATACTTATTATGAGATTAGTTATCTGTTTAAGACAGCCTGATTTATCAAAGTCACACCATTCCTGGTTACATCATTACCCTGTGTGCCACCCATACTATGCTGGAAAACGAAGGGTACAAAGGACCGTGTCTCCAATGATATTCAGTGCTGCATAGGAATGGCGGATAATTCTAAAATCTTCACTTGTGAGGTCTTCCAAAATCATGACATGTGTAGATTGGACTGGGATTAGACTGGGATTGGACATTGTAGGACCTGTTGAGTCTGGAAGCTGAGACTGCAGATATATCCTCACTCGTGTGCACTTTTACAGCAAGTAGACTAAAATTGTTTTCACACCCATCAGTCAATACTTTCCTGGCTATTGTTTTTAGCCACTGGTGAGTTACACTAGTGAGTTGTACAGGTCACATCCTGGGCTTTCAATGACTAGGATAATAAAACACATGTGGGATATGAACATCTCACTGTGTCTCTCTGTACAAGTCAACAATGCAGTGGAACACTGTAATAATATTCTCAAGGGCTGTGTCCAGAGAGCAATCCTGTAAAGTAAACTGTGGCAAACCCATGTCACAGAATTTCTGCTCCAATATCTCATCACACAACATGCTACCACAGGTATTGCACCAATTGAACTGCTCAAATACTAGCTGAGGACAAACCTACATGTGTCTCCTGCAATAATATCAACTTGGAGTGATGCAACATTGTGCAACTGGCTGGCAGCTCATCAAGCCAGGGTGCAAGAATACACTGACAAGAAGTGAGAACAAAGTTTCACACTCCAGAAAAAAGGGGAGCCCAAATTCAGTTTACCAAATACTGTGCTGGGACAAAAGGACAAGGTACTTTCATTCAAAAAGCAGTTCAAAATTTCTGAATGCCTCAAACCTGACACTCTGCAATGGACAAAGACAAATGTATATCGACAATCAAGGGACACTGCAAAATGAAAATACTCTGGTGGCCCAAAATCCTGTAAAATACAGACAGCTATGAGTGACTGTTTTGTACAATATTCTGGAAGCAACACTGTAGTGGCATGCAGGCAGAAACTCTAAACAATGTCAAGCATCAGTCTTATAGCTGAAAGGTTTGGCACTGTAGGGAAGAACAGCAACAGTCTCTCTATGTGGAGCTAGTGGCACTTGGGATGTGTTAAGGGTGCCTGTGGGACGTGTCACTGCTATAGTTAAAAGAGAGGCCAGAGACTAGAGGTATGAGTTAGAGGTAAGCTTCCACCCGGACCAGGACATAGATGCTGTATAGTATTTTATCTGTGCAAGGAACCTTCTTGACCTGTTTAATTAGACTTACTTTTCCATTAGATTAATATAATCTTATCATCTGTCTAGACACACTAGATAATATCGCAGATATCACTTTTTGTGTTTTTGTTGAGATTCATAATAGTGTTATTTAATGACTTGGAATAATGTACATGCAAATGAGATAATATTCATGTGTTAATAAATTCTCCTGGGTGTTTAGAACTGAGTATTTGGTCTCCACACTTAAATGTGGACACAAACCGTTAACTGCACTTCGCTCAACATCTCTGTGATTAAACCTTCCTCGCTTATAAAATAACTATCAATATCAAAATATTAAAAGCAATTCACTATAAACTGGAGCTGTCAGTTTGATTTAATACTAATGGATCATTGCAGACAACAATTAGTCAAACATAATGTGTTTATGAGAAACATACTTGACTACATACATAAATTTGCAATGCAATATAACTTTTTACAAAATCAATAAACAATCAAACAAAACTCAGGATATAATTGCATATGACATTTAAACAATGTCCACTAACTAAGAACTAAATAAGTCTTCTTACTAAATAAGTTTCTTACGGATACAAACAGTGCATTTTCACAGCATCAGCAAATTGCTACTCATACACAATGACATACACAAATGCATATAAAATTATTGCCATCCTTCATAAAAATGAGCAAAAATGATTTATAACATAAACAGTAACCACCGAAGCTCACTTTGTTCGACTCAAACTATAGTAGACTCTTATTTAATCACTTCTTTCAAACATATATTTTCCAAACTTATCGACACCCCTAGGAAATATTTTAATATTGAAAAAAAAGGTTCAGGTTATCCCAATATTATGTTTCACTATTATTTAAAATCTTTTGAACTGCACAGTTAATTTTTGTGTAATTTTTTATAATAAGCTTCCAGAGAGCTCCACTTGCAGTGGCTGAACTTTATGGAACATCATTATAATTGCACTTGTGTATTGTAGTCAAAGAGTCCAAAATGTTGTCAGAAGGGTCCTCTAGAAGTGTCTGGATCCCTCTAGAAGTGTCTCCAACATTGTTAGATATTGTTAGATACAGAGACTAAATGTTGTATTCTCTCCAGTGCACTCTTCATACTAACTGTTTATGTTTGAAAAAAATACGATTAAATAAAACCATACAAAGTCTGTGTAAGTTCAAGTTCAAAGAATCACTTATAATCACTAAACACTAAAGTGGAGTGTAATTACATCTAGATGAGGTAATAAACAATGTTTTTTCAGAAGTACAATAACCAAAGGCGGTATGAAGTAGAAGAAAATAAAAAAGAAATAATAATAACAGAATAATAATAATAATAATAATAATAATAATAATAATAATAATAATAATAAAAAACAAATCACATGGCAGACAATGGTCTCAATTCTGGTCCTGCCAATACATACTTTGTGGCAGTGACCCAGATGGAAAACTATTTAGAAGACAAGATTATGCAGCAGGATTGAGTGTTTTATTTAAAGCTGGCATTCCATATGTCAGTCAGAGATGTGGTACTGGACCTGCGCAGAAGCCTGATGGAAAGGATGAAGAAACTCAAGCTCATCAGGCCCAACACTGCCACTCCAGCAACAAGAGCACTCGTCACTGTGTCCAGTGGTGAAGAGGGGTCACTAGGTGATGCTATTAGTAAATCATGGACAGAGAAAGGCTTTCAGTAAGAAACATATTTATTTTTTTGTTACCAAATTACACTTTTTAACACAGAAGTACTTGTCAAATCAAAGCAGGAATTAGTATCGTACTACAACTCCCAGAAGACAACACCGATTACAAAAATACCCGTAGCAACTTCAATACCTCACGCAAACTAACTTTGTTAAAATTGAAGGTTAAATTTGAAGTGAGCCCTTCACCATCACTCATTGTACCAAGCCATTCACATTTCTTATTTTTATCATTGTCACAACCAAGTTCCCAATAGTGCTGGGATATCCCTGGATGCATGCACACAACCCCCAAATCTCCTGCACAAAATGAGAAATCACAAACTGTTCATCACCTTCACTGCCCATTCACTGTCTCTGACAGTGTATCAATATCTATTCTGTGCGCAACTTCAACCACAGTCAAGAGCCATGGAAAGTGGAGTATCATGACTTTAAAAGAAGAGAGCCAGTGGACTACCACATGTATCATGGCACATATGACTGTACTATTGAGTTTATGGAGTTCCTTGCCTTAATGTAGTTACCTTTTGTTCACTAAATACACCCAGGTCATGTACTTAAACATCCAAGAGGCTCAGATACAGGGGTAGATTTAGCCCTGAACTTTGCCCTTTCTTCTACATGAAAAAGAAACCTATAAATCAGGACTGGATTCCTCTCCCCTGGAAAAGTTATTAGAGGCCAAAATCTTTATTGGGGGGTCTGGGGGCATGGTGTATTTGTATATAGTACACATATTACTAGGGTTTAAAAACTTTAATACAAATTTAATCAGGATTCCCTGCATTCTAAAGGACCCATCACCATCTCATTGTATATCAGCTATAACCCGAGACATTAATTGGGAGAAAAAAAAGACACAACTAAGGTGAGAGCTAATGCATAGTGCCCAGCAGACAAGAAATACTTGCCTTCACACCTCAGAAAGTTGATCACGTGGACTCATACCTCCTTAGCTACTGGACACGCTAACATTGACAGAACTTGTCATTTAGTGAAAATACGGCTGTTTTTGTGGTCTGGTCATGCTCTTTTTGTGGCCAAGCCAATGTACCCAGAACCCTGCCTGCACTACTCCCCTTGCTCACACCACAGTGACCATGATAATATATTTTCTATATATGTTGACTTTGCCAATGACCGCCCCATGTCTCCAAACAATACAATAATTATTGGTAATAATACACCATTCAATTTACAGAGTTCAATTACATCCCAAGTTTGGATGACTCATGGAAAAACATTGGGTTCCAATAGCTTAACTACAGAATAACAACCAATGGCAAAGGGGATGGAACCAACAAGGAGATAAGCTGATTTGGGGATGTTCTGTGCCAACAGTCAGTATGACCATGCATGATTCCTTCCACAGGATTCTTTCTGGTACTCTGCTAGAATAAAACTGTTGTTAGCATTGGCTAATGTTTCAAAATCTTCCTTAGTGCGTTGGGTACTGTTAATTTACCTTAAGCAACCAAATTGGTGTGATTTAATCTGTGTAAAGTATTTGGGTATTATTGGCACCACTGTATGCTAATAAAGCATGATAAAACGGGTTCTGAGAGAGAGAGTAACAGAGAGAGAGAGAGAAAAGGAGAGAGTGATGTTTGTTTCAACATCAACATCAAATATTCAATGTGTTTTATCATAGGCACTATGCAATATATCTGGCAAAATGTTGGGGAAGACAACAAGATCTTTTCCTGGGTCAAAATACTAGATTTATTAATAATACAAAGTTACCAAAAATTGACTTTAAAAAAGATCTTACCAAGCTGTGAGTTGGTGGTTGAGGTTTCATCTACAAAAGAAAAAGAAATGGACAAGTTATGGTAAAGTGGAAGGCATGTTTATATGCACAGAAAAAAATGTCAAAAGTTCTTTGAATGGTCGAAATGCCCCAGAAACGATTTTGCCTATATTTTCATTTTAATGCCATAGTTCTTGAAAAATGTGTCAATTTCTCCTCGCACTGCACCCCGCACCCTCCGATCTACCAGCACTGCTCGACTGGTTCCACCATCTCTCAGGGTAAGAGGCAAGTATAGTACAAGACTCTTCTCTGTACTGGCACCAAGGTGGTGGAATGAACTTCCCCTAGAGGTCCGGACAGCTGAGTCACTGGCTATTTTCAAGCGGCGGTTGAAGACCTACTTATTCAGGAAACACTTCAACTAGCACTTCTTTCATTATCTTTTGCATTTAAAAAAAAAAAAACACACCTTTGACACTTTCATTGTAACTTTGAACAAATGTTTTAAACTCATGGTATCTTAAGTATGTAACTTAGTGAGCCAGCATTAATGTATTCAATGTTAGAGATTTAAGCACTTATGTACGTCGCTCTGGATAAGGGCGTTTGCCAAATGCTGTAAATGTAAATGTAAATGTAAATTTCTTGATAAATCATCAGTTCAAGTGTTCAGCCAATTAAATGCTCACTAGGTAATATATGTCGCTTGTCATGCTATAGTATAGTAGCAGCACTTCATGCACTACAGTAGCAACAATTTAGCAGCAAAAAAAAATGTTATCCTATAGTTATCTGCTTCTTGGCTGAGGAAAAATGATTGGAGTTTATTCATTACAAATAAAGTGGAATTTGTGCATGTCTGTGGATGTGACAGGCACTTTACAACTGAGGTGTGGCTTATCTCGTATTCTATTGGTTGTTGTAAGAATCAACCGTGCACTTCAACACTCTCTGAGCACAAAATCCCCAGGACATTCCACAGTTCATGGTACTTAATGACAACTTAATGATAGTTTGCATTAAGACAAATAACCAAATAAGAAAACTGATGAACACTGATGAACTATTATCTCACCACCTCTGGTGATTATAGGGCCAGCAGTTATGACAGCATCTTCACTGGAAGCATGAGAAGGTATGGTGTCCTCCCTCTTTCTTCTTATTCCACAGATCTGAGATCAAAACATTCAAGACAGACGTTAACTATTAAAATTATGTCTTGCTAAGAATGCCTATATTTGGTGTCAAACTGGTAATACAATAACAAACAGAACACAGATTTACCGGCATCAGCAACGCACAGTCATCTACCCGACACAACTTTGTGACACAGTGCAAGAAGACAGTGGACATCTTCTGGTTTTTGTGTTTCACAAACCGGAAAACTTCAAAGGCGAAGCGGCCCATCTGACTTTTCCCATTTTCAAAAACTGTGGTCTGTGGGTCTTTGTGACATCTATTAGGAAAATGAAACAAAGAATTAGACTATCTCTGAACACACACACACACACACACACACACACACACACACACACACACAGATAGAGAGAGAGAGATAAAGCATTTTATAAAAGGCCATTGTTAGAGATTTGTATAGTGAGTGGTTGGTTTAAGCAGGTAATGAGCTCTCTGCTGGTATTGCGCATCCCTTTACGCACCACTTTAGATAATGTGAAATTACCCGAAGAAAAGATCGTAGCGTATCTCATCATTGGGATTCCCAGAGGGGGTGGTGTAACAGTAATCCATCAGTATATTCCACCTAGGGGGTGGGGGGAGAGAAACAACCCTTTGTGTTAGCGTAGCCAATCAAATATTTGATCTTAAACATTTTTATAAAAATATGTAGATGCTATATATGATTTAAATAAGAGAAGTGAAACATTAAATATGTATTTTGTATTCACGTTTTGTCATAATAACCATATTTGTTCATTGATAATTAAATTAAATTATTCCTCTTTTAAAGTCTCATCTTTCTGAAGGAAGTAAGTGAGTGTCATGAAACTCTATACTGTATTTTATAACTAAGTTCATCTTAAAGTATTTTGAATTTTTTTTAACAATACCTCCTATCTAGATTAGTGGCCTTGACAGCAGCAAACACTCTAGTCTTCAGAGCCAGACCAGCCATGGGTATGGACAACTGCTGACTGAAGGATGAATCCTAAAATAATTCAATTATGGATTAACATTCAGTCAGATTTAATTTACCCATCAAGGACACAATAACCATTAAAATAATATGCATAGTGAAACAATGAAAACAAGTGTAGTCTTTTATTTTTAGGTCAGAGCTGTCAAGTGGTTAGATTTTTCTATCACATAATGTACTGTATCATTTATCAAAACTCTGTAAATAAGATACGAGCCTAAAATAGGGAACATTGTATGATGCAAATGATACACTAACTGCTCTCTTTCTCTCTTTATAAAGCAAAATAATATCAGATTCACTCACATTGTATAGAATCAAGCTCAAGGTGCTCACAAAGGTGCCATTGTTGTCTTTTACTGCTATTGCTGCTGATGATCTTGAAAAAGCACAGACAATATGTGCAAAGAAAAAAAAGTACATTGTATTGAGGTATCTGTATGTTTGCATGTAAAAACGTATCTAATATTTAATTGTTCTAAAATGATCTAAAAATTGTACGGTGAGCAAATAGCACACTTCTACTCACACCCTTTATTTTAAGTAATTGAAATAAATAGATAATTCAACAGCTATACAGAGGAGAAGACTTACGATGCCAGCTGAGAGTTGTTAACCAGGTACTCCAGAGGATAACTGCAGCTGAATTTATAAAGCAATCCTGGCAGGTAGCTAATGATGGTTGGAGGGTCAGGGGTGTCAATGTAGCCTGAAATATTCCCTATTTGTACCAGGGATATATTCCCAAAAGCGTTGTTGCCCTGAGCTGCCGAAACCTGCAAAAAGATTTTTTTTTATAAAAAGTGATATATCTCAATATTTTATTAGTATTATTTCACAGATATTACTGCTAATTTTAGTCATTAGTACAAACTACTCAACTCACAAAAAAATCCTAATATTTTTTAACACTGTTAATTAACCACAAATAATTTAAATACTGTGTACTAGGGGCTTGTCTTCTTCTGACCAAGCAATCACATTAATATTGAACCTTTCAGCATGTCTCACCACCAGCATGTTTCCACACGCCTCCAGTGTGCTGAGGCTGATACTAAACAACACTGCTGTGGGGAACGTGTTGTTGTTGATGAAGCCACGGCACTGAGCATCACTGTGATGCCCATTCAAGGCCAGATCAGTATCAGTGTAGCCCGAGTAGAGCACTGGACAGAAGTTGATCTTCAATGTGATGGTCTGCACACCACAGTACACAGTGATATCCCGCTCAGCTTCAAGTAAAGATAAAATAGAGGAAAAGTTTCAAGAGCAGCTCTTGGAACAAAAGAGAAACTGCAAAGCTCAGATGTTTATATCTGCTTACCTGGAAACCTACTGTGGAGGGCAGGATCACAGTTGTAGCCATTAAACTGAGTAAAAGCCAAAGGCATTCCATGTATTAAAAAAAGGAAGAGGCATATTAGCTCCATGTCAGCACCTGGAAAGATGGTTATAGGGGGACCCTTTGAAAACTTTCATCCAGAACAACATAAAAAAGAGTGGTAGAAGTTTGTGTCACTTACTGATATCTCCTTAAGCAAGTCAGTTTAGCAGAACCCCATGTGCTCCAACCTACTGCCTGCAAGCGACTGGCTATGCAGGCTCCAAGAAGATGGCATCTACAATCCAGCAGCCTGATTAGGGCCAAGACACTGAGTCATTATCAGAACTCTTCAACAATATGAGCTGTCCTGAACAACATGGGAAAATGCATCAAATTGGAATGCCTTGAACAAATCTTTTCACAAGCCTGGAAACATGAAACTCTTTTACAATTTCCCACTCATATCCTTATGCCTTGATCTTCACCTGTCATCAGGCACTAATGTCTGCACTCAGCAGGGGGCTAAATCAGGGAATTATGTTTTCATCAGCCACTGAAGGGGCTAAACGAGCTTTTCTCTGGGTCTGTCTATCAGGACAGGATGGATGGGCATGCAGCTGACTTTGACGCATTGGGCCTCTGGTTCATCTTCTGCATCAAGCAAATTATCTGCAGCTAATGTTGTGCTTGATGCTAAGTTCTAATTCTTGTTTATTACAGTAAAGGGATACCTGGAAGGATTACACAAATGCAGGCCTTTTTGTATCATGGTACGCCATTGCTGTCGATCACCTGTGAATATACATAAAATGTCCCTTATTCTAATTATGCTTCAAGTACATAGTATCCAGAGAAAATGCCTGCCTTCTTCATTGGTTCTGTATGTCCGTTTAACTTCCTGTATATGTGCACACCAGTTTTGTGTCTCCCTATCAGCTTCCCTATAAGTTCTGCCATTTGTCGTCCTTGTTGCTGAACATTGTGGTTATGTTTTTATATTATATTATATTATATTATATTATATTATATTATATTATATTATATTATATTATAGGTTTTATTTTTATTTTTGTGAGTAGTGTGGCTCTGTTAATACTGCCTCATATTGCCTTAGTTTAGCTAGATTTCCTTGTCTTGCCTTGTCTTCTGAGGTTTGTGTATTAGTTTAACTAAAGTACGTCTGCACTTAAATCTTCCTCCTGAGGACATCATTACAATTTCTTATTCATTTGGATAATACATTTAAATAAAGACTGGAATGAATTACCAACTAATATCAGACAAGAAAATACATTTTGAAAGCTCATTTTACTCAATGGCTTTATTTTATTATACTCTATTTCATGATAATGATTATGATAATGATGACAGTTACACTTTGAGAACAACTTGATTCTTCTTTTTTATTCACCTTTTTTTTTGAATATTGTTTTGTACTTTAATCCAGGCCTAGATGTGGTGTCCATAGACCTGGTAAACTGCTTTTAATTCAGCTTTTAAGACAAGTTTATTTAAGTTAAGTTTATTTGCCATTGTTGTTTCAATTTTCCATCTGTAGCTCTTACAGGTGAAGTGGAGGTCTCATAGAGTTACTTATTCTTAAAGGGAAAAGCAGAACGGTGTTACTATAGATATGATGTGCTCTGGAAATAGCAAAAAGCAGAGTTGCAACATTGGCAGAAAATCAAAGCAAAAAACACATTCTACCATGTAAAACTGTAAATTTTCATTGTCTAGCTGATGAGTGTTAACTACTAAATCACTATATGTGGTTGTATATTATTATAACTATTAATATCTTATTTAACACTCTATACTCGAGAAGGAATTAGTGTTGGGTCCATAGTGAGCTCATAGTTTACGATGACCCATTAGCTCCTCAGGAGCTCTCGGTTGCATTATTATAAACTGTTGCAGAAAGGACATCATTTACATTTACATCATTTCCTGTCCAGTGTCACCCAAATAAGGATGGGTTCCTTTCTGAGCCTGGTTCTTCTCAAAGTTTCTCAAATGTATTCTTCCTAGTATCATCTCATTGAGATTTCTTTGCCGCTTGTCGCCTCCGGGTAATTCTAAATTTCAAATCAATATTTTTAAATTCATTTTAAACTTTAAATGTATGTATTCTTTTGTTTATTTTTATTCTTATCCTACGTCTTCTTCTTCTTATTTTTATTTCTTTTTTCTTTTTTGTTTCTATACTTCTGTAAAGCTGCTTTGAGACAATGTGAATTGTTAAACGTGCTATACAAAAAATTTAATTGACAATATAACACAGTAGTCTGGGAAACTCTGCCACAGGCTGTGGACAGGTAAACATGTACAGTATCAGCGGAAGGCTAACACTGTTTAGCAGTGGGTGTTTTGACACACTCATTGTATTCTAGCATGAAATTTCAAATCCACAAATAGCGCTCAAACATAGTAACCAGACCACTCAGGTTGCTTTGTGCACAGTGATACTATCATGCTAGAACATGTTTGGGCTCCTTAGTTGAAATGTAATCTGACTAAAGCAAAGTAGCAAACAAAGACATTCTAGACAATCATGCGATTCTAACTTTCAGGCAACAGTGTAGGGAAGGCCATATCAATATTACAGAATATAAATATTCTGTGTAAATATTAACTCATTAAAGATTGTTTATGCTGTACCTGGTACTGGATAAAGCCTTTAATATCAAGTAAGTCATAAGGACATAAGGACACCAAGTGAAATACAGAAGCTAATCACTGTCTGTGCATGTTTTATTAGTATGCACCTGCTGGAGGGCAGCCAAAAATTATATGTTAGGGGTTCCATAGATAGTTGGGTACAGCACTCACTCCTCCAATCCCCTTTGTATGACGATGGGTGAAATGTGCCAGGCACTTCAGTTTGCACTTAGTTGGCACCATGTACAATGGCTTCATGCCAAGCATCTGACCATTTATCTCCATTATAGCATTTTCTGCTTCCCCTGTACATAAATGTACAAAACCTTTGGAGTGGCCACTTTTCATAATCACCTGTCAAGTGTAGAAAAGAGGAAAGGAGCCAGACTAGATATAGTATGCTAAGGGTATTTCAGTGTAATCTTATTGCAGAGCTAATAGAATTATAGCCCAGATTCAAGAAATATAAAAGCTAAAATAAAAAAAAACGTGAGAACTCCTGTGTAATTGCTCATCATCCACCCAGGGATACAGGTTCTTAACATAAAGCTTCATTGCTTACAGAATGGTGTTTCAGTATCCAGTTTCAGTATGCATGTCAGCTAATGTAAGGATCCAGCTGATAGCCAACCACTAGATAGCATTGACACTCATTTATGATTACTGTATTGCATTTTACAGAAACAGCTCTTTCCAGACATTAGAATGTGATTATAAATCAGAACATTTTATTACGTCTATTGTATTGGCATCAGAATTATTACATTCAATACTGTTATATTATCACATGTACATTTTGCAGTAAAAATGGAGTGGATTTGGCTGTACTGTAGATCAAAGATTAAATAATTTATTAATTATAACGATTAAATATTTTCAGTATGATGGCATATTTAGACTTAAATTATAACATTTTTTTTATTTTTAACTGCCTATTAGTAAAAAAATAATTATTAGTAAAATAAAATGTGAGGGTTAAACTTTTAAGGGTTAAATTTTCAAGGCTGGTTACCATAAATTTGAAGATTTTTCCTTAGATAAATCTTCCAAATAAACAATAAAAATGAACATAATTACATAAAAAGTAGCAAATTCAGTTACAGACAAATTTCTTTTGCGGCTGTAGATGATGGACATCAATAATGAAGTGATTCTGATCGCTGCTCTGAAGATAATGAGCTCCAAATTCTACATTAAAAATGTCTTGCTTTTATATGCAAGCAAGCCTGTTTTGTTGACATGATGCACATGAATAATGTGTTTACTTAAACTTTCCCTCAACGTGCTTCTTTTGTTGAACTTTTCATTTGTCATCAACAGTCATTTCTGTAACCTAATGCTGGATAAATATGTAACTACAACACTGTTGGGTTACGTAAGTGACTAACCCAGTGTGCTGTAACTACCCATCATGACCCAGCCATGTAATGAATTTTAGCCATTTTTATTTATAAAATAAAGCAAACTAAATCAAACTGTATTGGGAATGTATTTAGTTCATTTATCATTCACTCATCCTTAAAGTTTTATTCTAGTCAGGGCTGTGGTTGGCATGGAGCAGATCTGGAGCATCCAGGATACTACAAGAGTCCACTGAAGGGCACCATACACACATACTCACTAATGATCATATGGAATAATGTAGCCAAATTACCCAGGTGGCTTAACATATAGTGACTGGATTATGTAAATAACCTGAACATTTTTGAATTCAGCTTAAATACATGGAGATACTGTAAAGTATTATACATTAATTGTCTTTATATCAGCCCCACTAGAATAAACATTCATGATGGCTATCTTGTAGAGAATACTGTGACTTCTGATGTAATTTCTAACAAGTTTGGAGACTTTCGTTTGGTGTAGTGATCTTGTCCACTCCGCAAGGTGGGCATACACCATGGACAGGATGCCAGTCCATCGTAAGGCGGGCACACACAAACACACACACACACACACACACACACACACACACACACACACACACACACACACACACACACAATATTTTATTATACTCTATTTCATGATAATGATGGCTGTTACACTTTCTGAACAACTTGATTCTTCTTTTATATTGACTTTTTTGAGTATTGTTTTGTACTTTAATCCAGGCCTAGATGTGGTGTCCATAGACCTGGTAAACTGCTTTTAATTCAGCCTTTTTTTTTTTTTTTTTTTTGCCATTTTTGTTTCAATTTTCCAACTGTAGATCTTACAGGTGAAGTGGGGGTCTCATAGAGTTTCTTATTATTAAAGGGAAAAGCAGAATGGTGTTACTATAGATATGATGTTCTCTGGAAATTACAAAAAGCAAAGAGTTGCAATATTGGCAGAAAAAAAACAAACCACATCCTACATATAACTGTAAATTTTCATTGACATGTAATTTCTAACAAGTTTGGAGACATTTGTTTAGGGATCTTGTCCAGTCATCCATGCACTGGGTGTAAGGTGGGCACACACACACACACACACACACACACACTCATCCACGTTGGTAAGTTAGCATTTTTTGTCTATAGCCAAAAGAGGTTTTTAATATATATTTCAGTGTGGTTTTCCTTTAATCCTATAACAAAGAATAGCTACTTGTTTTAATGTTTTTGTGTTATGTTTTAACTTAGAAGATTTGGGTATAGTGTAATACACTGGTTCAATCTTAACCCCTCTGGGAAGTTTTGTAAACATGGCATGATGGGAAGACATCGCCCTCTTGTGGACGTGGAGGTATGTCAGGATGCAGAATACCACTTAGTCCAAAAAAGCTGTGCATAAATCACACAATGAACCTGCGTTAATTCTGATTATTCTGGCTATTGAATATTCATGAATTACTTTTTGGCTTTTCTTGATGCAACAAAACTGAAAGCTATTAGGATCAAAGTCCAAACTGTAAACACGTTTATACAGTGTTAATTAAGCCACTTTAAAACCATGAAAACAATCCTAGTTAAAATGACTATTTTATTTAATTCTATGGGATCTATCAATGAAAAGAAAGAAACCCTAGATTAGATATTTTTCATGATCGATTAGAACAAGTGCATTAATGATTTCCTTCCTGGCCAAGGTGTGGAGCCTAGTTACAAAGGACGGATCTCAGATGGCTTAATCTGGGATGTATTAGTAAACTAGATAGACTGTAAGCGCCATTATTATATACGAGATGTAGTGCACCTAGCAAGGGAATAAGCAGGGATTTGGGATACGGCCATCGCCTGATCCAGGATCAGCCTTGTAGCGAGCGCAGTGTCCTATATTGAAGGAAGCCGCACAGGCCCGCCATTTCACTGAACGCCTTTCTGGTCCTTTTAACACGCCTGCAGGGTGGTGAGAAAAAAAAGGAGGAGGGGAAGAAGACAGTGGGATTTGGGGCGAGAAAGGGATGGAAGATGAGTCAAAGAAGCCGTGAAATGTTTTCCGTCAGACTTTTAACGATGTAAGGATTTAATAAACGTTAGCAGATATTAATGATCTCGAATCGGTTCGGGATTTTTCGTCGCGTTCACTCGGAGCTCAGGCTGGGTTTCTCCTTATAACTCTATATCTCGTTTTTATTTCATCTTAACTGTATTATTCTACGACCACGGGTGAACCGAGGAATAAAAAAAACCTACTCGTGTTGTGATTGTTTTGAGAAAAATCCGATTTTTTTGCTGTTTTATCCGCGTCGACGCGCTGAAGATGTCGGGCCAGAGCATTACTGACAGGATCACAGCCGCTCAGCACAGCGTTACCGGCTCGGCCGTGTCTAAAACCGTCTGCAAGGCGACCACACACGAAATTATGGGTCCTAAAAAGAAACATTTGGATTGTAAGTATTTTATCGAAGTGACACGTTCAAATGTGTTTGTCGCAGTGACCACAAAAAAGATGCCCAAGCTTCCGTTGTTATGGCGATGTTTAACGGTAGCCACAATGGGAAGCTAATGCTAACAGTTATTATAACAGTCACAGCGGTGAGCGTTGCTTTTCTTTCTTTACACGTTATTTAAAACGAAATAAAACATTTTTTTTTTTTGCCTAAGAATAAGCTAATATAGTTTATACGGGTTTATATGAGTTTCATGTAGGCCCAGCTATAGACAAAAGATGTAGACAAAGATGAAAATAATCTCTGGAGGATTTTCACATTGAAGCTGCAGGAAACTGAATCAGCTTCACATCTGAGTCCATGAGCTCCAGGATCCATCAGTTTCATCTGCTATACAAGAGTAATGTACATTTAAGTCCTCATGACTGCCAGCAAAGATGTACAAATGTCTTCAGTTGACTGTATTTTCGTCGATGTTGGTTGTTGGATGTCACTTCAGTGTTAAAGTGATGCTGATTTGATTGCATTTCTATCTAGACAGCATGTGCAGTATCCTTTAGAGTGGTTCACGATCCCTGTCTAGAACATCATAGAGATTATATTATTTATTCAGACTGAGATTTCATTGATTCATTGACACATCCACACAGAAGTAAGGCGGTGTAGAGTTTTGCTTAAGGCTGGGATTCGATCTCACGTCCCTTCGAATCCTTCGCTTCTTATTTGTACTTTTCTTTAGTTTCTGTCGCTTCCTGAGTTAAACGTTAAAGCACCAGATCGAGATTGTGTGTGAACCGAGAAACCTGTCATGTGCCGAATCAGGACTATAAACGTATCTGCATGGAAAATGCAAATACATTCAAATCTTGTCTACAAGACTAGAACCGATTTAGTCCTAGGGATAGTTAAGCCTGCTCGTGAGGTCAGTAAATGGCCACCAGTTTCTTATATCCTGGTTTCATTGCCACCTTAAATGCATATATTTAACTCATGCACGTGCACTCATTTCTACACATTTCATAGACTTCTACTTCATATTTATTTATTCCCAACCACAAAGGTCATTAAGAAGTAACTGAATGTGCAATAGATAAATATTATTTAAACTTAACTTTATTTAAACTTTTATCTATCTATCTATCTATGCTATGTGAGTTGTCTAGTGGTGTGTATTCATTCATTCATTCATCTTCTACCGCTTATCCGAACTACCTCGGGTCACGGGGAGCCTGTGCCTATCTCAGGCGTCATTGGGCATCAAGGCAGGATACACCCTGGACGGAGTGCCAACCCATCACAGGGCACACACACACTCTCATTCACTCACGCAATCACACACTAGGGACAATTTTCCAGAGATGCCAATCAACCTACCATGCATGTCTTTGGACTGGGGGAGGAAACCGGAGTACCCGGAGGAAACCCCCGAGGCACGGGGAGAACATGCAAACTCCACACACACAAGGTGGAGGCGGGAATCGAACCCCGACCCTGGAGGTGTGAGGCGAACGTGCTAACCACTAAGCCACCGTGCCCCCAGTGGTGTGTATTGTGTCTGTAAATCTAGATAACTGGTAATAGACTTTTGTGTCTTTTTAGCTACTGGACTCGAAGCAGCTTTAGCTAAAAGTAAACATTTTAACAAATCAGATTTTCAGTGGTTGTGTTCTTTAACTTTCATCCTTCTCCCCAAAACAGTTCCTTTCAATGCTGACGTACTAATATTGTCCCAGGTCTTGTCTTGTCTTGTCCACTGATGTCTGTACTGTAATTGCTTTAAAAGGCGTTACCGTATAACGTTGGAGTTTTGGTCTATAGTAGTAGTATGTATGATGAAGGATTGCTGGTCCAGGCAGAAGTCGTGTATCAACACAAATCAAAGTTGGCATCATTTGCAAGCCAGTCCAGGCAAATGTCTTATCAAAAGTCAGGCTTGCTCATTCACAAAGCTAAAAAAGAAGTTTGGTAAACCATATGAGCAGTTTAAGGCATGAGGTTGGAGTGGGATTTGTTTTGTTCAGCTTTATGTAAAGAAGAAATTTCAATTCCAACACACACCACAGAGATAGCAGTTACCTGCCTCTAGCTCACCTGCTTCACATTACATCCACATTTACTTACTGCAATTATTGCAGTCATTTCAGTGTATATTTGCAAATTGTTGCCTCATTGATTGCTGTGTGAGCCTTAGAAGTTCTGTGTTTGGTTGTGAATATCGTGACTTGTTTATTGACGTTTACAGTTTCGCTTGATCTTTTCTCTTTTGATTTGGTGAGCATTTGCCCTCTCGGTTTTCAGTCCTTTGCGTATGTCAGTGATAGTGATCTACGTAGCTGTGAGTAAACTCTGCGCTCAGGCCATTCCCCTCTCACTGGGTTATTGCTACAGTATCTAATTGTTAAGCCCAAGATCAAAATTGAATTTAAAACAATTGATCTCAGCAGCTTTAATCACGAATGTCATCCCTTTACTTACTTGACTTTTTGTTTGACGTTTGAATAGACACTAATTACTTAAGTAGAAGCATGGTATTAATTCTACAAAGGCAAAAACTGTAATAGTTCCTATGTAATAGTTTATCCTATTTAGTATATAGTTTAGTATATAGTTTAACCATTATCATTTCCTGGATTTGTTTGAATTTTTTAACTATCATAAACCATGATCACATTAGGAAGTGACTATAGCGTTGGAAAGTTATTCGACACCTTCGAAGACTTTTGCTTGACATTCCACGCTATCTTGAATGACCTTGAATGTAAATATTAAACATAATTTCCATGTGATGTGAAGCATCATATTCGCTGTATTGCAGTCTATTTTTCAGTTCATCCAATGTCTTGGCTTAATTAATATTTACATACAATTACAATAATTTTATAAGTCACTATTAAGTGACTTCAGTAAGGAATTAAACTTGATAGACATGATCACATGTCACAATAATCCATGCTGGAGTGCTGCGATACGTTATCACCCTGAAGAATAGTATTTTTTTTTATATAAATGCACAGTATAAAGTGTATTATTTTGCTTATATACTACAACTATTTACCAAATGTTACAATTTTAATTTAGAAATGAATGACACCATTGCCCTTTTTAATAATTTATCGTTACTAGGTTACATGAAGTGTCTGCTATACATGTCTCTATAGTATAATTAAATAATATTAAAAACTGTTATGGTTTGTTAAAATAACAATTGGCTTTTGTGTTTCTTTACCTTAAAATAAAAAACTAAATAAAGTTAAACAAAACTACGAGGAACAACTTGATGGTTACTGTACCGACATTCTCATCTAGCACCAATCTTATGACTATACTCTGTTCTAGGGATGCACCGATACCACTTTTTCTCTTCCGATCCGATTCCGATACCAGAGTTTGCCAGTATCGGCCGATACCGATCCGATATCTGTGTTCTTTTCTACCTTTAAAACTAAAGAATGTATACAACTCGCTTAGTTATTAAGATTTATTTGTTTTACTGTTGCATGAAAGAAATGTCTGTTTGTAAAAGAAATGCCTGTGAACTTGTGCCTGCTTGTGAACTGCATTTAGAATTGATTTATTTATTTTATTCTGAACAGTTTTGTGCACTGTGCTATCTGGTACGAAGCTAACAGCACTAACAGGACACCACATTATGTTTATTCGGTTGTTATGAGGTACAGAACCTCTTTGCAACTCTCACATTGTTTCGTCCCCTTTATAGATCTCATCCATTGTACCAACGAGATGAACGTGAACATTCCTCAGCTGGCTGACTCGCTGTTCGAGAGGACCACCAACACCAGCTGGGTGGTCGTCTTCAAATCCCTCATCACGACACATCACCTCATGGTCTATGGGAATGAGGTCAGTGCTGATTTTGACCATTTCTAGCATTCAAGTTTATTTATTTAAACGTTGACATGCTAAGAAACACTGTCGTCTCGTGTTGCTTTGCAGCGTTTCGTTCAGTATCTGGCCTCCAGGAATACTTTATTCAACCTCAGTAACTTTTTGGACAAAAGTGGTCTACAAGGTACTGCATGACACTAGCAGGAATTTACTTGATTTAATAAATATTTAACTTGCCTGACAGGGATGTTTCTGGTCTCTCATAGGTTATGACATGTCAACATTTATTCGGCGATACAGTCGATACCTGAATGAAAAAGCTGTGTCGTATCGACAGGTGGCGTTTGATTTTACAAAAGTAAAGCGTGGGTAAGGCATCCGATCCGTTATTTTAAAAACATCAGTAAATCCATGAGCTCGCACAAATCTCAGAATTACCATATACATTTTCTTTCAAACCATTATAAAATGCTTAAATGAATAGGGATACAATCACTTTGCTAGAGGTTCAGTATGAATAAATTCTCAGGACAAACCACTAAAGTAATGTGTCCTAATGTTTTCCTTTAGGGTTGATGGAGTGATGAGAACCATGAATACAGAGAAGCTCCTTAAAACCATCCCGATCATCCAAAACCAGATGGACGCCCTTTTAGATTTCAATGTGAGTTTAGCACAATACTGAACGTCATATTCTGTTCTCGATTCCCCTGATGTGTTTGTTATTATTTCAGCTTGTACCACTTTCCACCAGGTCTTTTTTTTATGTTTAGCAGCATATCCTTCTGTGAGGAAAATCTAATTATTGTTCTATGTCCAGGTCAATGCCAACGAGCTCACCAATGGGGTTATTAACGCAGCCTTCATGCTCCTCTTCAAAGACTCAATCAGGCTTTTTGCAGCTTACAACGAGGGGATAATCAACCTGCTTGGTAAAGCTTTTCTATTTTCATGCCTCTAACGCACATTCGAAACAATTTTTATTGCAGTGTGTGGTTATTAATATATGGTTGGATATTATTATTATTATATAACAACATTATTATTATTATTATTATTATTATTATTATTATATAACAACATTATTACTTATGTATATAAGTAATTATATTTATATGTATAATTATACATGTATTATATATATGTAATTATGAATGTAATCTAACATTAAGTAGTAGAGTTACAAAAGTTTTTTTTTTTTGTGCCATACATTTGTAGTTTTTTTTGTATTCCTCTTTATGGATCGTATTACATTCTCTCACCTCTCTTTACCAGAGACCAAATAATGGAATAATGGATCCTCCTGTTTTGTTGTGTCTATGTCCAGCATTGAATTTCTTTATCACATCAAATCCCAAGCAAGCCGTGGTGCTTAATGGCTCATACGAAAGGAGACACTCAGGGTTTAATGAATTTGTAAATATTTCTGATTTTCTTAAGCCTACTAGGGGAAATATATTCATAAAAACTTCCAAAAATGCAAAATTTGAATGTGAATTTTTATTTCACACAAATGTTGATAGAATCAATGAATACTTATGCTTAAATTTACAAATAGCAAAAAAGGTATATACATTATTAAATAATGCAACTGGGGGGCACGGTGGCTTAGTGGTTAGCACGTTCGCCTCACACCTCCAGGGTTGTGGGTTCGATTCCCGCCTCCGCCTTGTGTGTGTGGAGTTTGCATGTTCTCCCCGTGCCTCAGGGGTTTTCTCCGGGTACTCCGGTTTCCTCCCCCGGTCCAAAGACATGAATGGTAGGTTGATTGGCATCTCTGAAAAATTGTCCGTAGTGTGTGATTGCGTGAGTGAATGAGAGTGTGTGTGTGCCCTGCGATGGGTTGGCACTCTGTCCAGGGTGTATCCTGCCTCGATGCCCGATGATGCCTGAGATAGGCACAGGTTCCCCGTGACCCGAGGTAGTTCGGATAAGTGGTAGAAAATGAGTGAATGAATGAAATAATACAACTTGGTAATAATTATTTTTATTGCTTTCTTCTGCATGCACAGTGCTGCATTACAATAACTGCACATGTGTTTAAACTGTGCTACAGTGATCTGAATTCAGACAATATCTATAGCTATTTGTGCTACGTGTTATGACATTCTTTAAGCACTGTATAAGGAACTTTATCCTTATTACCACTACACTGGTGCTCCATTTCTGCTCTCTAAGATGCCCCTTGTTTATAAGCTTCTAAAATTTGAAGCCATTTTCTTCAAGTACTAAAATTCTGTGTCATTTTATCCCAACAGAGGTAAAAACATCTCACACTGAAAGCCATCTGTGTCCTGACTCATTTTATATCAGTCCTGCAGTGATAAAGTAATTCATTCGATTATACTGATCGAAAACGTCAGAGAAGTCGATTTCCATTTCGCTGTCAGAATGGAGCACCAGTGTAGTGGTGTAGTACACAGTGCTTAATGAATGTCGTAACACGTACCACAAACATGTACGCATAAGTATTCATTGATTCTATAAGTGGATTAATTTCATATGCTTAAATATGATTAAGCGTGAAGCAGAATGAGAATATTGTGTTCCCAGTTGCTGCAGATGCCAATAATATGAAATGATTACCATTGAATGATGCGCATCCTTTAACTATATTGTAAAAAAGAGGACAGACGTGAAGCTCGAATCATTCAGAATTAAAGCCTGGAATTTAGTTTAGAACTACAGTAGATCTGAAATGTCTACATGCGCATGTTGAAACTACAGGTGAAAAAACAAATTAAAATAAAGAAAAATCATGCAAAATCTTTTTTTTTTTTTTTTTTTTTGCTTTTTAAGCTGTTAAAGAAACCAACACAACCAAAGTGAAAAAACAAAGAAACTGTTTTAAAGTCAAACATAGTTGCATGAGTGTTAAATCAGTTCTAATTCAGCACTTTTAAGGTGGATCTTTTGGGGTAAAATATGTATACTATCAATACACCAACATATCATATCTTTTGATTTTGTGACTTTCTGTAGCTTTACACCCCTACGAGCTGCACAGTTAGGGACTAGCTAAATTTTATTATCTGGAATATACTGAAAAAAATAAATCACCACCTTTATCTGGTGTCTCTTAAAAACGGTCATTTTTTCAGCCCCTGTTTGTAAGACGATTATTTTGCTCACTGATTTTCTCTCCCTTTACAGTTTAGGCATTGTTTGGTATCAAGGCTCCTTTTTAAATATTTCTGGTTCGATGCTGGCATCATAAGAACGTCAAAACTAAACATATTCTGTAAACTTCACAGCCCTGAAATGTATTTATTTATTTATTTGTTTAAAAAAAAAATTCCCATTGCCTCAACTGTGCAGATTAGATATTTTATGAAATGTAATGAAACATTTGTGTTCCCATCCACAGAGAAGTATTTTGACATGAAGAAGATTCAGTGCAAAGAAGGACTGGACATTTACAAGAAATTCCTCACCAGAATGACCAGGATTTCTGAGTTTCTCAAAGTGGCAGAGGTAAATATCTCTTGCTGTAGTGTGATGAAACATTTGCGTAGGTGAGCGCTGTTGTAACATTCACGTTCTTTACCTATGACAGCAGGTGGGGATCGACCGAGGGGACATTCCTGATGTTTCTCAGGTAACACCACATATATCTGCTCTACACTAGCTTCTTAGAGAACATCTATAATAGAAGTTCCAAGCTCACTGCATTCTTGCTATTTTTCCCTGCAAGTACTTTATTTTGCTCTATTAGTAACTGACCTTAATATTCTAAAAAAAAAATCTTTGCTATTATAGTTTTCTACACTGGGCTTAAATGAGACAAAAATTGCATGAAGCTTACTAAAGATATGCATGTAACTAAAAAATCTTCACTTTGCTTTTCTTAACTTTCCACTACAGCAAATAAAGGTGTTTGGAGCACAGCTGTGACTAGATTGATTGGAAAACTACTCACCGAAAACGATTTGTTCATTATGTCACAGTGTAAAAACAGCCACGTAGCAGTTATACCAGTCCAATCATTCAATACAAACTAAACCCAAGCAACAATTTAAAGCCTTAAAAATGACAGTATTGTTACATGGGCCTGATAGAAATAAACAAATATTAAACAGGGAATAAATTAGATGCTTTCAAACATCAAAATGTGGATCTCTGATCAATACCACCTTTATATTCTGTATCTATCCTTATGTTTCCACTTCCTGTCTACCTTCAGTTTACAGTATGTGTAAGTACTTCTTTACTCACTTTTTTGACTCTGCACTTGTTTTCTGCTACGTTTTATAGTTTATTTGATTGCTCTTTCTTCGTGGCATTTATTGGCTGGTTTATGTTTCCTGAGCACATGGGTGAACTGAATAATTACTTGCTTTGCCTCAGGCTCCCAGCAGTCTCCTGGATGCTTTAGAGCAGCACCTGGCCTCTTTGGAGGGCAAAAAGGTCAAGGATTCTACTGCGGCCAGCAGGTACGCTCTGCACGCATGGTTTTCTGAATCAGCATGATTTCATTAACCGTTTTTTTACTCTTCATAAGAATAGGCTTTCATGACTTACCTCAAATAGACGCCTTTATTTTTGTCACGTATACATTAGAGCACAGTGAAATTTTTTCTTTACATCTCCCAACTTTGGAAGTGAGCCTCAGAGCACAGGGTCAGCTGTGATACAGCACCCTGGAGTAGAGAGGGTTATGGGCCTTGCTCAAGGACCCAACAGTGACAGCTTGGCAGTGCTGGGGTTGAACCCTGATTAACCCCTTGAACTAACAATTTTCAGCACATTGTGCCAGAATAGGCCACAATTCAGTGAAACTTAATGCAAAGTTAGTCCTGTTGTTACAGACTTGATTGAGGTAGGGTCTCCGATTTTTGGGAAATGCTTCAGAAAACTGAGTCGGGCCGAAAACTAAACAAAAAATCGAAACAAACGTGTAGCCAATGAGCAGAAAGGGGCGGGTCTTGTCAATATGTGCGGAGAGAGTGTTCAGTGCGCATGTGTGCCATTAGCAGAAAGCGGTTTTAACATTGACATGGAGGATAAAAACAAAGAAAGAAAGTCGAAGAAAGACTTACGATAAGGCAAGAAGTAGGACCGTGTTAATATAGGATCAGCTTTCCAGCGCTGGAGAGAACTGAAGGAGCGGGAAGGCCACATATTCACAGATTGGAGTTTCCCGAGTCAATAACTCCTGAGCTAAACGCTGTTACTACACAAATAACACCTCTTTTCTATGTAGAGACGCAGCTACAACCGTGTTTTGTGTAGTAACAGCGTTTAGCTCAGGAGTTATTGACTCGGGAAACTCCAATCTGTGAATATGCGGCCAACTTTACTTAAGACGCCGAGGCGCTTTTTTCCTTCTCGATAGGTGAGTAACATTGGTTTTGCTTTGTTTCACAGAACTAATATATGCCGTCCTTTACATGATTATGCTTGTGTGTCATTTTTGCTTGTTTGTTTATCTGCAATCATATTGTTCTTCTTTATCAGCTATGATAAAGACACATTTCTTTCCAGTAGTTGCCTGGGTTGCGTATGTATGTGTGGGCGGAGCTATCAATACAGGGGTGGGACCCATTTGGGTTAGGGGCGTGTTTGTTTTGGTGATTTTAAATGTCAACATTGGCTTTCAAAAATCGGAGACCCTGCCTTTAAAGGTGCCCTTACACACAAAACCGTTTTTACTTGGATTTTTTGATCTGTGTTAGGTCCATATGTGTTTGTGTTGTGTCGTGAATGTGAAAACGAACTGCTACCTCCCCAGTCAGTTCTAGCCACTTAAAAGACATAAGCAGAGAAATCAGGTCAGTTGGAAAAGCTGGTCACTCTGACGTGAGTGACTGAGCTCATTACTATTCATGAGCTCTCCCACTTGAGACCACGCCCCCAGAATTCGTGTAGCTCAGTGAGTTTCCTATACAGCAAGGATGGCTGAACGTCAACGGGCTTGTGAAGAAGCCATTCCTGCCGCAATTCAAGGTGATTGTAAACAAATTTCCTCTAGCCTAGGCTACTTATGAATAGTCATGCTCTCATATCCTAGCGGTTAGCCAATCGGAGCCAAGCAGCATAGCTCATTTGAATATTCATGAGAACTGTCGCAAATCGAGCTGAGTCTTCCTGCAGGCTTTCTATACCACACTAGAATGGCTTGAAACAAGGTAACCAAGGCATTTTTTCCACAAAAAAATGTTACAGAGTCCATGGTAAACTTCAGACATTACCAGAAAAGTAATGAAATACGTGTGGCAGGGCACCTTTAAGGTAGTATGTTGTATCAAAATGAATACTATGCATTATGTTCTATTTTTAAGTAGCATGTTGTTTATTTTTTTTTTTTTTGTAAAGAGAGTATTATGGAGATAATATTCAGTAATGTAACTGTATTTGGCTATCATAGGGCAAGCACGCTTTCCAATGCTGTATCGTCCCTGGCCAACACTGGCATGTCTTTCACCAAAGTGGATGAGAGGGAAAAACAGGCAGCCCTGGAGGAAGAGCAGGCACGTCTGAAAGCACTGAAGGTGACCTATCAGATTGCATTATTTACAGGGAATGATGTGAAAATAGGAATCTTCCCCTTAAACCTATGTGTTGCAATTGTTACTTATAATTCTGCTACCTGTAAAAAAGTTTGGGCATACCTGCTGATACAAGGGTTTTCTTTATACAGTATTGACTATTTTAGACTAATAATGTCATCAATACTATAAAATAACACGTATGGAATTATGCAGTTACCTAGATGTGCTAAGACAGCTTTATATTTTCAGTTGTACAAATAATATCTTCTTGATGAAATAGGCTTTTCTCAACTAGCTTCATAAAGGAGTGTGATTGTTGGCTGCTACTCGGAAGTTATTTGGCTGGAGAAACAACATAGTGTTTAGTAAAACAACTTGGTTCAATCCGTTCTGCTGGATCAATCCTGAGCTCAGGTTACTGCTTGTGTAAATGTTTTTTCCAATGTCTATATGAGTCTCTCTGGGTTCTTTGGTTTCCTCTCACCTGCCAAAAACATGTAGGTAGATACGTTATGTTAAATTGCCTCGAGGTGTGCCCCTAGGAGAGTTTGAACATGTGTCTCTGGTGAACTGCAATGAACTTGGGCTGTCATCCATGGTATATTGCTGCCTCAACCCTGACAAGGATAAAGAGGCTACTTCTTTTTATCATTTAAATTTGGCTTAGAAACAGATTTCAACGATCACACTTTATTAAAATGACTTCAAAACATTGAAAACTGTATGTTCAGTTTAACATACCGCACCTTTAATTTATAGAATTGTTTTTGACTGGCAGCTAAATTGTAATGTCTTTGATGGCCAATCATCATGTAACTGTGGCACGTCTCTCCAGGAGCAGAGGTTGAAAGAGCTTTCTAAGAGGCCCTCGTTTGCCACTACAGACACATCTCCCGTGTCCACCACAGCAGCCAGCATCAGTACAGCTCCTGTCATTGACCTGTTCTCCACCCCGAGCTGCTCTAATGGGTGAGCCTTTCATCAGATGTGTTTCTTACATAATCTAGCAGCCATGGATTTCATATTTAAGCAGAAAATATTTGTGTATGTGTTAGGGGTCGGGGGATAAAAACAGACCCAAATGCAGGATAGCATAAAAATAAACAGATTTAATAACTTAAAAAAAACACGAAACATGGACACAGACTCGAGACAAGACAACAACATGACAACAACAGAGGATTCCCGCTGCTTAAGGCAACGCGGCTCGACTAAACACTAAGGAGGAGGTCAAGACAAGGGCGGGGCAGACACGTGAACACAGAACATCAACAAAAGCACGTGGCCAAAGTCCGGGCTGAGTCCTGACAGTATGTAAATATAAAATGCACATATATGTGTGTGTAAATAAAGGAAAACAGAGGCTCATGCTTCATGAAAAAAGAGGCAAATACTTTTCAGAGGCATGCATTTGGCATTTTTATTTTAATATGGCCCTTAGACATCAGAACTTCATATGGTAAAGTTAAACATGTGCAAATTCCACTGACCTGTTTCACTATTCATCACTGCAATCTTTGGGGTATACATGTGATCAAATGAAGGGAAGCTTGTAGTAAAAGCAGACAGTGCAGTTTGTTTAGTGTCTACAGGTCATTTGTAAATGTGACTCGGGATGTGCAGACATTAGTTATTATTAGCACATTACTCAATTAATATGCACATTTATGTACAAATGGCACTTTCTGGTATATTTTTTCATCAAGTCCTCAGTTAGAATCGGGATTGAGACTTGTCTTTGTATTAAGACTTGCTATATGGCTGTATAAAGCTCTGTAAGTATAAGTATAACTATAAGTATAAGTATAGTCATAATTCTTTATATATATATATATATATATATATATCCCTAAATGATATTATTAATTAAAGTCAGAAGAAAGGATTGTAAAAGGCAAACCTCTTTTACATCATTTTTTCCACTAAAATGTTCATTGGTGTTAGTTATTTTCAGGTTTTAATTCAGTACTCACTTCCTATAGCAGTATTTCAGTAACAGCGTAACATCTCAGCAGTGTGACACTCATGAGATTTTTATTTGTGCTTTTATGCCTGGCACAATAGATAAACAGTAATAATCGAAAACTTTCTAGCTGATTGCATGTGTTTTACTCATCTTTTGTTCTCATTTACTGACAGATGAATTCTTACTGCTTAGGGAGAGAGAAAGATAAATATTACAAGAAATATGTGGCGTAATAGGGCTCAGGTGTTCCATATTAGTTATTATCACTCTGCCTTGTCCCCAGATACATCCCTCCCAGGGCAGACCCATGATAAAACCATGTGCCCACCTGTGACATACCTCCCCTACCACCCAAATGAACAAGTAAGCTACTACCACCTGGTTCCCTTCCCTATGAACCACTGGGAATTTAAACACAAAATGGATAGAAAGTCCAGGGAGTGAAGCAGACATACTCTGTTGTACAGAGAGCTGCTTTGACACTAACAAAGACCTGCTGGCACTGCTTTGATCACTGGCTCTGCCATTTTTATGAGATCAGCTGGCAGGCTCATGTGGAGTCTGAGAGGTGGCAGAGACAGGGAGTTATGGAGTTTGTCCTCTGACTGTTCTGCCACCCAATTTATTGTCCTGCCTGGTCACGGTACCAAAGTGTACATCTACTGCCAAGACACACCTCACACTGTACTACTCAGGACTCACTAACTCCTAACTCCACTGTGAGTGAAGAGTCCTCTGCTTTGGCAGATCACAGTTTGTGTGAAACCCGAATTAACCACAATTTTCTAAAGTGTACCTCCCGAGTTGTAAGCGGCACTGTGATGCCATGGGGAATTAAGGGGAGAAGAAAAGAGACTAATGAGTATCGTGTGACAATTTAGACCAGACACAAAGATCATCTAGCAGCAAGTGGGTTCAGTTCTGAGATTCAGGGACACAATCCATTAAAAAGATAATGACAATTATGACAAAAATGACAAAAAACAATCCATCCAAAGATTTTTTTCTTTGGATGTTGGTAAAGCCTGCATCCTGCTGCTTTTCCTTTATTGACTCACCTTCATAAATCAAGGCTTTTGTCATGTAACGGTTGTGTACAACAGGAAAAATTAAGGTGTTCTATTCATACCGCATGTAAATCAGACACTAGGTGGCAGGAGATTCCACACTCGAAATTCCATTCGATCAGCTTTGGCCGAATCGTTTGCTTTCAAATCTACATAATTCATGTTGAGGTTGTGGAGGGCCATTGTTTTTTTGAATAATGTTGGTACAGTATCTGATTCTCAGTAGTTCTAACCTTTCCTTAAATCTGAAATCCATATTATTGAGTTATCGAGTAATTATATCAACATCAAATGTAACAGTTATAAATGAATATAAGCAATAATGAAATTATATTACTACTATCTAGTAAACACAGTAAAACTCTGTAAAATAAAAATCTTTTTATTAAAAAATATTTTAGTGAATCCTTAATAGAAAACTTAATTTCATACCACTAACATAAAATGACTTTTTCTTTATTCCCAGCACTTTGAAGATGGAGAGTGACCTCTTTGACTTGAAAAGTACCTTCCAGTCATCCATGCAGCCTGGGCCCTCACTATCCACACCATGGGGAGGTATAGTGTAAATTCTCCTCCATCTCTGTACGTCAGTGTCAGTGCATGATCTAGTCTTCTCCATGTTTTCATACTAAAGTCTTTCCTGTTCGACTGTGTTATTCTTTTCTTCTTCATGCTCTATCTCTCTCCCCTTTGCCCGCTCAGATCCTTTTACTTCTTCCGAAGCTGTCGAAGGCTCCATCCCTACCCTAAACCCTTTTCTAACCAAACATGTTGATCCTGCTCATCCACCTGCTGTGTCGTCTGATGGCGTTAGCTTTCCTTCTAGGACATCAGGTCATGAACTATTTGGCGGTAAACACACTTTGCTTTTCTTCTTCTTCTGCACTATATAGTTTGTTTTAAGAGCATCATATTACCATTAACACCAGACTGATGTCAGTTCATTATTTTTTAATTGGTACTAAACACGTTTCTCCTCTACAGTGTATTTCTTTATACTCACAGACAGCTACCTCAGTCATAACTGAAATCTTTAATTGGTTACAACAGATAAAAAAAACAGTGGCCTTTGTTTCAGGATACATAGTGTGTGATGTTGTTTCAAGCAGTGCAGTTTCTTATAAAAATCAGTACAATACTAATATTTCTTATTCCTAAATTGTTAGAAAAAACATTATTACTGTTTTATTATTATTACAACAATTATTACATTATTGTTACAATATTACAACTATACCACTGTGGCCATGAATAACTATTTATTCATTGATAAGTGTATAATCTGGTTAAAAGATCTGGTTGAAAAGTGATTTTGTTTTCTTTTCCACTGTAGATCAATACAATCCATTTACTGATTCAAGCTTACCTGTATCAGCCAATTACAAACAAACAGTGCGGATAGAACACTTAATCTCAGCTTGTATGATGGCAGACCATCCCTACATATATTATTCAATAATATAGGGCTTCAGTGCAAAAGGGATGATCAAAAGCATATGACAAGTTGATCATTTCTAGTGAATGCCATTCGAATTTTGAACAAACACAGACACGTAACGCAGACCGGTGATCTGTTACATGCAAATATTGACCCTGGCTCTAGTGTCCACTCTTCAGACGAATATAAAATGCATCTCTCTTCAAGTGTTACTAATGTTCGAGATGCCATCTCTCCTTCTCTCCACTGTTGTGTTAGATTCTTTTGGTCAAGCGTCCATGATCCAGCATCTCACAAACCCCTCTCCCTTCCCACCCGAGCCTTCCACTGTAGCAGGTCTGTTTCGAGGTAGGGGGCCTGTGACTGCAGCTTGCTTTTTCGCTACCTTTTTTTGGCGCCTTATTTCTCATGTCAATTCTGTTCTGTTTCCTGTTTCCCTCTATTACACCTCACCCAGTTTTGTCTGATGTTCCTCTTGCCAGACTGATCACTTATGCTTTGTTCAATTCAAAACCACTTGTTATAAATTCTTACCAAATGTGAAATAATGCATACACTATAATTATGCTACAAATTATCACAGTTTACTGACTAGGACCAAGGACCAAGTACCAAGTCTTTTCACATCAAAACAAGGCCAAAACAAGAGGGCGAGGCAATAATCAAAAACTGTGAAAAGAGAACAAATTCGTTGATGAGAACCAGGCATGACTTATGAAAAACACAAAATCACTATATAGGGTGTGGAGCCCATCAGCTCTAATGAAAGCTGGCTGGAGATCATACCTTTCCCTGAAGAGCTCTCTCCAGGACAAGCTCTCTAGTTAGCTCTTTGGCAAGGATCGTGGCAAATGGGGCAAAGTGCTTGAAACTTCCTAGGAGTGGATCCAGGATGTCCTGTGCCAGGACCCAACAATATTCCTCGGGACAGAATATCACATCAGCCATCACCATAAGAAACACTGAGATGTGAAGTGAATCTCATTACAGTGCCACCTGTCAAGGGGTGGGGTATATTAAGCAGTTTGTGCAATGAACTATCTCTGGGTTTTAGCTGAGTCACTTGCTGTTTGCTAAGTGCTGTAAATGTATATTGTGGAGAGCTAGGCGACACTGAGTAGCCACTGTCCAGATGCTTGTGGGTGGTGAAATGGTGTGAGCAGTGAGGCTGTTTTATTGGCTGGATTTATGCAACTAAACCCAAGCTTGCAAGACCAATCTTTAGCGGTGATCAGCACAGCAAGTTCTCAGATGTGATCAGGGATGTTGAGGAACTGAAAGAAAGAACAGCTTGCTGGCAAGCAGAATTCTTGGCTTTGGTGCGCATATAAGATGATTTCACAAGTTGCTAAATGCTAGTGAGAACTGATTGCACATTAAACAGTTTTGTGTAGTAACACTTGTGCGGTGCCCACAAAGACATTCGTCCACGTAATTAGGTCATCACAGACTGACAGGCACTCTATTTTTTTATTTACAAAGGGCATCAGCTTTAATGTTCTTGTATGCTGGACCTAACAAACGAAATAGCAAAGCTAAAATAATAAGAAAATACTTTGGGAACCGATAAAACGAGGGTCTTACCCTCCACCAAACATGATGCTGAGTGGTGTCCTCCTTAGTGGAGTGGCATCCTCAGTTGGAACAAAGGCAGAGGAACAACCCTGGGGAATCAGGGCAGGAAAGTCCATAATGGGACATGACCATCCCAGAGATGGTCTTCCTGAATGTCCTTGACAATATTCCTAGGTCTCAGACAGTCCAAAACAGATCCTGGGTTTCCACAACAAGCCCACTTCGTCTGGAGCCGGCTGGAGTCAATCTGTCAGCGTGGCATGATTGAGCAGGGATATAGACGAACCATGGTATATTTAACAAGAACATAACAAAAAAATCACTTAACTTAAACAAGACATGGTACTAACCTAAACGAGAGCACTCAAAAACCTTTTATTCTGTAAATGACTTTTGATTCTGTAAAACGGAGGGAAAAATAGCTGTATTTCCAAAACAGTTAAAGCAATATTAACCTTTGAATTAAAGCTAAAAATCTATACTTTGTTCACATCTTGACTGAGACTGCCACTCTTAATGAACAAAGCATACATGTTAAAGGCATGGCAGATGTTTGTACTGCTTTTACCCTACATGTACCTTTTTTTTTTTTCTTTCTTTTTTTCTTTTTTTTGGTGGTTTTCTTGTCTTTTGTAGGATACGGACCTCCACAGGTTCCCTCTCAACAGAGTACAGGGGAGCTAAATGTTGACTTTGAGTCTGTTTTTGGAAACAAAGCTGCTTCCTGTAATAACCTGGACACCAATGGTATAGTACGCTTATAATGAAAGCTTTTATTTGTGTGACTGTGCTTTTAGTTCTTTGTTTGTGCTTTGTTTGTGCTTTTCTATTTGGTCGAGTCTCATACCGAAGCTGTACATTTCACTTAGATATTTTTATCTCTTGTCATTTGGTTGAACCTTTCAGGTGGGATTTTGAAGCCCACAATGGCTGGCTCTAACCAGCCTTCCTCTCAGCACCCAGAAAAGATCATGTCAAATGACCTAGATTCCTCTTTAGCAAATCTAGTTGGAAGTAAGTCTTTATATATAGAATTACTTAACGAATGTCTAGAATATATGCCTTTGTGTTCAAAACTGCAATAAGTTAACATTTATTTCATTTATTTAATTACTAAAATGGATGTTAACTATTTCTAATAATCTCTGTTCCAATGATTACAGACTTGGGAATTGGAAATGGTACCACTAAAAAGTGAGTCATTTTATTTTTCTTAGATGGTTAAAGCAAATTCACTGTTTAAAGCATTAACTGGCTCTTAATGTGATGACAGTGATATCCACTGGAACCAGCCAGGAGAGAAGAAACTGACAGGTGGAATGAACTGGCAGCCCAAAGCAGCCCCTTCCACTACATGGAACCCGGTCTCAATGGTAACATTTTGGAGCACGGTTGTATAACGTCGCTGTCGGGCGGAAACCTCGTATGTCCAAATTTGGTCAATTTCATATTTTTTCACATATCGATGCTATTGGTCAGTCCCCATGTGGGTCTGTTATTTTTATAAGTTATTAAACAATCTAAAGTCTTGAAAATAGCTTGAACGCAAATCTCATAACTCCATTGGTCACTTCAACTGTCCACCTCTTCTTCACTCCGCGGGAGAGCTTCGCGGCATATTTCTCCTCAAGAAGAGTCGCAACGAATCAACACGTCTTCTGAGGTAAATGTCTTCAAAACACTGGGCTCAAAGAAAAAAAAATCTTGACCCCTGCTAGTTCTGGTGCTCGTCTGAGGACAGGAATTTAGCGCAAGACAATCCAAGGTACGGCGTTTTTTTAATGTCCTGCAAAATAACGGTTTTGGAGATACGAGGATTCCGCCTGACAGCGACGATAAGAAGCTTTGCAAAGTAAACTACTCATGGTCTCACTGGTCTTACTTTCTGTCTTAAAGCCTCCATCAGTTATGGCCTTCCCTGCAACAACCCCGACAGGCATGATGGGATATGGACTGGTAGGTATTTTGAGCTTAAAGCTACAGAATATAAGATTTTGGGATTCCACCCTTTGCCACTGCAAGCTGTTTATGGAAGACAATTTTGGTGGTTGTGTTCAACTATCAAATATAATTGAAAGGTGTCAGCAAACCATGTAATTCACACCAAGTAATATGCTTAAATTTTAGTGCCACCTTATGCTTAAAGCAATCTGTTTAACAAAAGGATAATGCTACATGTTCACGATAAGGATTGTATTGTGTCTCACTTATCAGATTTTATTCACAGGTCAACTTTGTATTGATCCATTCTTCTTGTTTCATTTTTTTTTTTTTTAATATTAATGTTCAATTCTTGCAAACTTCCTTATTACCTTTTTACCCAAGTTGAACACTTACTAATTGAGACTCTAATTTTGAAGTGTTAGGAGTGTTTTTTAAAGCTTGACTCTGTGTAGCCCCCACAGTTGCCCTCAATGGCTATGATGACACAACCCACAATGATGTACACACAACCGGTCATGAGGCCATCCAACCCATTTGGAGCTGTGTCCAGTGCACAGGTATGTGTTTCTGCTTGTGTATAGATAAAATATAGTCCAGTGAAAGCTCTGTTGTTAGTGTACTTACTTTATATGCTGTATAAAGAGAGGTAGAACGAGAACTCACTGAGGTTCAATGTCTTCACATCGACCATGAGACCAAAAGATCTCTTTTCCAGCCTGCAGGCCTCTTTCCTTTGTGTATTCCTTCCTTTTACCTGTCTAAGCTCTTTCCTTCTCTGATTCTCTGTTTGTGTCATGCTGTCTGCACTAGCCCTCTGCTGCCTCTAGTCCCTCCAGTCAGAGCCCTCTTCGAGCACCAGGACAAGACCCCTTTTCACAGCTCTCTCTCAAGGATTTCTTGTAGAACCTCATCTCTTGTCTAGGTACTAAACAACTACATGGCCTCTGTGCTGTTGTGTAGTTACTGCATGACCCCTGTTCCTGTCGATGTACCGCATGACTTTTATGCTTTCTTGATCTAGACGTACAAAACTGTTCTCATTTCTGTCCTCTTACAGTTACCCACTCACCTAATTTAGGTTTGGGTGTGTTCAAGGCTGTTAGGGGGCAAAAAAAAGAATAGTTTTAAGGGTTTTAAGGTCCATCTATCAGTTTGTGGGTTAACCAAACATTTTTTGAATATTCATTTTTTTTCATTTGTTATGTTGAATGTTAATGCAAACTGGTAGGTATTTTGAGCTTCAAGCTACAGAATATAAGATTTTTGGATGCCACCCTTTGATAGAAAAATGCCTCTGCAAGCTGTTTACTGAAGAAAATTTGGAATAAATGGATTTAATAAATATGGAAACCACTGTATCCAGGTAAGAGTTGCAGTGAATCTATGGCCTATCCCGGGAACAGAGATAGTGTGAAGCAGCAAAGCTATGCACTTTACTATTGTTAACACTTGTACCATTAATACAAATGTTAATAGAGACTTTTAGTAATGTTAGTTTTTGTCTAACTCAAAAAAAATCTGTGAAACAAACTATGTTTACTATATTCTCAGTCCATAGCAGGAACAGTCTTCTTAAAGTGTTACTCTCTGCTCCAGTGCTTGCTGAAGATCGTACTGTACATGCATCGGAATGCAATGTTGTGTATAAAAAGTACATTCAAGACTAATCTGGCAAAGAAACCAAAAGCTTAACTATAACCATTTTTTTGCCAAAATATTTGTCAGGTAACATTTATGAATATAGTGTGAATAAAAATGAATATGAATATTGGATTCTAATATGATTGCTCTGGAAATGAAATTATATTCATGTAGTTTGAGGCTTTTAATGTCTTGGTTTTTATATATATATATATATATATATATATGTATATATATATATATATATATATATATATATATATATATATATATATATATTCATTAGTATGAAATAAAACCTTTAATGTTTTGCTTGCAGATGCAGTTTATGTAACACAAGCTGAATTCTCTCCCTGAAGTCAAAGCATTGTCCAGCGCAGCTCTGTGGTCTGTGCTGTCCTGCTCTTCAGATGAACCAAACATGTCTAAAATGTCAATGGTGCAGGACCAGAAGGTGTAATAAGACTGAGAGCTTATTAGAATCATTTTGTAATTTGTCTGCGATATGAAGTGATGCTGCTGTTCTACCCTGATGGGGATTCCTCGTGCATTTTATAATCTGTAAAGATAGGTAAATGGGACTGGAGAGTTTAACATTACGTGTGAGAAAATCTATGTTAATGTTCCCTGTTGCCGTTTACTTTTTTTTTCTTTTTTCTTTCTTTTTTTTTTTTTTTTAAACAATGGGCAGAAATCTCCCTAACTCAGTCAGAAACGCCTACAGTAAATAGGACGCAGTGATGATATTTTACCACTTTCTTTAGTTTTGTCTTTTTAATTATGTTCAGAAATAGACCTCACTTGTGTGTTTGTATTTATTTATGGTTTATACTCAAAAAAAAACAGAACACGTATGAATGTGTATGCATTGGAAAAAACGTTAAATAATTTAACCTTACACATGGGTGTTGGATTGTATAAGGCAATTAAAGCAATTAGAGATTTTAAAATAGCTATGTGAAAATAACACCTGTAAGTTAAATGATATAGAACACTAAGTATTCTCTATGTTTCATGTCTAGAAATACTCTTTGTAGATCAAGCATTCACAACTCAGAAGTATTGGGCAGATACGATTTAGAACCTGGCGTGCTGATCTATATAGCCGATAACCATACCTAGGGTTTTTGAACTGAGCTGTCCAAATATCTGCTCGGGGTTAGACCTGGGAAGAGATGTGTTTCTGCATTATGCATGGAATGCCATTGTTTCACATACACAGTTCAAGACGGCTGCCTGTCTGAATGTGAAGATTTGCCCTCACATTTCAGACTTGATTAAAGCAAGCCACTTCCCCCAGGACTGCTGGCTGGGCCCACTTGCCTAATTTGATATCGTAATGGACAAAGGTCATATTTATCACTGTATATCTATCATGTAACATACAAAAAGAAAGTCTTGACCAAAAGAAACATTGTGCGCTGTTGACCAGTGCGTTATGTATATACTGAATACTGGGTGTTTAGCTAAGGATGGATTGAACTGCGAAAGCAATTCAATTGAATCCGACTTTATTGACGTTCTGCTGAATATTGTCGTCCTCACAGATTGTTTTCTTTTGTTTACATATTTAAAAAAATGTAAGAAAACTAGTGTAATTTTTTTCAAATAAAGTGCAGCTTCCACAACACACGCTGTCGTCTTTGTACTTGTGAGCTTGTAGTTTTTTTGTCAAGCAAAGTTCTATTATTCTACCAACAGAAATGCTTCCGGAGTCCATTTGAGATATGCAAGACGATACAGGAGGCCTATGCACAGGACTATATAAAAATAATATACACTGTCTGGCAAAAAAAGTCACCACTTACAGTATGTTTAACTGAGCAAAAAGGTCATTTGTTTAATATGCAAATATGTTTCCATACACATAATATAGTATACATACAGTATTATTCATGTTACAAAGGTTTTATCTGGATGGCTGGATATTTACTTGCATGCCGCAATTAGAGTTGATTATATAAATACATTGATGAACTTAAATCTAGTGCTGCTTTGCTGTCTCACGTGTGGAAATAAGTTCAACTCAACCAGTCGAGTCAGTCAACTCAACTGTAATGCCTTTGTTTATTTTACAGGGAGTTCCAAAATTGTTCAAAATGTACAATTTGCACAGATTACTATTTATAGTAATAATTCATTCATTCATTCATTTTCTACCGCTTATCCGAACTACCTCGGGTCACGGGGAGCCTGTGCCTATCTCAGGCGTCATCGGGCATCAAGGCAGGATACACCCTGGACGGAGTGCCAATCCATCACAGGGCACACACACACTCTCATTAACTCACGCAATCACACACTACGGACAATTTTCCAGAGATGCCAATCAACCTACCATGCATGTCTTTGGACCAGGGGAGGAAACCAGAGTACCCGGAGGAAACCCCCGAGGCACGGGGAGAACATGCAAACTCCACACACACAAGGCGGAGGTGGGAATCGAACCCCCAACCCTGGAGGTGTGAGGCGAATGTGCTAACCACTAAGCCACCGAGCCCCCCTAGTAATAATTATAGTAATAATTATATTTTATGCTCTTATTAAAGTCAAGTCAAGAAGTTTTTATTGTCATTTCAACCATATATAGCCGACAATACACGGCGAAATGAAACAACGTTTTTCTAGGACCATGGTGCTAAATAAAATGACATAAAGCTACATAAAACAACACAGAGCTAAGGATTTAGGTCCTTGCCACATAAAGTGCAACAGTGGAAGACAATACAAGACAAATACACAAAATAGCACTGGCCAGTGTGCATACTGTAGATAATAAAGTACATTGTGAAACTAGAGCAATTGTAATCATATTAAAACAGATGGAGGGTTGTGGCAATGGCATTGTCCGTGGAGTGGTTTGGACGATAAGCAAACTGCAAGGGGCCCAGTGATGATGGTAGCTGAGTCCTGATGACAAGCTTCTCAGAGCACTTCATCACGATGGATGTGAGTGCGACAGGACGGTAGTCATCAAGGCAGGAGACTGTGGCCTTCTTTGGCACGGGGACGATGGTGGTTGTCTTGAGGCACGTAGGAACAACGGCACTATTCAGGGAAATGTTGAAGATGTCAGTGAAGACATCTGCTAGCTGTTCTGAATATTCCCTTAAAACTCTATTAAGAGTCCATATTCTCAGACCTATACACCTGCCTTTCCTCTTCTCTCTCTGCCTACGAATCCTTTTCCCTCCCCTCCTTCCTCGATGAACAGTAGTCCAGTTTCCGCTGGCACCCTGTAGGTCAACAGTGCTGGTGGCGGTCGTTGTTAACCCGGGCCTCGACCAATCCGGTCTGGAATTTCCACTGACAATTCGCATGTTTAGATTTGGCATGTTTTACGCTGGATGCCCTTCCTGATGCTAACCTCTCTATTTATCCAGGCTTGGGATCAGCACAGAAGTCTTGGCTTGTAACCCCTGTGGCTAGATATAGTGATATCTTGTTATTATATATTATTAGCTGTTGTTAATTCATTTGTTTTTAGGTAATTAATTTAGTTCATGTTTGTCGATGTTCCTTGGTAAATGACAGCTAATTAAACATTAGGATCAAACATCAGTCCTTTAAAGTACATGAAAAAATTTGCAGGAAATGTTAGAGTATTTGCACTTTCTTTCTTTCTTTCTTTCTTTCTTTCTTTCTTTCTTTCTTTCTTTCTTTCTTTCTTTCTTTCTTTCTTTCTAAGAAACCGTCAAATCTGACAGTTAATCAGTTTTTGATAATGATGGCATTATAAAGATCAACATAAATATGAATAATCTGTGTAAACATGTGCAAAATTGAATTGTTCTGAATCTTATTTTTTTTTTTTGACACTATTTATACTTTAGTTTAAACTCAAATAATCCATGCATTCTTTGACTTCTTTATTTAAGGTTATAGCCAGCTGAGCTAAAGCAAACGAGGCAAAAGCAGGCGTGAGTAGTTATTTCTTCCTTGGTCCGTGTGAGAGAGCCTTCACACACACGCGCACACATACACACACACACACACACACACACACACACACAGCTACTCTGTAAACATACAGCAGGATCTTCTCACAGATGAGCTAAAGGTAAGGTCTCATGCTCAGTTTTTATCTCAGAAAAAAGGCAGTCACGGTTTATTGGAACTGATAGATAGCAGTTAGGAAATGTGATCTGAGATCATCCCTAGAGATTTTGTGCAACATTTAGATAAAACATGTTTATCTGTGAGGGTATTTATGGTGCGTGTAATTAATACTTTATGTGTGAATTGAAAGGAATTTTGAACTTGTCTTCATATTTAGTTTCTGTTCAAGATAAATGTGTAACAGTTAAGAGCATCACGGTTTTACTATCTACATATTTATAATAAACACCTGAAGTGCTGAATCAACATGTAACGCTTTCATCTGTATTCACCTGAAGTTGTTAACACATGCAGTGTTTTATTATCACCGGAGAAATTTCACAAGTAACACCCAAATTAATACATACAGTAATGGGGCTTGCATGCATTCAATTGGGCTTCAATTAATAACTGTTGAATTAATGACAAATATGTTAAATGATGTATTACAGATGCAAATGCAGTGTTTAAAAAAGTAAAAGTTAAATTGGGACAGTAAAAGCAGGAAATTAGAAAAACTGGAATAAGGGTACAGTTTGTGGTGTTTTAAACAATACCTTTAATCTATCATATAATTTTAGAAAGTGGAGTGAGATTTAATTGTTAGGCAAAGAAAGGCGATCAGTGGACATAATGTCGCTTATTAGTAATCTGTTTTGGAGCTGAAAGACTCGATTCTATTAGTTCACTAAGTCGATTGATATGACTCGTTCAAAAGATTCATGATTTTCTTCAATTTTTGTTTGTGTTAAATTTTAAAATTGATTTTAATTTAAACGGTTTTATGCTCCACATTGGCAACATATTCTCACTTTCATTGCCAAAAGCACACATCAAGAACGTAAACAATTCAGTAGCTTTTCTCTACAGAACCCACTCTAGTGCTTAATTTCGGCTTCCTGTTGTATTATCTGTAATATCTGCTTAAGGGGTTGTTTTCTGCATAGGTTTTCCAATAGATTTTTTGTTGTGGCTCCGGGTTCAAGTAGGAAGGCCTGACTTGCAGTGTACGTTCCAGTTTTTCCCAAAGGTCTTCAGAGGGGTTGAGGTCAGGGCTCTGTGCAGGCCACTTGACTTCTTGAGGTCCAACCTTCTCAAAGCCTGTGACCTCCCTTTATGCACAGAGGCATTGCTGTGCTAAAACAGGGTTGAACTAGGCTCCTTAGTGCCAATGAAGATAAATCTTATTCTTACTGCATACTAAGACTTTCTAGACAATTGTGTACTTCCAACTTTGTGGCAATTTTTTAATCGGTTTGGGGAAGACCCAGATATTTTATGATGGTAAGATTTGCATATACCTTTGGCCATGTACATACAAATGCATTCAAAGACAAGTAATAATTGTGACTTACTACAGCTCATTTTGATTCATTTATTAAGTTGCATCCATCAGAGTTGTGGTAGATCTAGAGGCCTTGTTTTTCTAGCAGGAATCACTAGAATCACAAAGCAGCATATAAAACAGGTCAGTGCTGCAAACCACACACACACAAGCTACTTTCTTCTCTTGAACAAGAAAAACAGATTTAAAACGCTAAAAGTTTATAAGGGTCATTGATGAAACACTGAGAAAAACAATGTAAATATTACTATTTGCTTTATACTGATAAGAGTAGTTTTGTGTCCATCCTGGTCTGAATTCCTTTACACAGCATCACATACACATTCATACAGTACATGCTTGTATTCATTTACACCTAGGGAGAGGTGAAAGGAAACCGGAGTAACTAGAAGGAAACTATGCATAAACGGAGAATATGTGAAACACTACACAGACAGTAACCTGAGCCAGTGAGGCAGTAACGGTACCAGATTAGCAGATATTTGAGGGCTTTTGAAAGGACAATTCTCTCGCTTCGGCTTACAGCAAGTCTACATTATGTTGAATTTTATCATGTAAACCTACCATATAGGTCACTGTGCATAAATCTATACATTTACTGACTGTAGTCCCTTGGGCGCTGTTCACAATATATCATTCTCCCTTTTCCCCATGTCCATTGAGATTAAGACACCATGTCTTTAAAACCAGTTCTCAGACATCTAGGGCACAATTAGATCAATAAATGCAAACCTTCCATGTAAAATGTACAGTGCAATCTATAGTAAACATTTTTTTCTTTTGTAAGCTGTCAGACCTCTATATAAATGTATAAATTTCTCATTAGCAAAAGGTTGCATTCCTCAGTCATTAGACAACACCCACTCTCTGAAGTGTGTGACAGAATATATACTGCTATATACATGCATACAGCATATACTACATGCAAGATATGTATGCGTACTGTACATATGTATGTAAATCATATACGATTTTCTTTCTCATGAAGTTGCTGCTCTGTTTGATTATGCTGTAAAACTGAGCAAATAGCATATTTGACAACTTAGCACAAATATTTGTTCAGCTAACAGACATACGACATGCTGTACTACTAAATGTTAGATGTTGGGTTGGGACTCACTTCAGCAGGTGTAACTCACAAGATTTGATCAAAACATTTTATCCTAATGTGTTTCACATATCAAATGAAATAATAAATTGTACTACTGAAAATAGAAAGTAACACCTTTCATGATTTTAAGTTATACACTGAATGAAATGCTTGTGCATACAGTATTTAAAAAAGATTGTGCTAATATAGTTTTTATAGTGTATGTGCAAAAATAGACTAGCTTTAACTCTACTTTGATTTTTGTAATGTTGTTTTCAATTTGTGGAATAAAGAAACTGATTCTTGTCAAGGCCAAAGGCCAAAGCACACTGTGTACAGGTAGACACAAATTTTAGTTCAATTGGTTGTCAATTGAATATATAGTTTGAATTGCATTAGATTTAGTCGCATGTTGTCTGGATGCCATGTGGCAGAATAATAATTACATTTATCCGATATTATAAAGGATGTCTGATCAACTGGTGAAAGGTTCAGGACAGTGCTGAATCTTGCATATTCTGGTTGTGTGATTTGTAGATGGTGCTGTTCAGTGGTGTGTGATGAAGGATTATAAATGAAGTTGTCTTCCAGAGACGACATCATTGCATGCTTTCCACATAAGTCCGAAGAGCATTAAGAGAACCGAACCAATCATCATGATAGACCTGAGCTACCTGAATGAGGAGGAGCAGGAGGCCATTATGGCAGTGTTGAAGAGGGACGCTGAACTGAAGAAGGCAGAGGAAGAGCGAGTCAAGTAAGTCCTCTGCCTCCATATTGAACATAATTAGATCCTAAACCAAACATTTTGCTCTCTTGAGCAAAAAAAGCCAAAGTGAAAAAGTGATGTTTGTCTTGAAATGTAATAAAGCTCCGGCTGATCTCTACCTCTTATCACTCACAGGACTGCTTCAGGGTGAGTAGGCTAATTACATTACCTTCGGCTTTACGTGAAAAAAATTCAGATGGTGCTAAAGATGTCCGTGTGGGTGAACCTGAAGTGGTTCTCTACTTACTTTGTTACTAAGTGTAAAGCATATTGAAAAGCCAAGTTATAAACAGACTGCACATGTAATGGATGAATATGGACATAAAAGGAGGAATGCAGAAACTGGCCACGACTAGGTGATTTCTTTGATTTGCTCAACCATGCTTAAAAGGATTAAGTCTGCCCTTGTGGAATAATTGCCCTGCCCATTTCACATGACCAGCACAGTTTCCCTGAAATTGAGAATGTATTCCACTTGCCATGTTCACATGCCTGACTATAATCAAATTTCTTTGATTTACTGCTTTGGCTCATAAACATATTGTGTTATGACCTTTTTAAATAACTTTTGGACCAGGTAGTTCTAGGCTTGTGTTGAAATAAATACATTTCTTAATGGTTCAGAGAAAACATGTTTAGTTTTTACTTTTAATTATGTGAAAATAATTAATAATCAAAATTTCACTTAAACTACTCTTATTTCAAGAGAGTTGTTTTTATAATTAAATTAAGCCCTTAAGGTTGGAAACATGGTACCTCTGGGGACGCAATTATTAAAGCTGTAGTTGAATGTAATGTTACCTGTGTGACAAGTGGTTCTCTATCTTTATTAAGCAAATATCATTAACTCAAGACACTGTCAATAAAGTTAGTCAGTCATTCCATGAGCAGAGGGTTAACGCTTGTGTTCAGATTAGTGGAATATTATTTTGAATACAATTCCCATGCTATTTCAAAGAATTTATTAATTCATTTATTTATTTAACTACATTGAAATAGGAGAACTGTTGCAAGTGTGCAGTTGTACAACTAGTGGTACTGGTGCAACTAGTTCCATCAGGTCCGATGTATAAAAATTAAATGTAGCACAAGAAAACAGTAGAGTTCAGAAAATCTCTTTAATTTTCATTTATATTTCGATTTTCTTATTTAAAGTGAGCTGTTTTATACAGAATTTTTTATTTAAACAGAATATAATGTTTAAATACAAAATTCTGTATAAAACAGCTCACTTTAAATAAAACAGTTTGGTAAAACCCTCACTTTTTGTGCCATTTAAAATACGATCAAACTGCACGTTTTCTGTTTTATTGCTGATAAAGTAAACAAATTTGTCACTCCTGGAATTTAAATTTTAAGTATTTGCAAATGTGTGAGTAATTAATCATTTATTGTAGCAAACTTTAACTTTGGGCTTCATCCAAGTGTCAGTCAGGTAGACAAACTTGCTTGAGTTACTGTAGATGCCCCATAGTTGGAAAAAAAATAATAATAGACTTCATAGGGACTTATTTGCATGAAGCCAAAATAAAATAATGCAAAAGCAATTACAATGACATCTTGACATTGCCTGATTTTATAGCCATCTACATACATACTTTTGTTTTCTTTTTATTTCTTTAAATTATATTACTCTAATATTATGTTTGCATATTAGGCATCTGCAAGAACAAGGCCCTGAGGAGGGCAAACTGAAGTACATCACAGGGGAGTGGTTTTATGAGGTAAAGTCTCAGAGACACCAGGACAGAATTCACGGCTCAGATATCATCATAGCATCCATGAAACAGAAGAAACCTATGACAGTAGGTAAGTCTCACAACATTAACAGAGTAAACAGCTACAAACAGACACAAAGATGACCTTATCTACAGTAACATGTTTGTCATGTCTTTTTAGAGTTTTCAACACAGTCATGGAGAGATCGACCCAATAAATCTAACAATGATCTCATGACACCGCAACCAAAATCAACAGACAATCTAAAGGAGAGGTGATAAACAACTTTCCAGAAATACTTAAACAGTTTATTTCCTACTTTAGTCCTACCGTGTATGCTTAACTCAGCACAGTTTTGTTTAAAGAACAAATAAAATCATTAAAGTATGTATTAGTGTGTCCCATCCACAGCTTACAGGGATTAGTCTAGATAATAATTTTCACAATACTGTGTGTGTTAGTTAAGGTGAAGCATAAATTTATACCTTTTGTTCATGCCAGAAAACTTTGTGTGATGTATAACATTACTGTTTGGGTAGCTGCCTCATGTCCTACTTTATTCATGTGTGTTTTTGAGGTGTGGAAATCTCATGATTCAAAGTACCGGATGACTCAAACAAGAGTCAACAGAGGCGTTTGCATAACATGGTTTCAGTAGAGTATAAAGCCTATTTTTATTGCTATGCATGTAAATAAAACTGTATTGGAGAAGCGTATTAGTGCTAAGTGAGAAAATGTTAGAAGTGTTTTCTGGTATAGGAACATCTAGAACAGTTTGATTCTTGATTAACTGAATGAACATGAAATGAATCAAATTTTGTAAAAATATAAATTACTATGATTTTTTTTTTCTTTACAAATCTGAATAAAGACACTTGACACTGAGGATCCTAAATTACATGTATACTACATTCTATGGCCAAAAGTTTGTTGACCTCTGACCACTATACCCATATTTGCTTTTTGAACACTATTCCAGATTTACTCCCATTTTTGATGCTATAATTACCTCCACTTTTCTGGGAAGACTTTCCACTAGACTTTGGAATGTGGCTGTGGGAAAATTGCCCATTCGGCACAAAGGCATTAGTGAGGTCAGGTATTAATGTAAGGTGAAGAGATCTGGAGTGCAGTCAGAGGACCAGTTCATCCTACTGGGGTTCAAGTCAGGGCTTTGTGCAGGCCACTCGAGATCTTTCAAAGCAAACATGACTTATGCTGGAATATCTCGAGACCCTTTAATTCCAGTGAAGGGAAATTGTATTGCTACAGCATAAAAGAACATCCAAAGGCCTTAATATGGGTGTCCAAAAAATGTAGTCATATAGTTTATATAACGTAATCCAAGGTTCATGTACATACAAAGAGAATTATTTCAACATGCAGAGGTCTAAAAAAAGCATGGAATTTAAAGACACTCCTTTGACGATATCAAGAAATATGGAAATACCCTTAGAAAAATTAATCTATGGGAGAAAATTATTAATTCTGTTTTCTAAAACGGCAATCCCAATAGAGATTACATTTCATGTTTTCCCTTTAAATGATGCAGTTAAAGAGCATAAAAATGAGCAGGAAATCTAAGCATATCAAGGAAATAATATAAACTAAAAGAAAAAAAGAAAAAAAATGAACCCAATTTGCATATTCACACAACCTCCTCTTTGTGTACGTAACAGGAGACCAACAGAGACTCAGCAAGAAAGTCGAAACAGGGTAAGCAAACTGCTTACTGATCACTATAACACTATATCTTTCCACTGACTTTTTTTGTAAGCAGTAAAAAGAATCGTCCTCGTTCCTAAAATTTCCTTTATTATTGTTGATCAACATTCATTTTTACCTGATTTAAAGATCAACATGTTTTATAAAGAATTTCAAAAATATATACCACTATTCAGGGGGCACGTTCGCGGTTCACGTGGTTAGCACGTTCGCCTCACACCTCCAGGGTCAGGGTTCGATTCCCGCCTCCACCTTGTGTGTGTGGAGTTTGCATGTTCTCCCTGTGCCTCGGGGGTTTCCTCCGGGTACTCCGGTTTCCTCCCCCGGTCCAAAGACATGCATGGTAGGTTGATTGGCATCTCTGGAAAATTGTCTGTAGTGTGTGATTGCGTGAGTTAATGAGAGTGTGTGTGTGCCCTGTGATGGGTTGGCACTCCGTCCAGGGTGTATCCTGCCTTGATGCCCGATGACGCCTGAGATAGGCACAGGCTCCCCGTGACCCGAGGTAGTTCGGATAAGCGGTAGAAGATGAATGAATGAATACCACTATTCATAAAATCTTGCTCTTACTTCTTTTGTTTCCAGCAAAGACACAATCCATTCAACAATGTGCCAATGGATCTAGATTTTGATGTAACAAATGGACCCTTAGTGCCTGAAACTAAGAATCCACCAGGTACAGGTTACATACCATATTATCAACTATGTGAAATACATATTGATGCCAGTTTATAAGGTATACCTATCAAGTAGCATGTTTGACGTCTTTTGTCTTTCAAAACAATGTAAAAGTGACTAGGCATGGATCTACCAAGATGCTGGATATGCCGTGCAGGAATAATGTAGCATGTAGCACAACATAATACACTTAAATCTGGCCTGATGTTTTTCCTCTGTTCTGATACTTGATTTGCACATCATCTGAACCTGCATCTGAAAGAATTTTTGTATTTTGTTGCTGTCACATGAATAGCTGATTATTTGATTGATAATTTCATACATACGTAGCTGGTGAATGTATAAATAAAGGTACTGGTTAAGAACCTAGTACATGGATGTCATTTATTAGGTAATGACTGTTTCATTAAATCTTGGTTCACCTTCTGAATATTTATCTGCATATTTCTTCATCAGATGTGGATTCTACACTAAATAAAGAAGGATCAGAAATAGACACCAAGACCAAAGTTTTTCACATTTTACCAGAAAAACCCCCTCGTCAAAAGCCTGTGCCAAAAAAAAGAACGAAAATTTTTAATGTCCAGAACTCAGCTGCAGACAGCACCAGCTCTATCTCCAGCCAGAGTGTGTCTACAAATACATCTGTGTCCACACAAAGTGCATCTACATGCTCCAGCACCATGTCCCCTGTGTCCACCCAGAGCATGTCTACAAACTCTGACAGTAGGTCTACTCTGTCCACTCAGAGCATGTCTACAAACTCAGAAATCAGGTCTCTTCCACCAAAAGGTATCCTCAAACACAGTTCCAGCTGCAGCTCCAGTGACTCCAACATCAAAAGCCGGCTGCCTCAACCCCGCAAAACCCTCAATATTGCTTCCACCAAGACTGGTCATGAACACATTCTTGAAGAGAATGCAGTAACCCAGGAGAGTATAGAGGAGTCTTCCCTCAAAGACAAAGAACCACTAAAGCCCACTTCACCACAGAAGTCGACCTTTCCAACATCACGACTGCCAGTTCGATCCTCAATGGTGCTGAATAATCCAACACAAACAGCTAAAGAGAAGCCAAACATTCAACCAAGACTGAGTCTGAGTTCCAGCACACAGTCAAATGATGAACAAAAAACAGAAGGCATACTGGATACTAAGCAACAATGTGAAAAGAGTTTAAATTGGTTGATATCTGCAGAACCAGAAAAACAAAATATAGCTGATGGAATGATAAAGGAACCTCTCTCGATTCCTAGAGCAAGGGCCAAGTCACCATATGAAGCCCTGTTAGCCAAACCATTAAAGGAGAGCATAAACCCTCAAATCATACTGAAGAACCAAGAGAAAGAGGACAGTAAGGCATCTAAGAGGGAAAATGAAACGACAGAAGAAAAATTGGTCCGTCCTTTAAGCATTAGAGGTAAACTATTAATTATAAAATTCTGCTTGAAATTATATTTTATTACATATTTTTATATATATTTGATTTAGGTGTGTCTTCACCAGTGTTGGAGAGAAACTAGCTACAAGAAACAAGCTTAACTATAGGCTAAATTTTTGTAGCATTATACCACTATTTCCTTGTGCAAATAATTAGTTCTGCATTACTATTGAATTAAACAAATCACAATCTATTGTGTCCATCCAAGTTCAATAATTATCTAATTATAATTAGTGTAGAAAGCTCACTGGTGAGTATACCAAAGGAATTAAGGCTTTAAGCAATAATTTACAGAGAATCACAATCACAATTATTATCTTTTTGTTAACTAACTAGCTGGTTATGAGGGTGATCAAAAGTGAAAGCATTAGGTAATGAGAATTTTTATTCAATTAAAGAAATTGAAGCAATAAGAAGATTGACCAAAACAGGTAACTTAGGGAATGGCAACTGATCTTAAGTGTTTTTTAAACTAATAGCTAGCAAGTCAAGTCAAGAAGCTTTAATTGTCATTCCAAACATGTATAGCTAATGCAGTACATAGTAATATGAAACAGCATTTCTCCAGGACCCTGGTCAAACTACATCAATTAACATATAGTAACATAAAACAAAACAGAGCTACATAGAACACCACAGAGCTAAGGACTGGAAGTAAGTTGTCCTATCCACATCAGTGCATCGTTTGCAACTAGTGCAAACAGTGCCGGACAAATTACAGTGCAGACAGACAATACAAAACACTACAGGACAAAATACGCAAGCTATCGCCAACCAGTGTGCATTCTGTATGTTGTACAGAACACTGTGCAAAAATATAGGGTCGTAAAAATTGTGCAAAGAGGGTTGTAAACCAGAATTGTAGTAGCAGTTGGACAAGGTATTGAAATGTGGTGTGCAAAACAGCAGTTGAATGAATGTGCAAAACAGCGATTGAGTGAATGTGTGTGTTCAGTAACATTTCAGTTCTGACTTTTGAAAATCCTGATGGTTTGAGGGAAGAAACTGTTGCATCTGGTTGTGAGGGCCCGATTGCATCAGTCAATACAAAAGAGCATCCAAAGATGTAAAGATTTAGGCAAGGCAAGGCAAGGCAAGTTTATTTGTATAGCACATTTCATACACAGAGGTCATTCAAAGTGAAGAAAACAGTTTATAAGAGAGAAAAAAATATGTGTAAAAATATAAGAGACACACGATAAAATCATAATAAAACAAAGAACAATTATGTGATTTTAATAAAAACAGTTTAAAATATGTTAAAAAGAATAAAACAGGAGAAAAAGTGATTTGGATAAAAAGTGCAGTCATTGTGAAGCAGCACCGTGCTCATTTAGTAAATGCAGAGTTAAACAGATGTGTTTTTAATCTTGATTTAAAAGTGTCTACTGTTGAAGCACATCTGATCTCTTCTGGAAGCTGATTCCAGCTATAGGTGGCGTAATAACTAAATGCTGACGCACCTTGTTTTGAGTGAACCCTTGGTATCTCTAACTGACCTGATCCTAATGATCTGAGTAGTCTGCTTGGTTTATATTCAATTAGCATATCTGTAATGTATTTCGGTCCTAAGCCATGAAGTGATTTATAAACGAGTAACAATACTTTAAAATCTATTCTAAATGTAACTGGAAGCCAGTGTAAGGACCTGAGGACTGGAGTGTTGTGCTCAGATTATTAATCTGTTGCACTAATTGTCACTGTTTAATTTAATATTATACTTATTACTGTATGCCATGCAATAATATTAACTGTCAGATATAACCAGAAACAAATTAAAGAAAGATTAGTGGAGCGATTCTTCTATGTATCAGTTATGGTTTTCCTGATGCTTCCATCCTCTTCTTACTAAACAACACAACCTATTTTGTGCAGTTGATTTTCAGCATCAGTGTACTAAGCTAGATTTATACTGGCTTGTAGTGTAACTAATTGCTTTATCACACTGGTCTTCACACACAGTCTATGATTGATTAGTTGTTGTTTTAGACTAACAAAATGTGTCTTTGATTGTTTTTTTTTTCTTTTTTCAATGCTATATTGGATTTTACAGATCAACAGGCATATGAAGCCAGCAACCCAACTAATGCATGTAATAGGACCGATCCTTCCTTTGCGGCATGTGAAAGTGACTACATGCCATGTCCGTTTGATATGAAGATAACTAGAGGCACTAACAATAAGACAGAGAATCGCACAGGCCCTCTTATGGCCAACCTCCGTTCTCCCAAAGCTTCTGAAGAACAAGGAGACTCCATTGCTAAAGTTTTAGAATGGTTCAGCAGGAGCTCAGACAGCAGTGATAGACTTGACTGTGAGGGCATTATGCCAGACACTGAAGATGATATCAGGATTGAAGACATTGACTTTGACACTGAGATCAATTCAAGACCCAACGCAGAGAACAATGTATACTTGATCATTCCAAGACATATGCATGAGGATAGAGCTATGACGAGTGATGTATTTTTAAACAAGAGTGATTTAGCAGTAGAGAAAGATAAGAAAGAGACTTCTATGAATTCTCAGGCTGTTCAGGATCTAATTGATCAGACTAAACCACTGAGCACAGAAGAAATTTCTGCCATTGGATCTTCTAGTCTATTTAGGCACAGATCACCACAGGACACCAGTATTAGACTGTTGGATTCTGAAAAAACAACTCCAAAAGAGAAAGAGCTTGAGATCACTGACAAAAAAAAGGGAAGTAGAAATACTGAGAAGACTGGAATTCTAGACAATAATCCCAATCAACATGAACTGCAAGGATTTAAAGCTAGTCACTCACCAAAAATCGACAATTTGCAGTCACTGTGGGAACAAGGTACCATTGAGGAACCAGTGATGCTACTGAGCAAACCAAACATAAATTCTGAAAAGGAAAATATTGACCAAAATAATTTTGGCAGGAAGGTAATTGAGTTTAAAGAGGAACCAACCAAAACTGACATTAGTCCAAAATATTCAGTAAATGAGAACAAAAAATATGTGAACAAATCTCATGTAAAGAACATTTCAAATGTTGGTGAGATACAAGCTGATGACATCACATATGAACATTTAAATAAAAAAGAAGATAGCGACAGAGATAAATCTAAAGATATACAAGCACCAATGAGCAATATAAATCAGATAAAAGATATAATGGCTCTAAGTAGCACCTCAGACAAGGATGGTAACAAATGTTTGGACCAAAAATCCTCATCTTCAATAGATTTAAGACTCCAGATAGGAGATCACAGCAATGACAATGTTGGAGGAAATGATAATAGTAGTGAGGAAGGATGTGCAACAATACTAGAGATGGACCAAAAAATAAAGACAGAGGAAAAAGAATCACAACTAAGTCCTACACCAACATCTAGTGTTCCATCCCAGCAAGAAAACCCAGTCCCAGTAGCAAAGAAAAGCATCCAGCAACAAAACAACAAAGCAGAAAGGATCAAGGAACTCAAATCATTTTGGGAAAAAGAGAAATTGCAATCAAACATACGTACGAAATCAATGGCAGCAAATGACACGAACTCATCTGCGACGTTTACAAAGCTGAATAAAAGGTTCACCAAATCAGAATATGATCTAAGTACCATCAGCACAGAATCTGAGCCAGAAACTTTTTATTTTACGGTTCTTCCACTACGAGACAGAATAGACAAGACAGTCACAGGAGAAGGTATGAACAGTTTACAGTTTAAGATGCTCCGTGACTTCTGGGCAGGATCTAGCAAGCAGTCATCCAATTTTGAAAACAAAATTCATAAGCAATTAAGTCAGGATGGTAAACAAGCAAAAACTTACAAAGAGGTAAGTCAACTTGAACAGGTGGATACAAAACACTCTTCGAACCAAAATACGTGCCCAAACCAGGCAGAAAAGGGGTTTGGAAATGATAATAGAAATACTATGCCTATGACTTCAGAGACAGAAAGACAGCTCCAGTCATTTTCAAAAGAGAAAACTGTTGACAAAAGTCCTGATATTGGTACCACAGCTAACTTGCATATTTCTCCAACTGAGCCAGATGTTCTGAGATCATCCCATTGTCCTCAGCCAAAGAGTGGCTTAAAGTTATCTCCAAAAGATACATCATCTCCTAAAACTCCAGAATTCCAGCAGCAGACTAGAAGTACTGGCAAAGGAACTTTACATGGAAGAGGAAATTCTCTTCGACGTGCCACCAGCATGTTTGCAATAAATACGGAAACTCAAGGTGAAAATTTACCCTTGCAGTCTAAGAAGGTATCTGACACAGTCCGCCCACAGCTTGGGAAGATGCCAGAAAGTACGGTGTTATCATCTACAAAAACACCAGAATTTAAAGAAGTTAATTTACAGTCCAAAAAATCTCCAGAAATCACCAAGAGTAAGCAAAGCGCCACTGACAGAAGCACTTCTGAGGATCTTGATTCTCAACCTCTTGCCAGGTCATTTGTTTCACGAGACAATCAGCATTATCTGGGAATCACTGAAAACAGAGGCAAGGACATTTCTCCCCAAGGTACACTGCAGAAGAAGAGTGAATTAGTGTGCACCTCCTTTCAGACAGACGGTAGTGTGAGGTGCTGTCTTGAGAACGCTGACACTCCCATAGACGCTGCAGAGCTTCGCACCAGAAGAGGGAGCTGGGGACATGCAAGTGAAGATAACCCTGAGACCTTAAATAGAGTTGATTCCTTCTCTGGGACAAGTGCAAACTGTGAGACATACATTTTGTTAGAATGTTTCATATTTATATAAGATGGAGTATTTGCTTTAAACAGCTATAAGTAAAGTGTAACTTACAATCTAAAATGAATTGTTGAGATTAATGTGCACATTATCTAAAAATAACCCAATATAGTGACTTTAACAACATAGGAACATGACATTTTAGCCCTTATGAAGGCCTCGTGTGAGGGCTGAAATGTCACATTTTATTCCAATAAACTGTCTGTTTTATTATTCAATACAGTTAGTGTTGCACTGCATAGCTATGAAGATCTTGTTAAATGTTCTCAAAAATATTACAGTCTAATGATGTTCATTTTAAGAGGATATTTAAAATTAAGTTACTTTGGCCATAGACACATTTTTACTAGCTCAAAGAATTTGGCAGCATCGGTTCTGGGGAAAAGTAGTTTTTTGTTTACTCAAGCGTTGCAGTATGTTTTAACTTTGTTGTTATATTTAATATGTTATTTGATCTCGTGTATAATTACTCCTCTGTTTTTAATTCTGTTTCACACATGTGCCAGTCACTGAAGTGAGCCTAGTTCAAGAAGCGCTAAGACGGGCATCCACTAGACCTGTATACCATAAAAGCCTTGAAGACATTACTGCAGTACCTCGTGAGCATTAGTTATATTTACTGTGTCAAAAATATGAGTCATGTGAAAATTCCTTTTATAGATGTAATTAAGTGGATGTTTGGAAATATTTGCCAAACTGTTACAATGCAATATCTGTAATTGCTTTTCACCTTCAATCTGTAAGTACAAGCATTCGTTTCATTGTCATGACTTTATAAATTTACTCCTGTAGTAATGTTAAAACTCTTTGGTCTATATGGCTTCAATGTCTTATTGTGCAGCATAGAACAAGCTCAGCAATTTAATTTGTTTTGTTGTGGTCTGATATCCGTTAGGACAAAGTAAAAAAAGCAAACACATGGATGATTTCGTGACTAGCAGCTATGCAAGTATGACTCTTTCTATCTGTCCAATTTAAAAAAAAAAATTTTCATCAAACATTCTGAGAATTTTATAAAGTAAAGCAGAGATAAGTGTTTATTTTTTATGTTTTGTATCATACATACAGTCTCCAGCACTCCATCGCCATCTTCATCTTCCTTCTCTGATAAAGAGCACTTGAGGAAAATCAGCAAATCGGTTCCCAATTTCTTGGAGAATGAGGTAGAGTATGATCACAAGGAATGCTTAATATTTGGTCTTCTAGACAATTTTAAAAAAATCTGACAGAGCTAAAAAAAAACTTTTTTTTTAGTAAAAATTATTTTTCCCAAAAATATGTTCATTGATCAGGTCATTGGCTGTCATGATTTAACAAAACCTACAGAAATATAAATGCTATACGGAGTGATGTTGCATCTAAGACTGGTTAGAATATTCACAGCACACAACATTTACATTTACAGCATTGCACGTGTTAGTATTTTTAGAGTGATATATTTATATATTTTATAATATATACAATATAAGTTTTTTTTTTATGCTTTTTATCTAGAATGATGGAGATGAGAGTGACTTGGAGTGCAGCTCCCACAGTAGCAAGCACTGGAAGAACAGTCCTCAGGCTAAACTTAAAAGCCACTCTCGCATGACCGCAGCGCCTTCTGTATGTTGATGCTTGTTTGATTGATGTTTTATATTTAAAGATTTTATCAGATATCAGCAGTCATCCAGATTATCTGCAGCTGTCACTTCCATGTAACATGATCATAAACTATAACTGGTACTAATACTCCTGCTGCTACTACCACCACTACTATTATTAAAACTACTATTACTGTACCAACACTTCTACTACAACCACTATAACATCTACTATACTATTGCTATTATAATAATACTACCACCACCATTACTATTATTGATACTACCCCTGCTACTACTATAATAATAATACTTTTACCACTACTACTGCTACTTCTACTACTGCTATAACAATACTACTATTACCACCAGTAGCTACTACTACTGCTATCACTATTACTGCTACTACTATTTCTACTACTGTTATTATAATAATACTCTTAAACTACTTCTTCTATTGCTATTATTAATATGAATATTAACTACTTAAACTATGTCTACTCCTGCTATTACTACTACAACTGCTATTGTTAGTACTACTATAAAGCTACTACTGTTTCTCCTGCCCCTCAGTGCCTCATCATGTATTTATACCCACAGATGAGCAGGAGCATAATAAGCATTTCCAGTGCGGACTTTGGGAATGTTGAAGTTCAAGGGACGATCCAGTTTTCAATCAGCTATGTCCAGAAGCTAAGGGAGTTTCACATCTTTGTAGTTCAGTGCCAAAATCTAGCTGCAGTAGATGTGAAGAGGAATCGATCTGACCCGTGAGTAGACTAGAATGTTTGTACTCCTTCAGTGTCTGATACACATGACATATACAAACTTACTGCTACATACTTGTTATCCAATCAGCCAATCATTTCACAGTGAAATTATGCAGATAGAGGTCAAGGGCGTCTGTTAACGTTCATAGAAAACTGGGGAAGAAAAAAATGGGGAAGAAAAATGACTCAGCTGATGCCAGATGGGAAGGAATAAATATTTCAGAAACTGCTGGTATTCTCAGATGTTCACTCACGACAGTCGCACATGCACAATAGTCTGTTTGTGGAAAAAACCTCTTGTGATCAACGCTGGTTTTTCTAAAAGAAAGCTTACTGTAACCACTCTGTACATCAATAATAAACAGAAAAAGCATCTTAGAATACATCAGACTCCTGTTCTTTGCTGACAGGACTGAAACCCGACGTGGTCTTCTTCTGTTGTAACCCATCCAGCTCAACATTTAACATGTTGTGTCTTCTGAGATGCTTTTCTGCTCAACACGGGTACAAAGACTGGTCATTTGATTCGCATTTTTAGCATTCTCTTTTCATCAACAAGGTGTTTTCACTTTTGAGTTGTATTTGCATAAGACCATGTATTGCTCTGCTGCCACATGATTGGCTGATTGGACAAACTGCATTAATGAGAAGCTGCACAAGTTTTCATAATTAAGTGGCTGATGTGTGTATATTTGATCAAATTTATGTGCTTACTCATACTTGCTCTTGTTTTAGGTATGTTAAGAGTTACCTTATACCTGACACTGCCAATCTGGGAAAAAGAAAAACATCAGTGAAAAAGAAGAACTTGAACCCAACATATAATGAGATTCTTAGGGTAAAGAATATGAAATAACTTAAATATGTAATTAAAGTTTAAATGCAATAGTATATGTATTTGAGTTGCACATAAAGAACACAAACATTAAAACATATATAATATAATATAATATAATATAATATAATATAATATAATATACAGTACATATAACCACAGTTCTAAATTTTAACTACAGTATTTCCTTTTTTTAACCTAATACAGTATAGAGTTCGAATGGAGTACTTAAAAACCCAGATCCTTAACCTGTCTGTTTGGCATAATGACACATTTGGTCGCAACAGCTTCCTGGGAGAGACAGAGATTGACCTTTCCAAGTGGGACTTTGGAAGCCCTTGGATCAACTGTTTACACCTCAAACCAAGGGTAAATTATGGCTCTTTTTAGTAATTCGCTGTATATATTACACTGATTAGCCATGACATTAAAACCGCTGACAAGTGGAGTGAATATCATTGATTGTCTTCTTCCAATGGCACTTGTCAAGGAGGCTGGGATATATTATGGGACAGCTGTCAATCTGGTGCAAACATCTTGGTGCCAGATACCACAGCACACTGACAGAGGTCTTGTGGAGTTCATGGGGCACACAATATTACACAATATTTGGCAGGTGGTTTTAATATGATGGCTGATTTGTGTATATTTAAGCATTTAATTAAACATTTTAAATGTTATAGTTTCCCAAAATAAATCTTTCTGTTTTATGCAGTTGTATGTCTTGATTTTAATGTGATCTCAGACTTATGGACCTCACTTCTCAAATTTAGAAATAATACAAATTTTGCACCTTAGATGGATTTGTATTTTTTCAACATCTCTTGTTTTAGAACACAAGCAGCATCCTGTCCACTGATGAAAGGGGCGAGATGAGACTGGCCATACGGTTCTTACCTCACATCTCCCTTTGTAAGAGCTTATGACTTTACTCTGACTTCTGCAATTTCTTTACATTTTGAATCCAGTCCATGCGAGCCTGACCCTCACCATACATTTACTTTCTTTCGTTTTCTAATCCTTTAGGCAAACTTTCAAACATTTTAAAAGAGAAAATCCCTTGTCTTGAAGGGGTATACAGAGAACCCCTGCCTATAATTAAATTAAATTAAATTGAATAAATTATATTTAATTCAGTTTTACTTGTATACTGCTTTTCATTATAGTCGCCGTCACAATGTAGATAACGGGAAAGAAACTCTTTCTCTTCTGGATGACACCAGAGAGTAAAATTGATGTTATTACATTGTACACATGTAAAAGATTAAAAACAAACAGCTTTAAGTGTAAATAATATGAACACATTATGAAAAAGCTATCTGTGATGAACATATTATAGCACAGGTTATTTTTTTTTACTGTCATTTGTGTATCAGGCCATCAAATAAAGTGTCACTGAAGATAACAAAAGTGGTCCTGAGAATCAGTTAAGATTATTTTATTGGTTATAATGTGTCCTTTCTTTTATTCCTTTTTTCTTGTCTCTCTTTTCCAGCAAAATCGGCCCTAGGCTCAGGTGAAATTCACATTTGGGTCAGAGATTGCAGGAACCTGCCTCTGATTCGTGGTGTAACAATAAACCCATATGTGAAATGGTAATGTCCTTAAAGAGCATTAGCTATTAGTTTATGGCTCTCATACTTTTATTTTGTTGCTCTTCTGTTATATTGTGTAATCATAACAAGTAATTTGCATGTCATATATGCAATCAAACAGCTACATTTAACCTCCTACGACCTGGTGTCCACATACGTGGACATCACTGCATCTCAAATGCAAGGCCAAACCAAAGCTTGGGTCTTAGGAGGTTAATGTGCTTCTCAGCACTGGCAAGTCACTGGCATTTTTTTGTTGTTGTTCCACTTTCATTTCATAAAACAACTCACTCTCTGTCTACAATTTCCTTAAGTGAGCTCATTTCAATGTCAAGCTTAATGTTAATAATAATCCTATAGCACCTGTCATGTTTTGTGTGCGTTTGCTTCTGTAGTTATGTGCTGCCCGATACCAGCAAAAAGAGCTGCCAGAAGACACGAGCGTTAAAGAGGACAGCAAGTCCTGTGTTTAACCACACAATGGTGTATGATGGATTCAGGACAGAGGACCTGAAAGAGGCCTGTGTGGAGCTCACAGTGTGGGACCGCGACCGACTCTCTGATCACCTGGTAGGAGGACTGAGACTCGGTCTAGGAACAGGTACATATGTTTTACTGAAGCTGTAAACCTTTATCAACTTGTGTTTCTATTTCTCTTGCTTTTGTTTAATGTGTTTATATGGTTATGATTATTGGATTTACATAATTTAGCATTTAGCATTTTTTTTTTGTATGGAATAGTTTGTAGCCTATAAAGTTTATATTCTAATAAGGACTGGCTATGCTACAGTAAACTGCCCCTAGGTGCTCTATGATGGACTGGCATCCCATCCAGACTTTTTCCTTCCTTGGGCAGAGCATTCCAAGAATAGGCCCAAGATCCAAAACGACCCTAAGGAATTTATGGATAGAAAGTTTTGTAACGTATACGAGCTGTCCTTAATCAGTTTAGTTTACCGGCTTAGTTAGTTAGGTGACACACTCCTGTGCCAGGCTGTACACTCATTCACACCGTGTGGGGTTTCAGGGATTCTTTGGATGACACTACAGCACATCAGGCACATTATATAACAAGTGTGTTAAGATCCCCATTCTGTCTGAACAGGCCATGTTTCCATCTGTTTATTAGTGACCCAGGTGTCCTGCTGATCCTCCACATAATTGTTGTTTGTTGAGTTAAATACATGTCTTCTGTTTATGAGATTTTATGATTCCCTGATTCCATTTTTTTACTAAAGCCCTTCTTTTTTAAACCTACCTTTTTGATCACATTAGATTTTGTACATTTTGCTTTCCATCTCTCTTACAGGGCAGAGTTATGGCACAAACGTGGACTGGATGGACTCCGTTGATAAGGAGGTAGCTTTATGGCAAAGAATGATGGATTCCCCAAATGAGTGGGTGGAGGATGTGTTGCCGTTGCGAATAATGACAGTAGCAAAACTTACTTAGAAATAATGTTGTTATAAAATGCCAAAATGCAATAACATTCTCTCATTGAGTGCTTTACTGGGTTTCATTTGATCTTAAAACAACTTGAATTCTTTCTGGTGTGGATTCCACAAGATTCCTTTGAGATTCTGGTCCATGGTGACATGATTGCTTCACACAATCCCTGCAGAGTTTTCATGTGCACTTTCAAGCTACGAATCTCCTCTTCTACCACATCCCAAAGATGTTCCATTAGACTTAGATACAGTTACTGGGAAGGACGCTGAAAAACATTGAACTCATTGCCATGTTAATGAATCCAGTTTCAGAGAACTTTTTCTTTGTGACAATGTGCATTACCTGGAAATAGCAGTTAAAAGTTAAATTGTGGCCATGATGGAATGCACATGGTCAGCAACAATACTCTGTGGCATTCAAGCGATGATTGGTTGGAAATAACAGAACGTCAAAGAATACATTCCCTACACCAGGTCAACACCTACTGTATATCAGCCTGGACTATTTACACAAGGCAGGTTGGGTCCATGGTTTCATGATGTTGGCACCAAATCCTGTCCGTACCAAACAAGGCCAGGATTCAACCCAGCCAGTATGTCACCAACAAACATGCCACAATCAAAATAACTTTAGATCACACTTTCCCCATTCATATGGTTATTGTGAACATTGCACTGCCATATCATTGACTGATAATTTCATGAATGAGCAGGTTTACCATTGTTTCTAATAAAGTACTCAGTAACTACATGATTAGTATTTTTATTTATACTACTCAGCACTTCTAATCATATTGTAACATTAAACAAGTAAACATACATTATATTACCACACTATCCTGCTGATACAAAAAAAATATATATTTTATTCACATAGCATTTATATTCATATTCACAGCATTTGGCATCATCTACTTTGGCAGCAACTCCCATATATATTGTTGTTTGAACTGATATTTTAAATTCACCTAATAAATTGTTGTTTTGTTGACTGTTTATTGATTGTAATCTACATTTTCATGTTTCTACCACTAGGTCATGTAAAGTTTCATATAAAGGTTTTCAGAAGGTCTTCTTAAGAACAAATGGTTGATTGTTTGTACAATTTATATGAAACCATAACTATAAGAAGTATATTAATTTGATTTGACTGAAGGTCACTGCAAGGTCAAATATTTTTGTATTTTTTGTAAGCGTACTTTCAAATTAATAACAAGAAGGACTAGACTTGTTGGATTTTAAGACATTCTTAGTCACACCGTTGGAATCGAGTTCTACTTGATTTAAAAAGATGGTCTCACATGGGGCCTAGGAAGCACAGTGTATCGTTTACCTTTTGTTCAGTTTGTTGGCACATTTCCTAAAAGATTACATCACAATTGTAACTTATGCTGCACATATAATCTGCCCTATCACAGGTTTAGGATCACACACTATAAACAGCAGTTCAGTTAGCTGCCTGCTTTTTTTCCTTAGCGTTTCTTTCCTTAGAATTTTCATTATGATAAGTTTAGCATGGAACCTCATTGCAAATGAGATGTCCAGAAAATCTAGGGTGAATATCTAGCACCTTCATTTTGGGCTGCATCTATCTCTTTGAATGAATTCCTGGAGTTTGCCATTCTTAAAATGTGAATTGGTGAATTGGTTTTAAATGAACAAATATCTATCCAAAATACAGGAACCGCTTCTGATTTAATCTCTCCATCTGTCCACTGGTTTGAGGATGGCACCAAGAGAAGAGATGATATTATTGATTAATATTGATCCTCTTACAAAACCCCTGCCAGAACCAGGAATTGAACTGGTTGCCTCAGTCAAATATATTGTCCTCTAGGAGGCTTTGTGTATGTCTGTGGACTGTGTAGTGAGGTGGCACAAGTTGACAGACTTCTGTGAATTGATCCATAGTGGTGAGTATGGTTGTGTGACCCAGAGAACTGGGCAAGCCAGTAATAAATTCCATAGGACTTTATGGAACCCAGGCCTTTAGAGTATGGGGAGACGTTGCAGTCCTGTGACCCTGTAACCCAGTGTCAAGTCCCAGGCTTTAGGGTTTGTTAAATCCTGGGGACATAAACATCAATGTCTGGGCATTCAGGACTTGGAGAACCCACATAATTTCATCTACAAATTCCCAATGGAAAGGGTTGCAGAGTAGGACTCATTAAATGTATTCAAAACTTGGTACAAGGCCTTCAAAGCTAGGACATTTTGGTTCCCAAACACCATCATTCCATGCTGCTGGGCTTAGCTTTCCAGAAAAGATGGACCCTGGTTGACTCTTGGACAGGATGGGTCCCACTCTTATTTCAACCACTTCCAATGTGGTTGATGACACAAAATGTGAGTAGTCATGAACCTGTGTTTGAGAGTGTCAAACGGTTTGGGATTGGATGCTGAGCATCTGCGATCATGAGACTGAATCAGGTTATCAGTGTGAATATTCAAGCTGTATGAACTAATTCAGGCTGAAGGAGTCATCTTGTCAGGCTAATTCAGTTTCCCACACAACACTGAGGCCTTGCTGAAATACAGTTTTTAATGCAGGTTTATTCCAGCTACTCTATGAAGCCAAAGTATTTCCAACATCTCTACCAGACTTCAGGTGCTGAAACTCTGGGTAACCAAACATGAAAATCATGTTTAAATCCGACCTATGTTTGGTACAGAGATGTGTACACCTTGGCTGGATCTTCTGTAATGGAGTACTCAGGGTCTAAGGATCCATGTTCACAAGTTTTATCAAATAGAATATAAGGGTCAGAGCAGTCAAAATGCCTATCCATGACACAATTTTGAAAATCAAGACCGAGACTACAGGCCCAGGTCAAAAATTCCAAAAGGCAGCATCAAAACCAACAGGCAAACAAAAGCAAAATGCAGCAATGCAAGATGTTAAACATAGAGATATTGACAAAACAAGGCTCAGAACGGACAAGGCCAAACTTCATTAAGTGTTAGTGTCTATGTACTATTTGTAGTGGTAGAATAGGAAATTGAAATGACAAACAAAGCAGAGGTTCAAAATATGTGTGAGAGCACCCTCTGGTGGTCAAGATCCAGTGATTATAAAATATATTTAGCCAATGAATGTAAACTAAAATAACCATGTTACATTTGTCCAAACATAACATATTCATGTCATAAAACAGACAAAATTCAAAATTCTTTCCTTGAATAAAATAGGTTGTATCTAAAACATATTTGGAATATACAGTGTCTTGCATTCAACCCATTTGCAATTTTTTTGTACAAAATACACATATTCATCCTGTCAGTATTTTTGTTACAATCTTAGTGAAATGTAGGAGAACTGCTGCAAGAAAAAACCATGTGAAAGCACAAGAGTGACCCAGTGAAGATGTGTTTTGTTTTGGTGTGACCAAGATCGAGATACAGTACTATCGTTGGACAAGCTTCAAAATGCTATGTGTGGTGAAAACTATAACTATGCTATAACTGCACACATAACTGATTTTGCAGCATCCTGCACATAGACCATTACACAAACTCTGAGAACATGTGTTCTTTTCAAAGTTGAAGAAAGAATGATGAAGCAAAATTCCAAAAAAAAAAAAAACCAACCACAGAAAATAAAAGCTTAAAGCTTTTAGCAGGAAGCAGGAAATTGATCCCGAACATCAAGAGAGCATAGAGCAAATAGAACGAATTGGTGATAATCACTTTCACACAGGGTGAAAAAAGCTAGTAGGAACATATCTCAACAGACTTATATCTGTTATTGCAGCCGAAGTTGGTCCCATAATGTACTAGTCTGAAGAAGTTGAATACAAATGCAAGCAGCATTTTGCAATTTATTATTTTTAGCTCTTACAACAAACAAAGCATTTGGACTGTAAGGACATACCGAATTGCACTAAAAATACTGTTTGAAAAAATCAGTTTAGGTGACATTTATATTACAGCTGAATCTGGAATCTGATATTTATTGGGGTTGAACGGTTTTCAAATGCACTGTTTCTAAATATCACATATAAATAAAATATACTGAACATTATTTTTAGTTTTGTTTTTTTAAATGTCATCCATTAGACACATAGATTTATACAGATGGTGTCAATATAAAGGTACATAAAACAGAAATATTTCTGAAAATAATTTTTACAAAATAGTTTTCATTTCATTTTAAATTATATATATTTTCCACACAGGGAAAGAATAATGCATATAATTTATATCCAGTATATATATTTGAAAAATAAAGGTATGTGTCCTTTACAAAAAGATATTGTTTCATAAATTAGCTTTGTGGCCTGGTCTGAATCAAAATATAAATGGTCACCTAATAAAAAACGTGTGTCTCCTATAGATTAAAATCTGTACCACCAGTCCAGTACAGCAGATACTCAACAAACATGTGAGTATGATCACTCCTGTAACACAGTCTTTATACTCAGAGTATGTTGAAACAGCTGTAGAAAATAAAAGATTATTTCAGTGAATACATTGACTGTACTTGGGAATTTACTTGAATTTATATTTACATTTATAATTATTGTTTGATTCCTTGCATTGAATTATTGATGCCTGTGGTCCAACGTATGAAAGATAAAATCTATTGTGGACATTAACCTGAATTCCTTATTTGATATAAACTGATCAGCTTTAAGTATAAACATTGTTATTCCTTATACTCACTACTGTCAGTTCTTGTCTTGATTGGGCCTGAAGAAACAGTTTCCACATTGTTCATGTACTGACTCTGTTGGATTGACCTTCTTATCTTCTTTATACAGTTCTGCAAAAAAAAACAGGTTGCAGACAAACAGTCTGTGAGTTCAAATTTCACTTGGTGCGCAAAGCTTTATATCTGAACATCAAGTACTTCATTGGTAATTATTCAGAGCGGTTTCTCCTCAGATTACATGAGTCGAATATATTTAAATGTACCACAAAACACTTCACTCCCTACATATTTATAGTGGGTTTGATCATGACAGATGTACATACAGTAGGGAACAACAGCAAATGACAGTCCTACTTAAATGACAGTCCTACTTATATGTAAACATCATATGTTTCACACAACATGATTCCTGGATTACATTATATTACATGTGGGCACCTGACTATCACATCCATACAGTATGTGGCTCTTCTCCACACTGTTGCCACAATGGGGATACACACAATTGTCTAGAATGTCTTTGTATGCTTTAACATTTCTCTTAAGTGGAACTAAGGGGCCTAGCGCAAATCTGCTCCAGCATGACAATGTTCTTTTGCACAAATGAGGGTCATAAAGAGAGAGTTTCAAAGGCTGGTGTGGAAGAACTTGAGTGGTCTTGAGAGTCCTGACCTTAACCATACTGAACACCAAATTTAGTGCAACTGCAAACCATGGCAACATTAATACCTGACACACTAATGCTCACTAATGGTCAGGTCTCCACATGATTTTTCTATATAGTGAGGTATATTACACTTGTGATTGGACAGCATGAGGGAGTGAGCTGTGCAGTTCTTCCAAAGAGAACCATAACTGGTAGTAAGTTGATTTGACCTTAGCAAAGAGGTCTAATCGAGCCTTGCCCAACATTTCAGAGAACATAGATTTCTGGGTGCAGTCAGCACTCTCATGGGAGTTCATAGTGTCTTGGTATTGTGGTCACAGCACCATTGTACAGTCCTGGTAAGTGATATGCCTCAACAAGTCTATGAGTGGATGGGACTACATAAGGAATTTCTGTCTGTGGAGGACCTGTGTTGGCCTGATAGGGCACAAAATGCGATACAACACCATAAACTCTCACTGGAATATCATCAGTGTATCTGCAGGAGGTCCTTGTGCAGGATAGGTCTGGATGTGTACTGGAGGCATGCCTTTTTTGTGATCTGTCAACTAACAGGGATGAGGAGAATAGTGTATTGCGAGTTCAAATCCTCAAGCCACCCATAGCCATGAGTCTAAGAAAGCATTCATAAGAGCCCTTCTCTCTGTTGTGGGATTACTTTCTCTCCTGTCAGTTAAGACATTAATAACCAACTGCAACATGCTTATGTTTGAAGAAGAGGGCAGGCTGTTCTTTCCATAGTTAATGCTTAATTCAGTATCCAGGGCACTGTGCAAATCCATAATAAATACAATTCAGTCACATTATAGCTTAGCTTTACTTTAGTTTACATGGCAATTGAGCAAATTTAATAGCACTAAGTTCAGGCCCTACTGTTTGATGTGGTCTTTATGAGTTGGGCCTTTGTGTTTGTTAGTAGTGGAAAAGGAGCTTTGTATTTTCAGATACTTTGGAATAAATGTGCCCTAGAAGCAAGATGTGACCCAAACTGTTTATTGTTCTTTTTGGCAGGAGCACCAGTGTTGGCTGCCCTGTTTCCTACATAATGCCTGTCAGTCGCTGTTGAAGTTTCTAAAACCTTCACATGAGTAGTTTGTTGGGCACAGCTGGTACAGTTGCCTCTTGTCTGGTTGCTCAGTTTTCTCTGTCCTTTCATTATTTGCCCTCACATGGCCCCATCTGCCCTTAACAATAATAACAACTAATTTATAGGTTGTTGCCTGATTAGCAAACTCTGTAAAAAAAAAAAAAAAAAGGTATGTATATTAATAATGTATTTTTGGGTGGATGTATAATAATGTGTATTGGGTGTATTTTCTATGCAGCCTTGGTATTTATTATTAGTTTGGAGTATACACTTTGCTGCTTATTTCACTGGTAGGTGCCTGTTATAGACTATGAACAGAAGCATGACCTTGAACAGATGCATGCAGTTCTTTATTATGGCTACTGATATGGCTACTTGGAACTTGACTTGACTCTTACATTGAACTTGTCTTACTTGTTACTTGAAAAAGACAAGGACTTGTTACCCTAATACATTTATTTATATATTATTTATAAAACGCTGCCAAAGAGATCTCCTTAATACCATTTAAAATGTAACTGAACTATCAGAACTGATGCTCTTGGGATTTAAGCTCAAAACTATCATTTTACTAGCCTGAAAACATAACCACTAATTCTCCACTGTCCCAATTAAATGAATAATGAGTAACACAATACCAAAGTTCAGATATGTCCAAGTCTATGGAAAACGGCCACAGGGATGAACATTGCAGTAATATAGTTACCGGAAGCATGGAGGGACAGGTGGAATTCTCACAGAGTCGGGTGACACAGTGCAGGTAAAACGTGGAGAAGGTTTTGTTGTCATGTTCCACAAAGTGGAAGGCCTCAAAAGAAAACCGTGCTTCTTGGGATACTCCATTTAAATACACCGCTGTCTGCCCATCATGTCTGCACCTGCAATGAAATGTAACTGCCTTTACAATATTGTTATAAAAGATTTTCTCTAATGGAGGTTTACCCTATTTTCTTTATTTGCGTTATACTCACCCGACAAAAAGATCATAATAAATCGTGCTTGTTGGATTAGGGCTTGTGGTTGTAAAGCAGCGATCCAGCAGGACATTTAACCTTTAACAACATGATTTAACAATATAAAAGAAATAACAATGCCAAAAATGCTAATACTAGCAAATTGTACATATTTACCATGGGCAAAACTTTATTGAATCTGATATAGAAAAAATACCTGTTAGTGAGATTGGTTGCCTTGACCTGGACATATATCCGAGTTTTCAGTTGTAGCCCTTTTTCAGGTATTTTTAAAAGCTGTGTATATTGTCGATTCTTGGCAATAAAAACAAAACCATTATTATAACATCCTGTTTTGAACACGTATGCCAACGAAAAATGCAGAATAAATCACGCAATATTCTTACAGTGAAGAGATTTATATGGAGTGCCTTGACAAAACTTCCTCTCTTTTCTAGGGCAGCTAGGTTCATGCCTGACCTGCCGACACACAACACAATATTTCAACAGGACCCAAATGCATATTTAAACTTAAAGGTATACTGTAACTGTCAATCTGGACTCACATGTTAAATTTAGTGTCATTTATTAAATAATGCAGTCGGTAACAGCAGGAGAATTGATAAATAAGATTTTGGTAGTATGTGTAGGGGACATTGACAGGTTCCCAAGGAATTATCCTTCCTGAAATGTTAACAGAATGAACTCTGGTGTCAGAGAATTGGACTGTGCCCATCTTATCTGTAAGCTAAAAAAAAAAAAGAAGCTTAAACACATAAGTTCTCTTGAGCCATCATGAGTATTTTAAAGGGGTTAAAAATGTTTTCTCACTAAAATAAAACCTTTTTTACATTCCTTAATAAAAAAAGAAAAATAATGTTCAAAATTGAAATGAATTTGTAGCTTTAATTGTATATTTCAGAAAAAGTTTTATCTTTAAGTTGTTGTAAGGACGTAAGGTAATGACTTACTGTATACTATAGACTTCTACACTATTTTATTACTTCTATGTTTGGAGAAAAAGTCTTGTATTTACAGTTCTTACTTCAAGAGAATTGTCACAGAGTGACATTTCCTCTGCAGAAATTGAGAAATTAAATCTCAGGACAGGGGTACTGGCTTTTAAATCCACAATTCCACGGCAGGCTGGAATGTTTACTTTCCCATTGAGGGCTATGAGAGATTCATTGTAGCCAGCATAGTAGACTGGACAAAGCAGGATGCTCAGATGGATACTATCAGTTCCACACATTACTGTGATGTCCTGGTCAGCTGAGAAAGAAAGACAACTATTTATCATATGGTGCAAATGTCTGGTGTGTTATTATCTTAGTTATAAAAACATAATTTTTACAGATACAACTGTGGAAAATACCAGTAGGAATCCCTAATGACATTTGACAATAAAATATGTTCTGGAAGTGGAAGTTTCAGGAATTAAAAAGTTATATATTCTAAGTATTACTGAACACATCTAAAGATATAAATATAAACATATAAATATATAAATATAAAATATCTAAAACTGTACATTTATTTTAATCTTAATTTTTCAAGCATCTGTCAAACAGATAAAAATATGTATTTGTTTAAGTTACAAATTCTAACAATATTAATTGTGTTTTTTGTCAAATGATTACATAGTAGTGAACCAGGGCATATAAAGGAGGGAAATACTACACAGGTGATATATTACAATTCCCAGTGGCTAAGCCTATTACACAGATAAAACAGTGTGTGTTACAATTCCCGGTTGATCGTTCTATTGAAAATAGTAGTGAAAATAAGTCAGACAAACAGCAATGCTTAAAACTAACCTGCTGGTCTAAAGGTAGAGTGGTGTCTGCATGTAGCAGAGCCTGTCTGAGCTTCACAGTGTACAGTCAAAGTAGTCACACAAATCAGCAATGCTCGCCACATTATCCTGAAAACACACTGTTTTTTTTTTGTGCTGGTCTAATCAACCAAAACCAGACCACATATGTTACCATTTTGCTTTAGTTAAACCAATATGGTCAGAGCAACAAACGTTGTACAACAGATTTTAATAAGTACTTCTTAATAAGAAAAGATCAGTGTCTTACCTTATTGGTTTAAAATCTCTCAGACGTATGGCTGTTGGTTTCCTCCTTCCTTTAAAGCTGTATGCCGTGTACAGAATGAGCCTATTTATTAGCTCTGCCTTTGAGGTGAAGGGTGTGAAGACACAAAGGCAGGAGCAACATGAAACCTTTCACTGATGCCCCAGGAACGCAGGACCCATTCAGACTGGTCTGAGAAACTAATAGCATCCAATATTAGAGGAAAATTGATAATTTATACGGGTTTAATTCTTAAACATCTTAACCAAAGGTGCTATGTGCTATTATTCCTCCAGGACATCTTTGTTCTCTACTGGTTTGGAGTGTTTTGCTCTTCCTTGTCTGTGTCTCCTTGGATATTTTGCATTATATTATTGCAACAATAGTGGCTTGATTCATTTAGCACTACTCTAAAATTAGTACCATGAGGACTACATCATTCAATTGAAATACTGATATTCAAGTTGTTTTTCTAGCAGATATAACATGTGGGTTTAAATATTATTATAGAATATTTAGCCTGTTTATTGTTTTTGCTCTGGGTGTCCTAGAGGTGTCAGGGTTCATTACTTACTATCTACTCACCCAGCATCTAAACGGAATGTCAATCACACCCACAAAAATATTCAGACACACTGATGTTTTAGTAATATATAATTTATCATTGTTCTTTTTTTTGAGGCTAAAAAATAGACATAAGCTAGGTATTTGTGAGTCATTGTTATTTCTGCTACAACAATGTTAACCGAGATAAAGCAGTTACTGAAACTATATGAGAGAATCAAAACATAAATTTGCAACCGTGGCATAATAAATATGTGATCAGCAACTCTAGAATTAAACTGAAACAATTTTGTAATCTAAATATTGCTGAAAAATGTTTTTCATAAGTTTACATATCTCCAGGCTTTTAAAAATACAGGCTATTATATGCAACATGTTCCTTTGTTCAAAGTCATGTTGTTGTGAATAGGAGTGAGTGTTTTCTGTATAGCTTTTCTTTAAATCATCCCACCCACTAGACAAAGCATGTATCTCTTTTGTGAGAGTGGGCCTTTCCCTGGATATACTTTCCATCGTCATTAATGGTGACCTGGTTCTGCTTCAATGTATGTTGACAAGTAGTATTATTAATTTCATGGAAGTGAATGTTTCACTCTTGTTCCTTTGCATCTAGTGATATCAATTGCAATTTATATTAAAATACTGAGATCACCCATATCTCCCATATTTCCCATATTTACACCACATCTGCTAAACTTTCTTATATCTTGTAATTGATGTATTACCAAATGTTTTGGGACACCCCTACAAATCATTAAATTCAGGTTACTGTAACTGTAAGTAGTTTTATAGCAAAGTGGAAGCAACTGAAAACAAAAGCAACTCAGCCACAAAGTGAATCCCACATGGAAATAACCTATATAAACATATATGTTTCAATATAGGTTTTGATATAGGTTTTCACAGAGCAGGGTGTGGACAGGAGTCACCAAATTTCTGCAGAATCAATAACTACAGACCTCCAAACTTTGTGTGGCCTTCAGATTAGCTCCAGAACAGTGTGTAGAGAGCTTCAATGGTATGGGTTTCCATGGCCAAACATCTGCATTCAAATTTGCACCCTTTCCCATGTAAGTCTACATACATTCACATTTAACACAGCATCTATATGAATCTTTGATAAATAAAATCATTGGCCTAACATAAATGCAAATTTACATCAATGATTTCAAAAGGTTTAAGGTTATTTGATACTTTGCAAAAGGCACTAAAACCTAGCCAACTCATGTTTGCTACATGTTCTACTGTTGTAAATGCATTTGTCATGAAATATACGTACTAACCTTTATACAAAATACAGTATTTGTATATATACAAAATGTATCCACACTCTATGCTAATGAATAAAATCTTACAGTAGTCCAACAATATGTCAGAATACTAGGGATAATCATAACTGGCTATTAAAATGGAACTTTTATCAGAGCCCCAATTGACAGTACTTTTACTAATAGCCACTTTGTTATTTGCTGATTTGCCATACTCTTGTCACCTCCTGTTCAATGAATGCTGGATTAGATTTTAGGATGTCCTACTACTTAATGCCGTGACCAGTGAAATGTAGGACCAGGATGAATTTTTGAGCACTGTTCCTTGAAATGTGTGATGCAAGGTCATCCTAATTCCAAAATTGGGTTCATATTAGTAAATCAGGGCCTGATTGTGTATGTGCATTTAGTTTTTATACTGTATCAATATGAATGATTTAACTACTGCATTACTGGGCCCTGGAATGATTATTCTGCCATTATGTTGCACTGAACTAGACCAATATACACCTATGTATACAGCATCACCCATATCGAACTTTTTACATGCTGTTTTGCACACTGTTTTTGCTTTTAACACATGCAGTCTTGCACATTTCAGTCAATGGCTTTTTGCACAGCTCATTACAATACCTCATATAACTGCTGCTACTATATTAAGTGTTTATTCCAGTATTTCTGCACATGAACTATAGAATATACAGGGTGTACACTGGTTGGTGCTGCTTTTGTGTATTGTCTTTTGTGTAATGTCTTGTATTGTTTGTTTGCACTGTCTTTTGTCTTGCACTGTCTTTTTGTCTTGTCCTGCACTGTTTGCACCAGGTTGCACAGATGCACTTTATGTGGCTAGGACTACTTAATAAGTCCATAGCTCTGTCTTTGTTCTATGTAGTACCATGATTGTGAGGAAACGTTGTTTCTTTTCACTGTGTACTGCAAAAGCTATATATGGTTGAAATGAGAATAAAAGCTTCTTGACTTGACTTTTCATTTTTACATATCTGCTAATTATCAAACTCCTCATGAAGCCAAGTCAGGTGTGTTGAAAGTATCTAATGATCAAAACCTAATAACCAGTATTGCCACGTGTATTTTTATTTTGTCTGATTGGAAAATGGAAATATGTGAACAAGACTGTTTAATCAGTAGGTCAGGCAGTGGTGCAATGCATCATGCATACTCTTGTATTTACTCTTCTGGGTGACGCAATAGATTTATGAAAGCAGTCATGGCTTCCTTAAGAGCTTTAAAGGTTACCTTTAGTAACTCTAAATCTTTATACTCTTGCTCATACTACTGATTTTGTTATTCTTTTGAAATGCATTGTGTTTAATCTAGAGCATGTGAAATACTGCACATTACATTTTTTTTTGTGGAAATGCTTAAACTTAAGAACGCTTAAAGTTGTTCAATTTGATTTTTGAGATCATAGTGTATGGGGAGTGATGGTGATGGAAATTCTTAAAAATATGACCGCATATCCAGTCCTTTCTAAAAGTATTTCAATGGAAAGGCCAATTCTTTTGTTTCTGTTATACATTTAAGGTGTTTAGACGGGTTAAACATCTTAGGCAATGGCACTGTTTGCGTGAACTCACAGATTTTGCATCAAAAAAATTTTAAGTGTGTGACTGACAGGTGTTTCTTGTTAAGCAGGTGTGCCCTGTTAGATTGACTATTAATAAACAATAGTTTCTCAAACTCTGCCATTGGTCACACTCACTTACATCAATCCCCCCCCCTTTTGATATTTGATATGAACATAAACTGAGCTCTTCACCTGTGTCTGTATGCCTTCATGAATCAGAATCAGAATCAGAATGTATACACTTCCAGTACACAGAGACAACAAGATGAGATTACCAAAAAATACACAATGTAAAAAGTAAAAAATTTAATTTGATAAATAAAAAAAATGATAATTTTATAATTTATACATTTATAATTTTTATATAAAAAATACATTTCATCTGCTGTCACGTGATTGACTGACTGGATAACTGAATGAATGAGCAGGTTTACAGGTGTTATTTTGGTGTATTAAAGTCGGCGCTATGTGTAAATAAATGTATGTGATAACATTTCAAATACAATATGCAAATAAGTAGATAAAAAAACAAAAATCACTTTGCACCCCTAAGTAAACAGCAGACAGGGCGTTTCCAATCATTTGGAACACAGCTGAGCACTTATCTAATGTTAGATTTCCAGCACTTAGCAGACACCCTTATCCAGAACAACTTACATTTTCATCTCATTTTAAACAACTGAACAACAAGGGCCTTACTCAGGGGCCCAGCAGTGGCAGCCTGGTGGATGTGGGAATTGAACTCACAACCTTCCCATTGGTAATCCAGCACCTTAACCACTAGGCTACCAAATCCCTATTCCTAATTGTCAGCATGTTACTTTAGCCCTAGTTTGCTATTATACACACATTATACGCTATGATATTCATTATAGTTTATTATAAGAAAGGCTTTGAATTGTAAATGCATCTGGAAGCAGTATCCATGAGTAATCTATATCATTTATCAGTCATACGTTGCTCACTGACGTTCTCTAGTGTTGTTATATTTCTTTTAGCCAAACTTTAACTTTTTTTTATAGCTTTTTTTTTTTTTCATTTTTATTTCCTGTTCCTTCCTTAAACGGTTCTCTAGATCTTTCTACCTAAATCTGACGCTTTTTTCTGTTTGTGATCTAGTGAGTCGGGCGCAGTCCGCTTTTCTGATTGGACGACGCTGGTTTGCTTTTTCGATTCTGATTGGCTGCATCCCACCCTCCATGTTCTGGACGTTTCTATGGGCGTTAGTACAGGAATCCAGCAGGCGGTATATAAGATGCGCCCATGCTGTAGAGGCGGTGAGATTGTGCATCGACGTGACAACAGTGGGAACCAGCTGAAAAGACCAGAACTCTAAAAAGTGTTATAAGGTAAAAAAAACAAACTGTAAATCCTTTTTTTTTTAATTCAGTAAGTATATCCAGCTACGGCTGTAAATAACAAATGTACTAGGAAAAAAAAATATGCTAGTGTTTATGTTGTTTAGTGGATAAAAAAAGAGTGTAAACAATATGTCGAGATGGACATTGTACTGTAGTTTCATAGAAGTGTTATAGAATCCAGACGGTACATGGATAGGAGTGCTGGATAGTTTTGCTTTGCTGGTATTGAGTTTGTGCCAGAATATGCAGAATGTTCTAGAAAGCATTTGTGATTGTTTCGAAATGTGCCCATAAAAGGCATTCAAGACACTCCCTTATGCTGTTATGTAATGTTTGCAGAAATGATTCCTGTTGATACTAAAGAAAGACTGAAGAAAGAAAACAGCTTTCTTGTTTTATAGCTAAAGTATGCTAATGTCATAGCAAAATATTGTTATGTTTTGTTTATTTCAGTTCCACTTTCTCTTTTATGCCTGTTATAATCACGAGGCAGCAAAAAACAAGGTCTGTAAACAGACCATAATGTACATGAGCTCTGTAATGTATGTGAGCTACAAGAGCTAGATAAAACTTTTTAACTTTTTTTTTTTTTTTTTCTTTTTTTTTTTTTAGTTTATTATAAGAAACAACTATAAATACATGGCCTTTAACTATGGCGTATGTACATGAAAATAAAGGTTAATTGCTAAGGGAGCTTTAGATCACACAGACAGCTGAGGTCTGTTAAGAGATCAGTTGAACAGGTGCTGGATAATGAAAGTAAGTACAGCTGACAGTCGGTGGGGGAAAAAAAAGACCATTAGATTAGTTGAGCGGTCATTATACGGTTAGGAAAATAAAAAGCAAGACAAATTTTAGGATGAAATCACACTAAACGAAAATGTCATCAGTTAACTGTGTATTTTTAGGTGTCGCAAACCATGTCAAAGGGACCAGCAGTTGGAATTGATCTTGGCACCACATACTCGTGTGTGGGTGTGTTTCAGCATGGCAAAGTTGAAATCATTGCCAACGATCAGGGTAATCGGACCACACCCAGTTACGTTGCCTTCACTGACACAGAGCGACTGATAGGTGATGCAGCCAAAAATCAAGTTGCCCTGAATCCCACCAACACAGTTTTTGGTAAGCATTATATTAGATTCTCTTTTTCAATTTTACACAAATTATATGTGGAAATTGTGACCGTTAAATGGTACATTTACAGATGCCAAAAGGCTGATTGGACGGCGGTTTGACGATCAGGTTGTTCAGTCTGACATGAAGCACTGGCCGTTTAAAGTGATCAATGATTCCACACGTCCAAAAGTTCAAGTGGAATACAAAGGAGAGACCAAATCATTTTTTCCAGAGGAAATCTCCTCAATGGTGCTTGTAAAGATGAAGGAAATTGCAGAAGCATATCTTGGGAAGGTGAGCATGAACTCAGTGTCTTTGGTCCTGTAACTTTGCTTTGGTCTTGAAAACCATAAACATGCTGAAGCTGTGTTCTATCAAATACTTATGATGTCTTTGTTTATTGGCTCAGGGCCACATACTTTATACTGGAAATGTTAGCCTATGTTTATATGTAAAACATTTTCAGTGGACACACTTGTTTGCTGTGTTTATTAAACCTTCAACCTCCACTAACTCTGTAACACTATTTTTTCCCCTTAAGACTGTCACGAATGCAGTAGTTACAGTACCTGCATATTTCAATGACTCTCAGCGACAAGCTACTAAAGATGCAGGCACCATTTCAGGACTAAATGTCCTTCGAATTATCAACGAACCAACTGCAGCTGCCATCGCTTATGGCCTGGATAAGAAAGTGGGTGTGCTTGCAATACATCATAGCAGTAGTAAAGAAATTGTTATATATATGAATATTTTCTGATTATTGCATAATGCCTCATTTGCAGTTAGGAACAGAAAGAAATGTCCTGATCTTTGATCTCGGTGGTGGAACTTTTGACGTGTCCATCCTTACCATTGAAGACGGAATCTTTGAGGTGAAGGCCACAGCAGGCGACACCCATCTGGGTGGTGAGGATTTTGACAATCGCATGGTCAATCACTTCATCGGCGAGTTTAAACGCAAACACAAGAAGGACATCAGCGACAACAAGAGGGCTGTACGGCGTCTGCGTACTGCCTGTGAGCGAGCCAAGCGGACCCTGTCCTCCAGTACTCAGGCCAGTATTGAGATTGACTCTCTCTACGAGGGCATTGATTTCTACACCTCCATCACCAGGGCTCGCTTCGAGGAACTAAACGCCGACCTGTTCCGTGGCACCTTGGACCCTGTTGAGAAAGCTCTTCGTGATGCCAAGCAGGACAAATCTCAAATCCACGAAATTGTCCTGGTTGGAGGTTCTACCCGAATCCCAAAGATTCAAAAGCTTCTACAGGACTTCTTCAATGGAAAAGAACTCAACAAGAGCATCAATCCTGATGAGGCTGTTGCTTATGGAGCAGGTAAATTGAATAGTCATTGTCTGGCAATAGTCATATTTGTTAAGATTTGCACACAGTACACATAATTTTCTTTTTGCTCCACAGCTGTCCAGGCAGCCATTTTGGCAGGAGACAAGTCAGAAAATGTTCAGGACCTTCTGCTGTTGGACGTCACTCCTCTGTCCCTGGGTATTGAGACGGCTGGAGGAGTGATGACTGTCCTGATCAAACGCAACACTACTATTCCAACCAAGCAAACGCAGACTTTCACCACTTATTCAGACAATCAACCTGGTGTACTCATTCAGGTGAGAATACCAAACTGGTGATGAGACGGTTAAAATGTTCATTTCTCAAAAGCTAATTCTAATCTTAATCGTTCTACCAGGTGTATGAGGGTGAAAGAGCCATGACTAAGGACAACAACCTGCTTGGAAAGTTTGAGTTGACAGGCATTCCTCCTGCACCTCGGGGTGTTCCTCAGATCGAGGTTACTTTTGACATCGACGCCAACGGTATCATGAACGTGTCTGCAGTGGACAAGAGCACGGGCAAGGAGAACAAGATCACCATCACCAATGACAAAGGTAGCACAACTGTCATGACTTTGTATACCTTATCATTTTTTTTCTTTTTACAGTAAGGGAATAAAACTTTACATTTTTGTTTTCAGGTCGTCTCAGCAAGGATGACATCGAGCGAATGGTCCAGGAGGCAGAGCGATACAAAGCTGAGGATGACGTCCAGCGAGACAAAGTAACCGCAAAGAATAGCCTTGAGTCTTATGCTTTCAACATGAAGTCCACTGTTGAGGATGAGAAAGTGAAAGGAAAGATCAGTGATGAAGACAAGCAGAAGATCCTGGAAAAATGCAATGAGGTTATCAGCTGGCTGGATAAGAACCAGGTAGAGAAAACCTTAGAAGCGATTTGCTTTCCACACAAAAAGTGCACAGTTCCACTGTGTAGTCTTTAAGCTGTTAACGTGCATAATAGCTTTTCTTAAATGATAATTGATGTGTATTCAAGGGTCATTGCTAAGTCAAGCAAAGGTTTATTTTTATTGATCATATCATAGGTCTAAGTCACAAGTGTCAAAACCATTACTTTCTTTACCTAGTATTCCTTGTGATCCTTCTTTAAATTTGTTTACTCTTACCATGTTTGTAGACTGCTGAGAAAGAAGAGTTTGAGCATCAGCAGAAGGAACTGGAGAAGATTTGTAACCCCATCATCACCAAGCTGTACCAGGGTGCAGGTGGCATGCCCGGTGGGATGCCTGGAGGATTCCCAGGGGGCAATGCTGCACCTGGAGGAGGGTCTTCTGGACCAACTATTGAGGAAGTTGACTAAACTGTTCAACATTTTACTACTGATTTCTACTCATTACACAGTCAGTGTTTTTTTTTTTTTTTTGGTGTCATATTTTTAGTCACAGTAACATTTGTGTTCCAGGCATTAAGATTTAGGCAGATACCTGCCAGTTTGCTCAGTGACAAGCATGTTTGGTCATTCTTGTTAAAACAGTACAATAAACACTTTTAAGTTCTGACTCCCTATGTTTGTTTGTCTTCAGTATTACATCTTTAATTTCTACATTGTTTTTATATTTGTGCCTTATTGCCCAATTGTAAAGAAATTGTGAACCAGACCGAAATACTGTATTCTCTAGGATTGTTTTATTTTGTAAATTAAAGTAGAACATTGTCGTTTTGTCTCAACCATTTATTCTTTCATTATGAGGTAAACAAATGAATTAAAATGTAAGCATCCAGGATCGCACTGAACCATTTCAGCATGTATGATAAGTCGATCTAGCAGGAGATGAGTTGCCTCAGCGTGACATCGGGCCTATTGGTGACTGCATCCGATAAGCACACATGTAGAACATGCCTGCAAAAAAAAAAAAAAAAAGTCAGAATTATAAGTCAGCACTTTATACACTAGGCATTGTGTGTGCCAAAATGTAATGTAGAATATTTATGAAATATACCTGAAAAGAATGTAAGCACCACTGACACCCAGCCCATTATATACGACCAGGAGAATCTCCAGTTTCCGTATCGCTTCCCATAGTAGTTCACAGTCACCCCAGTGAATATAGCCATTGCCAGAAGCACAAAAAAGCCTAGGAAAAAAATGACTAAATTGTCTAACCTATTATTTAGAAGATTACTATAATTTAAAACAATTATTAAATACTTTATGGCAATACATAACTAATGTACAGTATAAGTAAGTTTGACTGTCAGACTGAGCACACTCACATGAAATGAAATAGAGAATTCCAGCAGCAAATGTTTTGTCAAAGCCACCAAAAGAGTTGTAGTTAATGAAAGCCATGATGCCTATAAGCATGCCAAAGAAGCATGCCATGATTGCCAAGATCATAAATGCCCGGGTGGCATCCCAGTAAGCTGTAATAGGGAGGAAAAGAAAGATGTGTAGATATGCTGTATGTTTTCTTTTTTTTAAATACAGTTTCCTATGTCTCACCAATGCTGTCAGAGTGTATCATGCATTTCCCAGGCACACAGTAGCGCCACAGGCCCTGGTGCATGTAACCACTGGCCTGGCGATATTGCATCCAGTAATCTGTGGCTGTGGAGACAACCAGCAGTATATTTCCAACTCCAGCACAGAATAATCCACCTCCCATAAAGCTGTACATTATGCACCTGTAGGTGATATAAAGAAAAATGTTCTGGCTATTATTGGCTATCGATTGTATTGGTTATTATTGGCTATCGAATATATTGGCTATTTATTGGTTATTGAATGTATTTCACTTAAAAATGTATAATACTTCTGATAATCATTAAGGGGTACTGAATATTTAAAACATGACCTACACATTAGCAATCTAAGCAAAAACATTTCTATTTAAAAATATTTAAGCTACTTTCCTGAGTGTATGTTGTATTTAAGTAGTTTAAGTAAATAAAAAACAAAATGAAAATAAAATAATATAAAATTATATATAATAAGATAGTACGCATTACAGAAAGGGAAAAAAAATTAAATCAGATAAAGAACAGATTTTAAAATTCTCTTATGTATGTACTAAACGATCAACTTAACACGTACAATTTCCAGCATTTCCCCAAATATATAACGACTTTAACAATCTTATATGTACGTAAACGCAAAACCTACCTTTAAGTATTCTTCACCTTACTTTGTTGAGTTAAAAACTTTGAGGCTCAGTTATACCAGGACACACAGCTCTTGCACTACTATAGACAGATGTGTTTCTGTCGTGTTCAGGCACCAGGGGATCACAGCACTAAAGGACAATAGAGCTGCCAGAGACGCAGTCAATCGCTGAAGGGAATTTGCTGAAAATACAAAACCATTTAGCACAAGATATAGAGGACCACACTGATACTGATGACAAAGTACTTTTGATTGACAATTTAAAAACATGATTGTTAGATTATTTTTCCCTTTTGTTTTCCAAGAGTAAAGTTATGAACTTGTGCAACTTTAATAAAATGAATGTGGATCAGTTAGTTTTGAAGATTAAATATAAATATATATACAATTTTATCCCTATGATGGCTTTAGAGGTAAAGATTAAACTTAGTGATGTTGCATTTCTTAGGCAGGATTTCTAAAAGAAAGAATGACTACATGTTAGTCACATTATATTATGTTATAATACTAGGAACAAAAAACATTAACAACAATCTGATCTGAACATTCCAGCACAGAAACAGCAATCTGACTATATACAGCACATATATAATGTATTAAGTAGTTGCATGAATGCATAGGAATATGGAGAATGGACTGACCACACACACACACACACACACACACACACACACACACACACACACAAACACAGTGGTAGTCTATCCATTACGCCCCTGCTTTCCCATAAAGCAGGGTTGTCAAACTCAGGCCTAACTAATTATATTTGGCCCGCGAGATCATAGCAAATGTGCATTACAGCTGGCTAGCCGCATGCTCCGCTAATACTGCAAATCCCAGAATGCTTTGCCACTGTATTGACGTGTAGTCACAAACAGCAAGCCCTCCACAAAAATGGCCAAACGAAAGATGGACAATAGGAGCTTTCAAGACAGGTGGGAGGCAGATTATCTGTTCACGAATATAAAGGACAGACCTGTTTGTCTTGTGTGCTAACGGAGCTAATGTGTCTGTAACGAAAGAATATAACATAAGAAGACACTAGTCGAAAAGTTGGATTTTCATTGAATGAAATGATTATTTTTGGTTGTTTTGTTGTTGGTTTTGAAAAAGATCCACTTTAAAAAGGAACTTAAAATGATCCAGTGAGAGGCATCGTTTATTTTATTTATTTAAATAATAAATAAACACCACTGATGTGTCTTTTATTTCAAATGTAATTTCTTATGTGTCTGTAATATCAAGCTCTGGTTGTTCCAAATTCTGTGTTCAAGCAAAACTAAAGTTTGTTTCCATATGAAAAAGATTGAACATTACATATCAGTTGCAGTTAATTTTTCAATAAATATTCAGTTTGGCCCGTGACTTTATCTCACTTTTATATTTTGGCGCACTGTGAATTTGAGTTTGACACCCCTGCCATAAAGGATAGAAGTGGGTTGATTCGTCCCAGTTACACTATTGCACCACTAGATGGCACCACTGAGTTTCTTCATTCATTCATTCATTTTCTACCGCTTATCCGAACTACCTCGGGTCACGGGGAGCCTGTGCCTATCTCAGGCGTCATCGGGCATCAAGGCAGGATACACCCTGTATGGAGTGCCAACCCATCGCAGGGCACACATACACGCTCTCATTCACTCACACACTACGGACAATTTTCCAGAGATGCCAATCAACCTACCATGCATGTCTTTGGACCGGGGAGGAAACCGGAGTACCCGGAGGAAACCCCCGAGGCACGGGGAGAACATGCAAACTCCACACACACAAGGCGGAGGCGGGAATCGAACCCCCAACCGTGGAGGTGTGAGGCCAACGTGCTAACCACTAAGCCACCGTGCCCCCCTAGATTTAGTATTATGATTTATTAAAATTGGCAAGTCCAGTCCACAAAAAGAGGGTCCAGGTGAATTTATTTACAAATTGTTTCAAATGAAATGATCATCTGTTCACCAAAAATCCTCATCAGTTCACCAAATTTTATTCTCTCACATGACAATGTCCACTTTTGTTCACGAACCGCAAGTACCAGTTCACCCAGAATTAGTAGGTCTACCACTCTCATTCGGACTCAAGGGGGAAAATTTATTCAGTACATCCAACTAATGACACGCTACTTCATAACCACTCTAATACAGTCTTTATAAAGTAGGAAAAATCTGCCAAAGCAGTCACGAGTTTTACACTGACAGGAATTTAAGTAAACAAAAACTGTTAGTCAGTACATGGAAGTGAGCAAAAACGCTTCATTCTCACATGACAAATTTACAGTTAGACAAGAGAACCCTTTTAGTTTTAATCAATATGGACAACCGGGATCTTCTTAAACCACCACCTCTCCTTCTGTACTCTGGCTTTGCCTGGTCCTTCTTGATGCACTACTTCTCCTCCTCTCCTTGCTTAGCTGAAAGTCACTCACATTGTTGAAAAAGAAGATCTGCATGAGATAATCTTTTGAGATTTTATGCGTTTATTATCATATGCACACTAAGGACTAAGGAAACAAGTTTCCCAGTACAATGAAATTCTTTCTTTGCAGTCCACAGTGAATGCTTGACAAGTACAACTATGTAAAAAAGACAAAAAAAAAAAACTGTAAAAAAAAAAAAAATCAAACACACATAAATACGATCATAGTTTAAAATAAATTAAGAAATATAGACTGTTATCTGTATGTACAAGTGTACAATGTTCATCTTTAGTTCAACTGATCTATGAGATAAATGAAACTAGTCTATGGATGTATGTTTTTTCTTAGAAAGCCTTATGCAATTGCCTAGAAAAGTTTACATTCATGTCTTCACCACTGAAAAGATTAGAAAAGCTTTATTTTAACAGATATAAGCTAAAAGTTAAAACTCTAATGATGCTCATGCTCATCTTCCTTTAATACACTTCCTTTAGGAAGCCCAGCTCTCTTGGACATTTTGTTGTGTCCTGTGAGGCTGACAAGGACTCTCAAGGCTCAAGAGAGAGAGTGAGTGAGAGAGAGAGGTGGTTAGTTTTATAGTTTTATATATGTAATGGTCAGGGATAATGTACATTGTATCTTGAGTCAGAATCTACAAGAAGCCTAAATACTTCATTACAGTATCACAGTCCTGCAAACACTCTGTTCCATTTCCCTGTGGGATCCTGCTTTGATACCATTAAACAGATGCTAATAGACAGATTAGTAAGGGTGGGGAGTCAGCCAGCACACACTATGCACCATGTAATGGTTCTTCTCAGCTCTTCTGGTAGCCTTCCATACTGCTGCTGTGGAGCTTGCCCCTAAATTCCAATTCAATTTGGAAGAGCAGCAAAAACCCACAAATGCTCTAGCAGAAAAAAACTTTAGTATTTCTTCATGTCTATCACATCATGTCCTATCATGTCTGTTAAATTTGGATCCTGTAAAAGCCTGTAAGCTTTTAGTAAGAGGTAAAGAAACATCTGATCTTCTTTATCCAGTGTGTGGCCTGCGTGGACATTTGTGTTTCATCTCACCAGCATGTCAACACTGCATGACTGATGACTGGCAGCTTTCTGAATACCAGCCAGAGTGAGCCATGGTTAAACACCATAAGAGACATGCTGTGCCCTACACAAGTCTCTGCTTAGAAACAATGTCTGTGTTACCATATGTCAGTAAATAAAATGTTGATGATGCTAAATAAACATTCTAAATGGTTCACCTCAAAGTTCCAGGCATATGAGAGATGTTGACAGAGAATGATATGAGAGAGAATTAACGGTACAGATTACTAGGTCTGGTCATCTGTCACTGGCCGCAATATTGTTGAACATACAGTATTTACTCTGGTCGGTCGGCGCTGTTTGTGTTTATTGTCTTTTGTGTATTGTCTTGTAACTTTTTGTCTGCACTGTCTTTTGTTCAGCACTGTCTTGTCTGTCTTGTCCTGCACTGTTTGCACCAGGTTGCACAGTTGCACTTTATGTGGCTAGAACTACTTACAGTACTAAGTCCTTAGCTCTGTCTTTGTTTTATGTAGCACCCTGATCCTGGAGAAACCTTGTCTCATTTAACTGTGTACTGCAACAGCTATATATGGTTGAAAATGACAATAAAAGCTTCTTGACTTGACTAGTCAGAGGTATTGAATCTTTATTTAAATATATATATATATATATATATATATATATATATATATATATATATATATATATATATATATATATTTACAAGGGCATAAGTTTGATTTTGACATTGGTGGGGACAATTTGCAGGCTGAACCTGTCCCTAAGCTGAACATCAACACTAGCTAGCATTTTATAGAACTCTGTTCTGTAATGCACCACCGGTGACATGACAGTGTACTGGCTTGCCCCACCAGTGTATCGCCTTGGTGGATGTCTTTGGTGAGGAATCTGAATGGACGTAAGGGAGTCAACCATTGCAGCTGCTTTATTAAAATTTATTTATTTAACCTCCTGAAAACGTTCCTCATTTTTTTTGGCTTGTAAAGTGGACTTGATGCACTCTATTGCACTTCTCATTCCTGCAACAGTTTCAGTCTGTTTTTGCAGAGACTTGTTCAGACACTCAGGGACAGGTTCAGTCAACCAGATCTAGATGTTCTGCAGAAGTTAGAGGAAACTCTACTGACTGGAAAAGTGAGTGAAATTGTTGATCGGTATCCAGAACTGAACAGAGACAATCTAAAAGTCCAGCTAGCCATGTTTGGTCATTCTTGTTAAAACAGTACAATAAACACTTTTAAGTTCTGACTCCCTATGTTTGTTTGTCTTCAGTATTACATCTTTAATTTCTACATTGTTTTTTATATTTGTGCCTTATTGCCCAATTGTAAAGAAATTGTGAACCAGACCGAAATACTGTATTCTCTAGGATTGTTTTATTTTGTAAATTAAAGTAGAACATTGTCGTTTTGTCTCAACCATTTATACTTTTATCATAAGGTAAATAAATGAATTACAATGTAAGCATCCAGGATCGCACTGAACCATTTCAGCATGTATGATAAGTCGATCTAGCAGGAGATGATGAGTTGCTTCATTGATGAGCGCATCCGACGAGCACACGCGAAGAACGTGGCTGCAAAAAAAAAAAAAAAGATAAGTCCTTTGTAACCACTTTATACACTAGGCATTGTATCTGCCCAAATGTAATATAGAATATTTATGAAATATACCTGCAAAGAATGTAAGCACCACTGACACCCAGCCCATTATATACGACCAGGAGAATCTCCAGTTTTCGTATCGCTTCCCATAGTAGAACACAATCACCCCAGTGTATACAGCCATCGCAGGAAGCACGGAAAAGACTGGGGAAAAAATGACTAAATGGTCTTACCTATTATTTAGAAGATTACTATAATTTAAAACAATGCTTAAATTCTTTATAATACATAACTAAGGTACGGTATAAGTAAGTTTACTGAGTTTGACTGTCAGACTGAGCACACTCACATGAGATGTAATAAAAAAGTGCAGCAAGAAATGTTCCGTTTAAGCCATCAACAGAGTTGTAGTTAATGAAAGCCGCGATGCCCATAAGCATGCCAAGGAAGCCTGTTATGATAGCCAAGATCATATATGCACTGATGCCATCCAGGTAAGCTGTAATAGGGGAAAAAAGATGTATAGATATGCTGTATGCAATTTTTTTAAAATACAGTTTCTTATGTCTCACCAGTGTTGCTAGGTTGTATCATGCATTTCCCAGGCACACAGTAGCGCCACAGACCCTGGTGTATGTCACCACTGGCTTGGCGATATTGCATCCAGTAATCTGTGGCTGTGGAAACAACCAGCAGTATATTTCCAACTCCAGCACAGACTAATCCACCTCCCAAAAAGCTGTACATTATGCACCTGTAGGTGATATAAAGAAAAATTTTCACTAGATATGCATGTGCTGATCAACTGGCTCCTATTTTCACCCATATCTTCAACAGATCTCCAGAGCTGTGTGAAGTAGAGGTCTTCTCGGGTCTAAAGAAATGTACCTGACCCGAAGTGACCTGAATCACTTTTTACCCGAACCCGACATGCATAATTTTATTTTTTTTTTAAGAAAGACCTGACCCGAGACAAACCCGAAAAAATTAGACCCGAGTCCGACCCGACCCATTGGCAATTGACTGGACCCGAATGTTGCATAACTCTACATTAAAGTAACCGCTACAGAGTGGATTCAAAATTGATTGACAGGTCTGTTTCAACAAAAATGAGCTTACCGCCAGCCACACGTTGCCACCCACATATTGCAACCGGTCTTGGCAAACAGAGGAGAGGTTGGAAAAGAACTCGAGTCGATGCACACACACGAGATACAGTAGTTCGGGTCTTCTCGAAAAAAACACATTCATTTTAAATTACCCGAGACCCGATGCCGCTATTATTATACCCGACCCGTATCCGAGGCACACGTGAAACTTTTAGACCCGAACCCGCTTGGGTCTCAGGTCGGACCTCGGGTTTTCAGATCTAAGTGGACCCGTGAAGACCTCTGGTGTGAAGTCCCCTCCTGCTTTAAAGTCTCCACAATCGTCCCGGTCCCCAAAAAACCCTCCATCACTGGACTGAATGACTACAGACCTGTCGCTCTGACATCTGTTGTCATGAAGACCTTACAGTTTGCCTACCATGCAAACAGATCAGTGGACGACACAGTCAACACTGGACTGCACTACATTCTGCAACACCTGGACTGCCCAGGGACATACGCCCGGATTCTGTTTGTTGACTTTAGGCTTTTAATTCTATAATTCCGGAAATTCTCCACTCCAAACTCCTAAGGCTCACTATACCCCCTTCCATCTGTCAGTGGATCACCAGCTTCCTGACAGACAGGAAACAACAGCTGAGTCTGGGAGGTGTCACCTCCAGCATTCGGACAATCAGCACTGGCGCTCCTCAGGGATGTGTCCTCTCCCCACTGCTATTCTTCCTCTACACTAATGACTGCACTTCAAGTGACCAAACTGTTAAACTCCTGAAATATGCAGATGATACTACGCTCATCGGTCTCATCCAAGATGGTGATGAATCTGCATACCGACAGTAGGTGAAGCGGCTGGTGCTTTGGTGCAGTCAGAACAGTCTGGAGCTAAACACCCTCAAAACTGTGGCGATGATAATGGACTTTAGGAAAGACCCCTCAACACTACTCCCCCTCACAATATCCAACAGCCCAGTGTCATCTGTGGAGGCCTTCAAGTTTCTGGGCACTACCATTTCCCAAGACCTGAAATGGGAGTGTAACATAAACTCTATCATCAAAAAGGCCCAGCAGACAATTAAGGAAGTACTGTATGGTCTGCCACAGGAGCTGTTGATGAACTGCAGTCATTGAATCTGTCCTGTGCACATCCATCACCATCTGGTTTGGTGCAGCAACAAAACAGGACAGAAACAGACTGCAACGCACAGTAAAAACATCAGAAAAAATAATTGGCGCCCCCCTGCCCACTCTCCAGGACTTGTACGACCAGAAAAAAGAACCAGAAACCGGGCAGGAAAAATCACTACTGACCCTTCGCACCCTGGACACAACCTCTTTCAGCTCCTCCCTTCTGGCAGGCGCTACAGAACTTTGCTTACTAAAACTTTGCTTATTTTGCTTGCGAGACACAGGAACAGTTTCCCCAGGCAAACACCCTGATCGACAACTCACCATATGTTATATTCACTGCTTCTTATCACGAGTACTGCATTATCAGGGCTGTCAGTTATCACATCATCTGTATATTACACACTACTGCTGCTGTATATTGTACAAAAAGCATAATATTGCACAATTTTGTTATTTGCACTTCCACACTTTATGTACATAACTGATCGTTCATATTCTATATTCATATTTTATATATTTTATTCATTCTATATTCATATTTTATACTCATTGTATCTATATTGTATCTCATTGTTTTCTTGTATAGTATAATGTTATTTTAAATGGTATATAAATGTTAAATACATCTTATGTATGTACACCCAAAACCTACCTTTAAGTATTCTTCACCTTACTTTGTTGAGTTAAAAACTTTGAGGCTCAGTTATACCAGGACACACAGCTCTTGCACTACTATAGACAGATGTGTTTCTGTCGTGTTCAGGCACCAGGGGATCACAGCACTAAAGGACAATAGAGCTGCCAGAGACGCAGTCAATCGCTGAAGGGAATTGGCTGAAAATACAAAACCATTTAGCACAAGATATAGAGGACCACACTGATACTGATGACAAAGTACTTTTGATTGACAATTTAAAAACATGATTGTTAGATTATTTTTCCCTTTTGTTTTCCAACAGTAAAGTTATGAACTTGTGCAACTTTAATAAAATGAATGTGGATCAGTTAGTTTTGAAGATTAAATATAAATATATAAACAATTTTATCCCTATGATGGCTTTAGAGGTAAAGATTAAACTTAGTGATGTTGCATTTCGTAGGCAGGATTTCTAAAAGAAAGAATGACTACATGTTAGTCACATTATATTCAGTTATAATACTAGGAACAAAAAACATTATAGGAATATGAAGAATGGACTGACCACACACACACACACACACACACACACACACACACACACACAGTGGTAGTCTATCAATTACGCCCGTTTTCCCATAAAGGATACTAGTGGGTCGATTCATCTCAGTTACACAATTATATCACTAGATGGCACCATTGAGTGCCTTATTATATATTAGTATTATGATTTATTAAAATTGGCAAGTCCAGTCCACAAAAAGAGGGTCCAGGTGAATTTATTTACAAATTGTTTCAAATGAAATGATCATCTGTTCACCAAAAATCCTCATCAATTCACCAAATTTTATTCTCTCATATGACAATGTCCACTTTTGTTCACGAACCGCAAGTACCAGTTCACCCAGAATTAGTAGGTCTACCACTCTCCTGTGTTTTTTCTTCCTTTACCATCTAAGGGAGTTTTTCCTCGCCACTGCTGCCTTAGTCACCTCAGACTTGCTCATTGGGGATAAATACATACACATTGTGAAATAAATCTATCTAATATTAATCTTGAATTTTGTTTCTATTAATCTTTATATTATTCTTTATATTATGTTCTCTATGTTTATGTTCTGTAAAGCTGCTTTGAGACAATGTCAATTGTAAAAAGCGCTATACAAATAAACTTGAATTGAATTGAGTTGAATTGAAGTGAGCGAGAACGCTTCATTCTCACATGACAAATGTACAGGTTTACAGTTTACAGTCACGAGTTTTACACTGACAGGAATTTAAGTAAACAAAAACTGTTAGTCAGTACATGGAAGTGAGCAAAAACGCTTCATTCTCACATGACAAATGTACAGGTTTACACTTAGACAAGAGAACTCTTTTAGTTTTAATCAATATGGACAACCGGGATCTTCTTAAACCACCACCTCTCCTTCTGTACTCTGGCTTTGCCTGGTCCGTTTATTATCATATGCACAGTAAGAAAAAAGTTTCCCAGTACAATGAAATTATTTCTTTGCTGTCCACGGTGAATGCTTGACAAGTACAAAAAAAAGTCAAATTGAGTAAAAAATCAAACACACACATGAATACAATCATAATTTAAAATAAATAAAGAAATATAGACTGTATCTGTATGTACAAGTGTACAATGTTGACTTTAGTTCAGCTGATCTATTAGACAGATGAAACTAGTCTATGGAGGATGTATGTTCTTTCTTAGAAAGCCTTACAGTACGCAATTGCTTAGAACAGTTTACATTAATCACTGAAAAGATTTGAAAAGCTTTATTTTAATACATATAAGATAAAAAGTTAAAACTCTAATGATGCTCATGCTCATCTTCCTTTAATACACTTCCTTTAGGCACTGCTTATCTTATACTATACAGTTACAGACGTAAAATGACTTAAATCACACTGTTGTGATTGAATTGGGTTTTGGGCAGGTTGCAAT